>NC_024321.1:14119867-14177469 GCF_000523025.1 Cynoglossus semilaevis
TATATATATATATATATATATATATATGCATGTATGTATATGTATGTATATGTAGTATATATAATAAATAGTATATATAATAGTAGTATATATAATAGTATAATTATTATTTATTATTATTTATTATAGTATATATAATAAATAATAATTCAACGGCCCACTCGTGTACCACGACACAGTGCTTGAGAACCACTGGGTCAGGTTATATCAGTGCCGATGGTGTGGAGGTCACGTAAAATTCTGCTGACATTGTCCCCTGTCCTCATTAAGAACGACACCTGGCGTTGACCGGCGGTAACATCCTTGACCTACATTCGCCTGCATCACGCTTTGACGTGTCACGTTACACAACGAGGAAATCGAGGGCTGGTTTGGAGGTGGAGACGTAACGTGCTTACCCAATGTTTGGTCCAGTGGCCCAGCAGCACACATAACATAACTGACTGTGTTATCCAACACATGACCACATGGCTACCAGCAGCCTACACACAACAACAGCGTCTGCTCCTATAGGATCCTGTAGGATTTTATTTTTTTACTTCATCTACGTGTATTTATTTGTCCAATACTACCTAACAGCTATTACAGGAAATACTTCTACTGTACCGAAGCCAAGAATGTGCAGCTACCGTTGCTGCTCAGTTACATATTTTATCAGTAGACAATAGTATTAATAACAAATTAAAAAGATATTATGGCAGCACAACATTTATTTTTAATCTGTCACTTAATATTACATGTATTTTTTTAATATAAATGATAAATGCTTAAACCGGAACAACAACGTCCTATCCATGATACCGTTAATATTTGATCGAGTAACCATTAAAAATGTTTTTAATTTCAACATGTACCGGTAAAATGTAAACTTTTACAAGTTCTTCAACGGGAACTCTTGATAAAGAGTCAAGGATGATTCACAGTCGGCGGAACTACTTGACCTCCTCTGAGCTAAAGTTAGCCAAAAACATTAACAATATTTTCGTCTTCACGAGTTGGACGCGAGTTGAATTCTTCTTTAGGCCAAAGTGTCGTTCATATTAAGGTACTTTAACTAAATATTTTCAAAGATTGGTGGCTGTTGTAAAACGTTTGAGACGTAGACGTATATTTTAGTGGACCTAACGGACCATCTGTGGTGTTATTGGTTCTAGAAAACATGACATAAAAAATGTCCTACCCTTCATTATTGCTTGGTTGTACTTCTCCAGTGCAGCCTCCATCTTCTTCTCGGCGTACAGTCCGTTGCCCTCCCGCCTGAGTTGTCCAGCCTGGTGCAGGTTCGGGAACCACTTGGCCAGCAGGTTACTGAGGACCACGTTGACCCGGTAACTCTGGACTCCCGAGCTGTCCCTGCACTCGTTACACTCCTTCTCTCTCCTCTCCTTTCTTTCCAGACACTTCTTACAGTAGCAGTGTCCACAGGGCAGAGTCACTGGCTCGAACAGAAAGCTCTGACATATCGGGCAGGAGAAGTACGCTCGCCCGCTGCCTGGGGCTGTAGCTGTAGCAGCCGCGGGCCGTCCTGCTCCCTCCGCCGCCCCAGCCTCTTCACCTCTTCCCGGGCTGCCGCTGTGGCTCTCGCCGGCGTCTTGTCTCCGGATACTCTGGGATAGATAGTCTATCAGGTTCTCCAGCTGAGCCGGAGTCAGTCTCTCTATCTCGGAGGCTTGCCGGTACACGGCGAACGCTTCGGAGAATTTCCCTCCAAAGGCGAGCGCGTCAGCCCGCTTCACCATCAGCTCCTGTCGGCTCCCGGGGTCTCCCTGAGCCGCCAGCTGACAGTCGTAAATATCCGCCGCCAGGTCGAAGTTCTTGGACTGGAAAGCTTCGGCTGCGAGCTGCAGCATACTCTCCCTCTCTGTGGCCATGGCGGGCTGGATGCTGGGGTGAGTCCTATCCCTTCATCACCAGCGCAAACATCGTCTGTGAGGCGGAACATGTGTGTTCAGTCTACCCGCTGCCCTTCACACAACTGTCCGTCTTCTCGGCATGATCATGCTCCATTCCAGGAAGTGGACCACTCATACTGTCAATGGAGAAGCGGGGAAGGGGGGGGGGGGATGAACGTTATGTAAAAATTGCGTCATGTGACCAAGACCAGATGTTCTGATTGGATGGATTCGGAACTGTTACAAAACAACTTGCCATGTAACATGCCGTGTTTGTGTGTCATGGGGGCAAAGAGCTTTCTGACCGCGGCCTGCATCCACGGCCACAGTAAACACACTGTGTAACTTACTGAATATTAACTAGTGTCTCAGCAGTAATACTTTTTAACAAGGTAATAGTATACGTTACTAATGTTTAAACTGGTTATGATACTGCACTAACCACAGAAAGGTTTACATTAGTCTTCAGGCATCACTGTTTGTAGGTCACGTCCAGTTATAGCCATCGCTGCAGTCTTCTGTTATGCGGATTCAAGGCAGAGGTCTTCAACATAAGGTCTGCAGCCAACAGGGGGTCCGTGGAGGTACTAAAAAAAACAGATGTAAAACAGATTTTTTTTTTACCTAATGTGGATTAAAATACTCACTCTCCTTTTTGGCAAAGTCCACTGTTGTACCTGTTATTGTCTTCTGTAATTGTTCCCAGTGTCACCGCAAAATATGCTGCAAATACCAGGTGTAAATACCAGGTCACTGCTAAAACGGAAAACAATATTCATTCATTATTAAATATTCCATGTTACCATCACTGATCAATTATCACTTCAACAGGAAGATCATTGTCAGATATACTGTATATCAGGGCTGTCAACATTGTTTATTAATATTGGAATATGAATTGGAATTATTTTTATGCATTTAACACATGGTAATAATTAATGACAGTGTATATCTATAATTCCAGGTCTGACAATCATTACATATTAGCACATTGTTTTATAGATTTTTTTAAAATATTAGAACATTGATTAATTTCTTACCTTAATATATTCATGATCCAAAGCTGAGAACATTTTTTGATGACTTTTTTTTAACTTTTTCCGTTCTGTTCTACTCTAATAAAACAAAAACAAAAAAACATAAACATCACATACAAACTCCAAAATGTCAAATATTTAAACAATTCAAACAATCATCTTGTAGAAGCTCCTTTTTTTAGGAGCTTTTTTTTTCTCTCCAGTGTTGCACCATTGCAGCTGAGCATCAACAGTGTTTAATACACAAACCTGTATTACAGTTTGATGTGAGACCACATGATGTTATGATCGGCCTCTGGAGTCCATCACCAGTGTTTCCTGCAGTCTAAAAATAAGCCTGGTTTATCAATGAGGTTTACTGTGAGGATAGCATGAGAGGATTACAGGGTTTTTTTTTAGGTCTGTCAGTGTCCTTGTCGGTAGAGTTAGACAATTGTCCACAATATAGGTCGTCCAGTCTCGTCTCTGTGAACTCAATCCAACACAGAGACACAACCTAACGGACGGACAGCATTCACTGAGACAGAGGGACAGAGAAACGCAGAGAAAATGTTCAGTTTTCTTTGAGCAGAGGTTTGAGTAAAAAAAAAAAGAAAACAACATAATTTTACACAAAAAGTTTAGATGATGGTTTAATGGTGAGAATGTTAGCACTTATATTGGTTAACTGAAAAAAAAACACTGCTATAATTTGACAGAATTTATCAAAACAATCTTGTAGTTTTACCACAGTGAACACATGTAGTTTGTGTTGTATTTTCCTTTTTTTCCATAGCTTTTGCATACATTTAATTTATACTGGTTTTATTTTCTTCACATTAGTTGTACAATTTAAAAAAGTACTTTCTAGTCTCTGCATCTCTTTACTTTGTTTTTCAGATGTGACCTTTATGTGTAACAGTGATATAACATATATATAAATTAATTAAATGTTAAGCTGTGATGTTTTTTCATAAGGTGTTATTTTATAAGTGAAGGCTGTGGAGTTTACATAAACAAATGCTACACACAGTCAAAACATGGACTGATGACTCACCAGCCTGTGTTTGTACAAGGACAAAACTGGAACAAAGTATTACTTTTCCTGGTTGATTCACTATAAGAACAACAACCCCCAGCACCGGGTTCTACTGTATTGTTTTACTAGAACTGTGATAAACAACGATGGAAACCAATTTAAATAAATAAATAAATAAAAAATAGAAAAAAATAAAACAATTTTAAAAAAATAAATAAAAAATAGAAAAAAATAAATTAACACCAGTTTTTATTTTAATTCCATGACAAGAACAATTGTTAAAATGTCAATGCTTTGAAGACTGTTTAATCAAGAGTAGAAAAAAAAAAACTATCACTGATCAATACATACAAAATGTTTAGTCTCAAAAACAAATCACCTGACACCAGTCGAAGTCTTAGTGGCCACGAATCTGAGAGCGCCGTGGGCTGCAGCCCAGTCCACAGATCAAGCTGTAGTCCAGACTGTGGACTACTTTTTCACCTATGATTTATTAGAGCCTAGCGCCACCATACAGTATGTTGGATACCAACACTTTCAAAGACAAATTTCAACAAACATCTAAATTCTGACGCACAAACATGTTCCAAAACTAAAAAAAAAAAGAAGTTTGAAATGAAATATTTTCATATTAGTCTTGAATTTTTAGAATACTCCTCTTCTCTACATCATTCATTTCTTTAAGGATCAAGGCAACGTTGTAGCGGAGCTCCTGGAACTTCGACACAGGAACCTAAACAAAAAGTAAAAAAATGTAAATTATATTATTGTATAAGTGGAGTCCAGTTAGAGGCGCTCTGGCTAACTGGTTTCATGGCGTGACAAAAAAAAAAAAAAAAAAAAAAAAGGTTTGCGAGACAGTAACATAGAGAACTTTGGTTCAGAAATCCATCCAAAGCCTCATGTTCTGTCTGGACCACATTGTTCTCCGTAGGTTCCACGTCTGTTGACTAATCTCTGGATAAATTCCGGGCAAGCACGTCGAGGTGAACATAAAGTCTGTCAATAGAATCTGCGCATCAGATGTTGTTGCTACTAATCTTCTAATCCTGCTCTGAATCTGTTATGTAACCCTGTTCAACCCAAACTGGACCACACCCCCCCACATACACACACACACACACACACCCCTGGTTGGTGCACCTTACTAACCTACTTTGAAATCTTTATTGTCTCAGGACTTACTGTATAAAGTGTTACTTTATAATTCATGTACTTTGTACTGTAGTATTGGTTCACTAATACGTTTTTAATATTTAACTTTTAATTATTTAACACTAATTTCCTTCTCGACGTCACATTAACTGCATTATTGAAGCAACAAACACTTCAACAAACACTATGTAACAAAAACAAACAACGCAGCTGGAGCATGACCAAAGACCATAATGATGGCAACAGCCAACTGGTCTGAACAAAGTCAACAAAGGTTGTGTAGAAGAGGCGTGTTAACATTCAGGCTCTTATTAACAACTAACCACAGTTCAACTTGTCTGTTCATCACAGATGGGAGGGGCTACGGTCAGTTAGCACAGTGTTTTTTATCAACCTTGGGGTTGGTCACCAGAAATGTCTAGTAATTGATTAAAAAATGTACAGATTAAAAATATTTTTTAAAACAAATTATTATTATTTTTAGACTAATGAATAAAAACCACCACACACACAATCTTAAACAACGGTATTCTTTCATGTCCATGAATATAAATAGATCAGAGTTCACATTAAATGCAGCAAATCAAAATATCTGAGGTGGCACTGTTGCACATGGTTTTTGTAAACATTTATTTATATTTTTCCTTCTTCGGAAAATGACTCTAAATAATGACTAGTTTATGTTTAAAGACATAAAGGAGTGAGATATGTCAAGAAGCAGATCAAATATTTCTGTACCTCGAAGCGATGAAAACTTCCATCCGACAGCTTCATGTGCATCAGTACGGAAGGCTGCAGGGCTCGGGTTAAAGAGCTGCAGACACAGTGGACCGCCAGACAAAACATAGAGAGAACCGACAGTTAGATACTGATAAAATACCTTATTTTATTTAGAACAGAAATAAAACTTTATTTTCTCACAAGAAGTTCTCAGCATAAAGTGCCGTACCTGGTAGAAATAGCAACATCCACTCTCCATTTAAATTCTTCTACTGTAGGAAGGTGAGGATCACTCTGGGCGGCTGCCATCTCCAATGCTGCACGCCTGTAGAAATAGAGAATTAAAAGAGTGGACTACAATGAGGCAGCGGCCGTGCTCTGTGGAACCAACATGAGGCTTTAGTCACGGCCTTGTGTCTGAATTGGAGATATTGAAAGAACACTCAACATACCGACTGCCATAAACCACACTGGAGAAATCTGTAACAAACTCCTCGGGTATTCTAAATGAAAGGAAAGCATTTTGAGTATTGATAAATCAAAAATGATTACAGCCCATGTAACAAAGATGTGTAAAGCCTTACCTTAATTCTCTCAGGTCATCTTTAAAAACCTAGGACACATAGAAAGACATTATTACTGTGGATAGGTAATGGGAACTACATAGTGAATATTTTTCACACACAAAAATTGGACAATTCAGTCAAAAAAAGGGAGAGAGTCTAGCTTTTAATAGATTCATTTATGGTATGTTATAATATTGACATTTAGGTTTGTACGTTTGGCTGAGAGATGTTTCAGATAAATAAGAGTCATAGTTAGGGGCTGCCATCTATTTGTTAGAACTTTGTGTACATTTGTTTTGTTACAGGCGACTTTAGGTGTGTGCACATTTGTTTTGTTACAGGCGACTTTAGTTTACCTCCTGTTTGAGTGACGACACAGGGATGCGGATGGCCTCAGATAACAGCCTGTACATCCCAGCTATGATGTGACTGAGTCTCTCCTGTGGAATGGCACTGCTCTCCGCTATAGCCTTCATCGTGTCTCTGCAGTCTTTTCCTTCCAATGCACTGACCACAGCTGTGTGGAGCATCAGACACAGAGATAATCAAATCAGTGATGAACTCATTCTCATGAAATCTTGGTCTCAAAGATTGGAGATATGGAATTAAAAAAAGGAACACCAAATGTTCCAAGTCTGGAGTGGTTATATTGACTCATATATGGTCTGAATGGAATATTAATAGTCACGCATAAATACTTGAAACTCTACTATGTGTTTGTGTTACAAATGTATTTCAGAAAGCATCGTTTAAATGAACGACGTGAGGGGTGTACATTTGTTTGCGTTTACCTTTAAGGATTTTTCTGAACATTTCGTGATCCAGATCCTTCAGGTTTCTGCACATCGACTCAATCTCTGTCGGTATTATACTTCCGAGAAAGATGGAGTCCTTCGTGTAGCTCGACGCCATTGAACACGGTGACGTACAAAAGAAATTTGCAAAACTAAGCCCTTAAACAAGGATATTTGTTTGAAGAAAACTTCTGTAACCTTTCTACCGTTTTCATTTAACTTCCGCCTTCTGGTCACCTGACGCTGACATCACTCTCGGAAGTCTCGCGGTAACAGCAGCTTCCTTGATCGAGAGAAGAGAAAGGATTTGCAAATGGAAGTGGTCACGTTTTAAACAACAAAAAGGTGGGATTTATGACGTAGCAAACTTTATCAGTTGCACCAATGTGTAATCAGGGCTTTTAGGGTTGCTGTAATGTGAAAAAGTATGTCCAAACAATATGTTCTGTTGGGTAATGTTTCATAGTCAGCGAAAGGATTAGCGGCCAGCTAACGACGTTAGCATGTGTTGTGTTTTTACGCCACAAAACAAGGTTACTGTTATTTCAAGTGCAGCCAGACTCGTTCCCTGTCCATAGCTAAATTCTGCGTTTGACTCTTTGAAACGGTTTAATAACAACTCTACCAACGTGAGAAAATATATGACGTATTTAACAGTTAAAATCGACAGTAGATAAAAGGTCTTATGTAAGTTATCAGCTGTCGGCAACAACATCGAGTTATCGTTCAAAGTTGAACCACTAACTTGACGTTGTAATATAAACACGGCTGTGCGATATAAAGAAAAAGACAACATTGTAAGGAAGTACGTCATGTTCGGTAACAGTCTGTGAGAATTTCTCTAATTATAACTATGTTTTGGTTTGTGGACAGATACACACTCAGATTGTGTAGTGTTTTGAAGGATTTTGATCAAGCAACTTGTTGACAAGCTTACCTATAAAAAAGACATTTATTTTATGTACAAACAGTGGAAACTACTGTTGTTACTGAGACTGCAGCCATGTTGCCAGGTGTCATGAGTCATGCCTAATGTTAACGTCTGTTTCTATGTAGGATTTAGTCATGTCTGAGTCACTGTATGAGAAGTTCTTGGCTCCAGAGGAGCCATTCCCTCTCCTGTCCCAAAGAGCCAACCTGAGCGATGTGGGAACCTTGGACGTCAGTGACTTTGGCTGTCAGCTGTCATCATGTCACCGGACAGATCCACTGCACCGTTTTCACAGTAACAGGTCAGAACCAGTGTTTTCATCCAACATCATGATCTGTTTTAAGGAGAGTTAAGTTTTAAATGGTATTTGTTTTTCGTCGTTTTCACAGTAACAGGTCAGAACTAGTGTTTTCATGTAACATCATGATCTGTTTTAAGTTTTAAATGGTATTTGTTTTTCGTATTCTGTTGATTGTGTTGCTTCCACAGCTTCAATATGCCTAAAATGTTTTGACTTATTTAACTTAAAGTCCACTCATTGTTTGACCTAGATGGAATCTTACCTCCTGTGGGACGAGTGTTGCCAGCTCAGAGTGTAGTGAGGAACTCTTTTCCTCCGTGTCTGTGGGGGATCAGGACGATTGTTACTCCCTCCTGGACGATCAAGAACTGACGTCGTTGGACTTGTTTCCAGAGGGCAGTGTGTGCAGTGATGTCTCCTCTTCTATCAGCACCTACTGGGACTGGTCTGATAGTGAGTTTGAATGGCAGGTGAGTCTATTAGTGCAGGTTTATTTAGTTTTATTTCTTCTAAAAAAAAAAAAAATCCCTTATCATGTCTCTGTCCTGTCCTTCCAGTTGCCAGGAAGTGACATCACCAGCGGCAGTGATGTCCTCTCTGACATCATCCCCAGTGTACCGAGTTCCCCTCGTTTTTTTTCCAAGAGAAAGACTAAGCCCCACCCCCACCGTAACTTGGATGAACTACCCTGGAGTGCAATGACCAACGATGAACAGGTGAACGCAGGAAACTCACTTTCTTAACTGCTGCACAGGCACTTAGATTTCACAGAGGTAAACCAACTGTGTTTTTGTGTCGTTATTTCTTAAGGTGGAGTACATTGAATACCTGAGTCGGAAGGTCAGCACAGAGATGGGTCTGAGAGAGCAGCTGGATATCATCAAGATCATCGACCCCTGCGCTCAGATCTCGCCCACGGACAGCGAGTTCATCATCGAGCTCAACTGTCTCACCGATGAGAAACTCAAACAGGTGGGCGGTCCTTCTGAAACACACAAACATAATACAAAACAAAACCTCTACAGGTGGTAAGATCCCTGTTGTCCTCAGGTACGAAACTACATCAGAGAGCACAGCCCACGGCAGCGGGCCAGCAGCACCAGAGAGAGCTGGAAGAGGAGTAGCCACAGCAGTGTCAGTAACGGTGGAGTCAGTGGAGCCAGCAGCAGTAATGCCAGCATGGTCAGCTCGACCAGCTCCTCCAACTGTTCCACAGCCTCCAACTCTGTAGCAGGTGAATTAATATTTGGTCGGCTAAAATGTACAATAATTTTGCAGCCACGTCATCAAATAAATAACCCCACGGTGGTGCCTTTAATGTCCACCATTAACTTGGTTTTAGTGACTCTGTGTTTGATGTTTTAATTTGTGTTCATTTCCAGGTGGGACAGCCTCGGCCTGCAGTGGGAACAGCGTTGCAAACATCAGCAGAGCTCACAGTGATGGCAATCTCTCCAGTGCAGCAGAACGTATACGAGACTCTAAGGTAAAGACGCAGACACTCTCCGAGGAGGTGTGGGCTCAAACTGACACACACCCCACAGCAGTCTTTACAAGAGTGGGAAGAGAGAATGACAGGGGGAAAAAGGAAAATAAGCCAGAGTGAATAGGTGGAACAGCTAAAGCAGTGGCCTGCAGTTTTCTACAAAAAAAAAAAAATAATTCCAGCCTTTTGTTTTTCATTAATGCAAAACTATACAAAACCACCGATCACCTCCACCAAGTGTCACTACTAACCTGCCTCCATCATCGTTTCAGAAACGCTCAAAGCAGCGTAAGCTTCAACAGAAGGCGCTCAGAAAACGTCAGCTGAAGGAGCAGCGACAGGCCCGCAAAGAGCGTCTGAGCGGACTCTTCCTGAACGAGGAGGTGCTGTCCTTACGGGTAACGGAGGAGGACGACCACGCAGACGACCTGGACATACTGATGTGACAGCAGTGAATCAGTCAGTGCTCCCTCTACGCCTGCTCTCTCCACACACGGCCATAGAGCTCAGCGAAAGCCTTCTCGTCATCACTGCACAGACGAACCCACTCATCCTGCTCTCTGTTAGAAGTAATGTAGTTAAAAAGTATTAGTTCAGCCTCCGGATATCGTGACAGGGCTATAAATGCTGCAGATGTTTTCAAAGATTAGTGCAGAGATGGAGCTGAAATAGTACTGAAGCTTTTTTTAGTTTGATTTTTTTTTCCCACCAGCCTAAACTGTTAATATTCAGTGCTAAAGCAGCTCAAGCCTAAAAGCTACACACAGTCATTTGCACTTTAGTCGGTTGTTAGAATGAAATACAGTTAGCAAGAACTTTTAGACGCTGTTTAGACAAATATTCACTGCTTCTAACATAACCACCACCAGCAGAAGATCAGGCAGGAGAGAGGAGTCTGGTCCCAGGCAAATGTTAGAGTCCTGATAGTAGAAAAGATCACTTTACTGTTAAATTTGTTCTGGTTTGGTGTTTATTCAAAGACAGAGCTCGGTTCTGCAGCTCATGAGGTTTTTAGCAGTGAACGCCCAGGGAAAGACAGCGAGCTGTTCTGCCTTCTCCACCTGCTGTGGTCCATTTCACTCTCAAGGCTTAGAGGGAGCACTGAAACTCTGCATGTTTCAATCCTCACCCACGCCACGTGTGGTTCAGTAACTAACGTTGCATTCACATGTTAAGAAAAAGTGTTTACCTTTATTGTAAATAAATGACAAGTTATAGCATATTTGCTGCTTGCGTTCAGGTTTTTGTTTGGTGAAAGATTTTTTTTTTGTCTCATCCTGTGACAAGTTAGATTTAAACACCAGACTCTTTGCTAAACTTGAGTCTTACTTTTTTTTTCGTCCTGCAGCGACACCTATGGTTGCGTTTGGGACTTGTCTATTGACCACTATAATTCCTGTTTGTCCTGTCCTTACGATGAATCATCTTTAGTGAAGTCTTAAAGATTCTTCTGATTTTCTTTGAGCTGCTTTTCTTAAATGTGTGCATCTAACGTTTTACTTACTATAAGTGTTTCCTTTGACTCTGTCTGAGTACTGACGTCACTTATTGTTCTCTCAACTCTGTTTTCCATTTTACCTTTTCTTGGTCGCTTTCTGTTTTGTGTGTAAAGTTAATACAATGCTTATGCTGAAACAGCAATATATTTACAGATGTAAAAAAAACAAAAAACAATGAGAAAAACTATTTTCGAAAAAAAATGAAACAAAAAAATCCCAATGATGCAATACATTGTAAAAAAACAAAACAAAAAGTTAGAACTTCATCATGAGCCATGCTGTGTGTTTGAGAAGGTTCCTTCAGAGCCGCTGTCACGCCATCATGCTAATTTTCCACACGTTTACCACCGGTGTTAGTTCAGACCACTACAGACCTGTAGACTGAAAGAGATGAAAACCTGTAACAGTCAACAAGAACACAACCAATAAAGTCATCGTTGCATCAAGCTGTTTTTTTTTTTTCTTTCTATCCCCTGCTTCGTCCTCTGAGTTTTTAAAGATGACATTAACCTGATGTTGTTTTCCAGTGAATGACTCAGTTTAGATCAGTCATCAAGCTGACAGAGCAGGGCCACGCCGCGCTTAACCCAGTGCTGAGGGGGCCTGCTGGTGGGCAGCATCATGGAGATGACGAAGTTGGTGGAGTGTCCTGTGGTGGAGAGGGTTCCTCTCCTCTCACTGGTCTTGTACAGAGGACAGACGTACAGTCTGTGCTGCTGACCACAACCTTTCTTTTCAGCTGAGGGGAAAGACAAGATGGAATAAATCAAATCAAATTTTGTGTTGCCATATTTCAGATTCTTTTTTCAGCCATTTTTACTCCAAAATTCTATAATGTGTTAGAAACTCAGTGAACGACAGCCTTGCTGTTAAAATAATTCCATAAAATCAAACACAAGAACACGAGTTATTGCCATAATCATTACATTAAAAAATATAACTAACTTATAACAGTAACTTGTGTTTCTGCTTTGAGGACAGTGTGGACAGATGGTAAATACATACTGGGTTTGATCCAGATGGTGGGCATCACATCGAACAAGATTTTGGGCTGTTGTTCAGCCAAGACGCCGCTGTTGGTGCAGAAAATTTTTTTTTTTCAACATCAGACCAAAAATGACTAAATAAGGGTTTTGCTAAAAAAAAATCCCCCCAAAAACAAAATGTGAGAAAATTCTCAAAATTTGATGAGAATCATGTAGCAAAGATAAAAATTTGACAACAATTTTGCCACTAAAATGTAAATGTATATCATGAAACCCACCTGTGTCTGTCCCACCGAGCTCCATCCAGAAACAGTCCATTGATGTAAACACCGTCCTCAGGTGACGTGTTGACCTCATCGGTGGGAAGAATCTGAAAGAGAGTGGAACTAGTATCACTTCCAGCGTCTCCTAAAGGTTGTTTTATAAAGTTAGCGACCATTGTTGTGAATATTTTTTTTTTAAATCTGATCTTAGTTAAATATAGCTGTTTGCTTTTGTACCATTGCTAACACTGATAGCTAATCCTATGTTTTTCCCCTCAGGACTGCCTCAGTTTTTTCCGCTGCTGCTATGCAGTAGATGTTTTAATCTGTACCTGACTGATTTTGCAAAGTTGCTTCAATCACTTCCATATCACCTCAAAATCAAAACCTCAGTTTTTTCCGCTGCTACTATACAGTAGAGTTTTAATCTGTACCTGACTGATTTTGCAAAGTTGCTTCAATCATTTCCATATCACCTCAAAATCAAAACCCAACAGGTCAATGGGAACGTGGTATTTCCTGGCGTAGTTCTGCATGGCACCAGTGAGGAAGGCCTGGGTGAAGAAGAAACCAGAAATCCAGAAAATGTTGGGTGCCCGTGTGTCGTACCACTCCTATCAAACAGGAACAGGAAGTTAAATTCATTCATTCAGAAGGGTTTAAATCGACATGTCCTCTGTCACAGTCTCACCTGCAAAAATTTCAGCCTCGCAAGAAGGTCAGAGATGTAGCTGCCCAGGGGTTTGAGGCTGGGATAGGAGCGCTTGGCCCATTTCTCTGGGATCCTGCCCACTACCAGACTACTGGCCACTGCCTCCAACTCTGCGTCCATCACCACCAAACCCTTGATGGCTTTCATCAGGTTCTGCAGACTGACACGGATCAAACTACACAACCTGAGGAATAGAGGGAGAAAAAGTGTAAACAACTGAATGAAGGGTCTCATAACTCTGGGGGGCGGCGCCCCACACAGCTGATGTGTGACGTCCGTACGTGTTGTAGCGCTCCATCTCCTGGACCAGAACGGTGTTCATACTCTCCTCGTACAGGACTGGAAATTTCAGTAAAGCGGCTTCTGTGTTAAAATTTTCTGGAAGCTACAAGGGAAAAAAACAAACTTGAAACTCTTTTACTATTATATTTTACCATGTCAGTCAAGACTATAGGGCTTCTAAATTTATAAGAATTTAAATGTACATTCATGAGAATAAATCTCTAATAAGTTCTCAATTTATGGGACTAAAGTTGTTCGATAAAGTTTTAGAATTTTTAAAAATATCAAAATACTTTCTCCCTTTCCTACAAAATGAATAAATGGTGGATAATGAATGGATTTAATTTTTTTTTAAATGATAAATTAATGAACATTTTTTTCAACTCCATGGTTGGTTTTTGCTACTTATCCTTTACTTGGACTGAAGTAATTTTTTTTTTAAATCTATTCACAGCTACTGACAAATAGAATTGTTTACATTTACATTCCTTACCTTAGTCAGGATGTCTTTTGCGATATCGTAGAGTGTGTTGTCACTCCCGGAGCTCACCCCTCCCTTGGTGCCCCCGCCCTGGGTGAGCAGGAGAGAATCGAACAGCAGCTTCGTCTGCTGCAGATCTTTGGAAATGTCCACATTTTCGTGCATCCCGAAAACCTCCGGCTGCTGGTTGACCGGCAGCTTCTTGATGAACTCGATGTAGTCCTCGTACGTAGACTTGGGCGGAGCGTAGTATTCACCGCTGGGTGAGAACAGGTAGCAGTGCTTCTCCATCAGGTCCTTGGTGTAGAAATCAGCCAGCATGGTCATCAGAAGCCGTCGGTCCCAGTCGTCCGTGACGCGGCCGCCGTAATTACACTCTCCGGTCAGATAGGTGACGGCCTCGAGGGGAACCTCGTCGTAGTCGTTCACAAACAGCTGCAGAGGAAACGCTTTTTTTAAATCGACTGTTCTGACAACAGAGCCCTGCTGATTGGTTTTCAGTGATACCTGCAGCTGCCTGATGCTAATGTGAAGGTCGGACTCATTGAAGCCGTACGGAACGTTCCAGCCCAGCGGACCAAACTTTTTTCTCTCCTGAACCAGAGCGTGGAAGAAGCACAGGCCGTAGAGAAGCTTCTCCCAGATCTATGGAAAAATTGAATTTTTGAGAAAAAAACAAATTGTAAAGAAATTATCATTTTGAAACTTGGCAGCACACATCCTCAGCATTAGAATTGAATAACTGTTCAATCCTCTTTGGACCCCAATGTAGTTTGTGTTTTAATTTGTGGACTATTGAGGGATTGAGTTTGACACCCCTTTTAATAGCAAAGTATCAGTAGTAGATAGTAAAGTATTAACTTTAAAAAAAAAGTATAACCTCCCTCCCTCTCCCCCAAGCTCACCAGTTCCTTTTTGGGGCAGTTATTGAAGAACTTGGGGTCAGAAACAGGGTCCGAGAGGTAGGACTGTAGTAGGTTGAGTCTGAGACCAGTAGGGGGCTCGTTGGTCATTTTCACCCCGTTCTGCAGGATCATCACTGGAAACTGATTTTGAAAATGAAGTGTTAAAGTCTTAAATAGTAAATATATAAAATGAACAACAGTTTTTTTGTTTGTTTTTTATTACCTTGGGTGACGGGTAACTTGTGAGCCACAGGCGGAAATCTGGGTGACACGTTGTGGGAGTGAAGTCCTCGCAAGTTTTTTCCAAGCTGGACATCCAGGAGACGGCCAGGTGACAGTTCTGCAGACACACCCACGTTCCCTCCTGCATAGCTGTGGAGATCATCTTCGCTGCGATGGGGCCTTGGCCCTGGCCCAGGGAGATGGACTGGAACTTGGTTCCGTTCATGCCCTTGTCATTGGCAAACTTCAGTAGACCTGGGGCAGAGGGAGACTCCATCAGTCTGTGACAGTTGGTCATTATTAAAGCTATTAAATCAGTCAGACTTACTGGCCATGGGATCAGCTCCCGGTGACAGCACAAACACCAGAGGAATGGTGCAGTTAGAATCCTGGTAACTCCTGCTCAGGTCAAAGGGAGGGGGCTGAACAAACTTCTTTCCCAGGTTCAAAGTCACATATTTAGTCACAGCTGGAAGAATCTTATCCGGCCGCAGGCAGCGCAGAACGATCATTTTCTGCAGGTGGTTCAGTTGGTCGCACCAGGGTGCAGGCAGAGGAGTGTTGTAGGGCTCCTTGCTGTCGTAGATGGGCCTGAAGTCGCCTGGACTCTGGATGAACGCCTCTCTGTGGAATAAACGACTGCATCAGTCTGACGTCATTGACACAGGAGACACGACTGACCGTACACACGAGCAGGGATGTAACGATAGACTCAACTCACAATATGAATTTTATTTTGTTCACGATTCCATATAATTCATAATTTTTTATATATGACCAAAAACAACAATTCTTTATTTGTAAGAACTAGAAGTTCTTCTCCTGTGACCTCTTCATTGACTAGCAGGTCACAACCAATGTTTTTAGGCATATACTGCCACCTACTGTACGAGAGTGTTCAATGTCACAGTATGACCAGTGACTTTTTGAGATAACAGTCTACCTCTTACGCCTTGATGTGTGATTCATTTTTTATTTCAATCGATGCGACTTCTCACACGTTTGCATTGATTTTTAACCGATTCACGACACATCCTTACATCCCTACAAACGGAGGAAATCTTAAGTAAAGTCAATGCTTCCTTTACTTTAAACCACGCAAACCAGGCAGTTCACTGGCTCTGCAGATCTCATCCCAGCTCTTGTCCTGCAGCCAGCTGGGGTCGGGGTTCGACGTGGTCTTCTGGAGGCCCACTCCCCCGGTCAGCAAGAACAGAAAGTCAGCATATTCAATCTCGTCTTTCGCTCTGTGTGCAAACACAAGTACGTGCCACAAGGATTAAAATCTAAAACCCAAAGTGAACTGTTTTATTTTTTTTAACTTACAGGAGCAGGTTACAGCAGAGGAGGAAGGAGAAGAGGAGTTTGTCCTTCTCGAACAGCGAGCGGCAGATGTTGCAGTAGAGGTTGTAGGTAAAATGACCGTTCAGGTTCTGAAGTCTCCTCTCCAGGATCTTGGACTTAATGCTGAAGAGAAAAGGAGAGAGAGACAATTATTAATGCTTGAGGTGAGTTTGTCAGTGAAAACGGTAAGGAGAAGTGTAAGGAGAGACACTGTGTATTTGTTGATGATTTTATCGTCCAATTACTGGCTTATTTTACTGACGTGCTCCCTCCACGCCCCTGATGTTGATCACCCACCTGTCTTGTATGGAGTTGATGTAGAGGTTCACAAACCAGCTGAGAGAATACTGGTACATTGGGTCTATGTTAGTCAGCTCAGCGATGGTAAAGAACAGGACGGACGAGTGTTTGGCGATGGCTCTGTAACCTTCTCTGGACTCTGCTATTTCAATCTCTGTCTTTTCTGCAACCTGGAAAAAGTTGACAAAAAAAGTGATGACATTACTGCTGGTCGTTCCCTGATAATTTGACACAAACAATATATTTTTTCTGGTTTTCCACGGAGTCCGTACCTGTTGCTTTTTACTGATCTCATTGGACATGATTTTGGCAGAGTCTAGAATCTGGATGGCGCTCTCATCCTCCAGGATATTTCCCTCTGACGACTGCAGCGTCTCCAAGATCTTATCCTCAATTTCCTTCAGCTGCCTTTTGTTGTCAGCTGACTGAAGGATCAGTGCGTTTCTCTCCTCCTCCAGCTCTGGTCTGTAGACAGAAAATGTCGAGGCAGCAACTTAGTGAAGGCAAACGTTGTACGTCAAAGAAAAGTTTAGTGAACATTCACCTCTCCTTTGCGACCACGATCCCCAGCAGCTGGTCCTCCAAGCCCTCGGGGGTGATCATGAAATTCAACAGGGAGACTTTGGTGGCCAGTTCTGGCAGGTAGTGAGGGTTTCTGAGTTTAGTGGTAATGTAAAAACGGAAATCACCGGAGTATTCTATCACACTCTCTCCCAGTTTGATGCAATCAACGCCACCTAGTGTAAAAAAAAAAGAAAAAAGATAATATATATATATAATAATAACATAATTTGAACTTTATTGTTCTTGTGTTAACAGCATAAATATACATATATATATATTATGTATATATAAAAATTCTCATCACCTTGTTTGAAGGTTTGTTTGAGCAGCAGGGATTCCAGTGAAGGGTCTAACTCCTCTCCTACATTTTCCAAGAGCAACGGCGTTCCAAATTGTACACAGTTTTCCACCGTCCTCATGTAGTCCATGTCTGTCAGCTTTATTACACTAAGGTTGTTGTCTTTCTCCGAGTTCTTCACCCATTTGTTGGCCTGGCCCTGAGGGTCAATCATCAAGGGCCTGGACAGAAAGCAAAAACGATGAACTTACGACACTCCTTTGACCTTCAGTGGTAACTAGATGAAATGTGAACCACAATTCTGCAGCCACACAGACTCACCATCTACGCGAGTTACTGACAATTACGCCGTTGTCAATGGAGAAAGAGTCACTGGGAAGACCTGCGATATTCCACGCTCTGATCCTGATGGGATCGCCCAGAGTTTTACTGAGGGAAAACTCATCTGACGACGGGATCTTCTTCAACTGGACAGTATGGAACAGATGTAAGACTGTAGGACTAACTTGACTCATGCTCACTGCCAATGTTGAAGACATGAAGGTATAAAAACGTAAAGAAGGACAAAGGAAGTGCTACCTGACAGAGTTTGGTCCAAGACTTGGTGCAGTCCAGTCTGAAACCAGCAGTGAAAGCACCGAGGTAGGCGATGACCCCGGCAGAAATGAGAACGTCTCCAGTCAGGTTGTCGTAGGTGTTCTGTAGCTCGTTTGCCGCCTTTGACCATCTAGAAAAAGAACATTCCGGTCAAGGATTTCCTTCATGGACCCTAATTTAAATAAAAGAATTAACGGCTGTGCCTCATCACCTGGTCTTCTCTCCACCCAGACCACCGATGAGTTTCTCAGCTCTCTCTAATTTCCTGGCACATGAATCCACCTGCAGCTCCAACTGAGCCTTTTCCTCCATCTTCTCCGCAGAGGTTTTCTTAAGAGCGGCTAAACGATCCTCAACTTCCTTCAGCTCAGCCCTCTTCTGGTCCAGCAGGGCCATGGTGGAGGCCAGGGACTCCTGGGCTTCTGCCAAACTGGCCTTCTTAGGAGCCACAACCTGCATCAATACACAGAGACCCAGTAGGTGAGAACGTCCAGCATGTGTTCTCAAGGCACCAACAGTCAGGAACACTGCACCTTGGCCACTCTGTCGTACTCCTCCATGGCTTTTATCCACTTGCACAAACCCTCGGCTGCAGACGAGGCCTTTGCCACGACACTGGGGTCAAAATCAGGATTGGTCATGTACTCGCTTCGTATTTTTTGCATCGCAGTGACCTGCAATCAAAAAAGAACCAAGATCGGTTTGAAAAATACTTTTTCACTTGACTGCTCATGGTCATCAACCACTCACAGAAATATTGTCTTTATCATATTCCTTCAGGTCGCGCAAGAAGTTCATGTCTCCCAGCAGCTTCTTGCTCGGACCCCAATAGTCAAACACCTGTACAACGACAAAAAACAAGGTTCCAATACAAGTAAAAGTTTCATATGTGGTAAAAAAAATATCTTCTGAGTAGACTGACCTTTTTTCCAGTTCCAGCTGGGTCAGAAATCCTATCTGGCTTAATGTCCTTCATCACACACACAGCCGCCATAACCAGCTTCACCCCTGAGGGCGGGTTCTTCATCGACTTCACAATCGTGATGTCAGATGGCTGATGGGAAACCAGGATGAGAAATTACATTTGTGTAGATGTGTGTAGAAACTGGTGTAGAGAAGCTGCGTGGTCACAGGGTTGCTCACCTTCAGAGTGTCCAGTGCAGAGAGAGCAGCTTCCAGGGCAGGGATAGCGGCGGCGAGGTTACTCTCACAGTCATCCTTCAGAGCCTTCGCCTCATTGGCTTTAACTGTTGCCGCCTCTTCATCCACACGCACAACTTTACTTTTAGCTTCCACCTCCAGAGATTCCACTTCAATCACCTTAACATATAATAAAATACATCATATACTGTTCCTGATTTTTTATTTCTGCCTCTAGGTGTCAGTATGTTCCCAAAGTACCTTTTCGGACACTGAGTGAGGTTATGACCCATGAAAGTTTTTAATTACACATTTAAAAATCCCCATGTTTACATTTAGTTATATTCCAAGTCAGGGCAATATAAAAATATATTTTCTTTTACCTTCATCATTTCAAGATTTTCTATCTTGGCCTGCTCCAGCTTGGGCTGCAGCTCCTCCAGCTCTTTCTTCATCTCACCCACCTTTAGAAAGACATTATCAAAATTAAGTGATTAAGTAGAAAATAGAATAAAAAAAAGACTGCTAATGAAAGACATCTAATAAAATAAAGAAGAAAAAAATAAATCAAATGTGTTCTGCACCTACCTGAGATTCAGCAAAGGCTAGCTTATCCAGACCGCTGATGTACCTCTGCTTGGCCTTCATGACCGTGTCTCTTTTCTGAGTCAGGAGCTGACGGAAAGTAGCGATCAGCTCCAGGTAGGAGGTGGGTGTTATGTAATTATGACGCCCAAGCTCAGTCAGGAATCTACAGTGTGGAAAGTCTTGTATTAACGTACACATTTTCCCTCACATACCACACACCAGCGGTCCACAACCATTATTGTACCAAGGACCGGTCAGCCGGTACCAGCCGTTACTGTGGACAGGTAATACCACACCAGGATCATTACATTTTCAAAATAAAACATCTTTTAAACTTTATTTTGTTAGTATGAGAGTCTGTTTTGAAACATTGACAGATTATCTTTGAATGAAAACAGTAAAGAGATATGACTGGATTATTTTTGAATGAAGTAAATTAGTAAAACTGAAGTACCACTGCGGCCCGGTACCAAATAACATACGGACCGGCACTAGTCCCCGACCCCTGCTGTACACAAG
Organism: Cynoglossus semilaevis; assembly: GCF_000523025.1. Lineage (NCBI taxonomy): Eukaryota > Metazoa > Chordata > Actinopteri > Pleuronectiformes > Cynoglossidae > Cynoglossus > Cynoglossus semilaevis. The sequence continues at coordinate 14,140,468 of NC_024321.1, forward strand.
CTGCAGTACAATATATGTAATGTCAAACCTCTGAGAGAGCTGGTGGGCAGAGGTGTGGAAGGTTTGGCAGATCGGTACGACTTCCCGCCGTTCATTTTCACTCATCTCCAGCGACTCCAGGAAGGAGTTGGCCACACGCTCGAGAGCTTCCTCCGGCCACGGCTGTTAGGACGGAGACATCAAACGGACGTGATCTGTGGTTAGAACTGCTGTCTACGGGAACCGGATCAGTTTAGGTTTTCCTTGTGTCTGTGTCGTACCTGAAACCAGTCAATGGTGCAGCAGTTTATGAGAGCGGGAAACTGGCGCAGACGATTTCGAAACGCATCACCAATTGGACTGAAGGCCACGACAATATGGAGGTTTTCTTTACAGCGTGCCACAAAGAAGGCAAACAGAGTAAGAGGACTCAACTCTAAATTTTTATTGCCGGCCTGGGCAACGGGTCGAACAGCCTGGATTAAGAGGAAAACATTTTCAATTAACAAACAGGATGTTTATGCAAAAAAAAGGTAAAAATCATCTTTAAAACGTACCTCCATTATCTCTTGCTTCTCGTCCATGGCGAACAGGTTAGGGACCTCTCCGGTGTTCAGGACACTGTCCACGTCTTCTAGAAAACCTTCATCTTTGATTTGGGCATCAGTCAACAGGAAAACCATCTTCTGACCTTTCACACCAGCATTTTTAAGCAGCATCTAGTAAAAAAATGAAGAATCATTGAATCAGTAGGTCATGCATGAATAAAAATATAAAGAACATGACATATATATTACGATATATCTAATATACAGTATATAGGAATATATGTCACATTATCCATGTTCCCTGGAGACCCAGACAATCATTCATTTATTCTGAATACTGCCATGTTCCCTGCAGACCTAGACAATCATTCATTTATTCTGAATACTAAAAAAACAAATCTCAACCAAACAGCCGACCTTGAGATCATCTCTCCATTCAGCCATGCCGTAACTCTTAGAGATCTCAGGCTGAAATACGGTCATGTGAGCCATCGACGCCGCCAAACGCGTAATGGACTGACGTCCACTTCCTCCGACTCCTACAAGCAGCGCGTTTTCTCCCGGCTGCTTCAGCACGCGGCTGATGCGAGACAGGTGCTCAAGCAGGTAGCTACAAAAAAAGCAGGATTTCTTAAACAGGCAAAACATTGTCATTTTTTAAAATAAATAAACATTATTATAATAAATTCTCTTTACCGGAAAATGACCAGGTTCATGTGATTCTTGTGCATTTGGTTGTATTCTTCCAGACAGGAACCCACCACCTGGGCAAAATCTTTCATCGATGTCACCTCGGCGTACAGACGCTCCTCACCACTCAGGTCAGGGTTCATGTAGTCTCCAAACAGAAGGTTCCTCATGTCTTCTTCACACAACTGAGAAACAAAAGGGTTCGACGAACCACAGATGTTCATTTATCTGGTCCTGTAACGTCTGCATGTTCTCCCTGTGTGTGTGTGCGTAACTTACTTCACTCTTTTCCTTCAGATGATCAAACACCTGATCAAAAGACTCCTTGAAGTGATCTTTGAGGATGCTCTTCGTCAGCTCATAGAGCCAACCGCGATCTTTGTCGTCCACCAGTCGATCGTAGAAGACCCGGAAAACCTCATGAACAAATAAGCGAATCATGGTGCGTTTGTTCTGCACAGACTCTTTCTTCATCAGCAGGCAGCCCTGGATGACACGCGAGAAGTCCCTCAGGTTGAAGGTGTAGTGGGACTTGGCAGGAGTCGGAAGCAGATTCTGCATTGCTTTTTTATAGACCTGTAGAGATTAGAATATTAGTGAGTGATCGGAAAACTAAAGCAATGAAATAGACAATGAAATTCAGAGAAACTTATGAGGTTTCAGGATATATTGATGGACCTAACTTAAAAAATTCATCACTGTAAAATACCAAGGTCTAACCTAAAGTGTGACTTTTAGCTAAAACTGTCATTTTGCTCTATAGGTATGAAACCATTAACACTCATACTGAGTACTTAGTAACATTCAAACATAATAAAAAAAATGTGATTGTGTCCAAACCAGTTCACCTACTTCCATGGTGGCAGTGACTATCTGGTCGCCCACAGTGAAATACTCTGGTGAGAATTCATTGTTCTGGAGATGGAAGGCCACCACATTCGAGAAGATGCGAACCATTGTTTCATCACTGAAGGCATTAATGGCAAAAATGTTAAAGTGACGCAAGAATCGTGCCGTCACTGCATTCCTCCCTCCACCGGGGGGCCCCATAGCTGAGATGAGCTGGATGTCAACCAGAGTGATCTTGGAAGTATCCTTCAGATTATACCTAACAGGACATAACGATTTTACATTTTCATTTTGTGTCAGATTCATCACAACAGTGAACTGATCTGAAACAGAAGACCAGACCACAAACCCACCAGTGTCTGTGGTCGATGTACTGTCGGAGGAGCTCCACTGGAGGCTGCGCTCCAAACTGTTCTGGTGCAGGCATGTTCATGTCATCCACAAAGATGACACACTTCTTCCCCATTGGTGGACCAAATACTCCCTTCTTCCTCTTATCTAACTTTGCCGTAATGATATTCTGAAGGATAAAACACATGAAAAATGGATGGATGGATGGATGGTGTTTTCAAATAGTACAGTGTGATCCCAGGTGGCAGCATGACTCTCACCTGTGTTTGGTTTGCACTCGTGCGAGCTGAAAAGTTAACAAAGAAGGGCAAATATCTGTCTTTGTCCAGATGGTTCATCAGTTTCTCTTTCACATACACTGACTTCCCAGTGCCGGTCGGACCAACGAACAGAGCAGGTCTGAGCAGAAAGACAAAAAACAAAACAAAACAATGGAACATTTGGTTTGTGGTAACGAAGCACTTTCAAATGTGGCAGTGATGAAAATACTAACGCTCCGTGAGTGATGCAGTGGTCCATCAGGTAAGTGTAGCGAACCGTGTCAATGGTGGGAACAATGATGTCCTGCACTTTGGTGTTTTTGTCTCCCAGGAAGACGTCACCGATGGCGTCATTCCAGTGAACCCAGCGTCCTTTTCCTTTAAACTTTCCGTGACAGTATTTGTTTTTTAAAAAAAGGCAAGTTGTGTATAACAGTCAACATCAGCACCTCTGAGTGACATAAGTGATCGGCACCTCGTAAAAGTAGTCATACACCAAGCCTTTGTCGTTGAAGGGACACTCCCATTTCCCCACGCTGGTGGGCAGAGGATGATCCTCTGATTTTCCTGAGACGGTCACTCGGACAAAGTGGCTAAAATTCTCTCTGCTCTCTGCGTCACAGCTGCCGCCCACAGACCAAACCAGAGAGAACGCAAACGCAGCCACGATGCAAGAGTGAAAAAAAAAAAAAATTGGAATAAATGAAAATTGGAAATGGTTCAACACCAATTTAAAATGAGAATAATAACTTTTACCATGATCCAGGTGTGAATAGTTTTATCATCAGGATTGTCTTTTAGAGGCTGGGTGATGATCATCTCAAACAGTCGACACAAGGACACCACAGTGTTACTGTTGCTGGTGGAAACGACCTTGGAAAAACAAAAACAAAAACATCATCATCATCCGTCATGACAAACCACTGTCATTCAGAGCTGTGAACTAAACGCTAAATATTTGCTGCTTTTTGCCACACAGTGACTCACCCTGCAGTTTCTGCGCAGGACCCCCAGGGCGGGAGGCAAGAGCCAGTGAAAGAGGTCGAGCAGCAGTGAGCGCTGCTCTGAACTCTGGAGGACGTCAGGAAGAGAGTTGATCCAGGAGACCACCAGGGGGTGCCAGCCCAGCTGAGAGGGCTCCATGTAGATCATACCACATCGGCTGACAGTGGCAGGCTAGAGGCCAGGAAGAACCACGTGTTGTTATCCATTCATGATCCACTGGTCTGTGTTCATCAACTCTAGTCATTTCAGTCTGGATTCAAAGGTAACTTTAAAGAACTCAAGTGAAAACCAAGCTCTAATCCAAGCTTCAGGGGAACCAGAAGTGTATCAGTAACACATGTCACATCAAGTTGTAACTGAGCCATTGCTGTCCCACTACTGTCTACAAATATGTGACTTACAGAAGCCTGTGATAAATCCATAGCTTCAAAGATCAGACTCATCGGAGGAGACACCTGGATGATCTCACCGCTCATCAGACAGAGCTGTGGAGAGAAAGGTCATGTCATGCATATGTTACACACTCACAGAATTTGACCTGCGCATTGAACCTACCCAGTACACATTAGTACAAAACTTATGACAACCATAGACTTGTGAGGATCTGATGGGCCGCATAACAAGATTTGATGGGCTAGACTCGGCCCAAGATCCTTGAGTTCGACACACACTCCTACCTTTTTATTGTCGTCCAACACAGTGTTCATGCTCTCGATCCACAGCGTATCTATCGGACCATCAAACACCACCCATTTACGGTGTGGCGTTTCAGATGACGCAAATTCGCGGAAAGTGTTGGCCACGATCCCATCTGTCCACTTCAATGAAAAAGAAAAAAAACATCACAGTTTCCATAAAACATGAAATAAAAGCAGCAGGAAGAAGTTAATGAAGTCTACCTCATGAGAAACTTGGTCAAACTGTCCAAAGAGCTGTCCCATGGTGATGGACTTGGGGTTGAGAGTCCTGAAGATGACCTTTTCCTCTCCACCATGACCTCTCTCATTCATAAGAGTCAGGGTGTCTGCGAGCACATGAAGAACTTTGGTCTTTCCTGCAAACGGTTCTCCCACCAGCATGAATCTGACATTGAATAGTAACAGATTCACAAGAGTGAGTTATGAAGATTTTGAACCTAATTTCCCTCTTGGACAGAGAGACTCACAAATGTAAATATATATATCCATGCATTGGAAGAGTAAGTAATGAGCAAGTTATGAACCTGGACAGAGAAACTCAAACATATATACATGTAAATATATATATCCATGCATTGGACTGAAACCATACCCGTGTCTGACGATCATCATCTCATACGTCTGTATCATCTTCTGTAAGAAGACATCTGTTGATTGGACGTTGTGTTTTTTACAACATTCAGCAGCAGCTTCTAGAAACAGCTGCAAAAGATGTTTGAAAAAAACAAACCAAAACAATGACTGATATAAAACTGTATCACTGATGTAGTTACGATGACATTCATTTAAATCACCTTATAATCAGCCTGGGGGAGGGAGATTCCTGGGAACAAATCACTGGCAATTCCGTTGAACAGAGGAATGTCATGGGAGAGAAATTTGGGCTCATTCACATCTTTTATGGACCTCAGGATCTGGGTGTTTCAACAACGGCAAAAAAAAACAACAACTAAAGTTCACTCTAAAAGGCTAACATTTAAAACCAGGGCTGAGTAAGAGCTGAATGTAACAAACAACGCAAGATGTCATATGATCCTTGTGATTTATCAAAAAGAAAAAAACTGAGGGCAGGGTTTTCAAACATATACCAGTATGTCTTCATTCTCGTGTGGAAACTTGAGCTTGAGGTTTCCTGCCGCCACCAGGACGGCTTTGACTGCTCTCATGCCGTAGTCGTAATGAAACTGTGAGGAGAGCTGCTCCGAGCAGAGCCTGTAGGTCATGACGATCTTCACAGACAAGGGCTTGGCATTGAGGAAGCCGTAGGAATACAGAGAGATCTCCGCTATCAGTGCGTAGTTGGGCACCATCATGGCCACAGGCCGGAATAACACCTGCACAGAGAGAAGAGAGAAAAGCTCATCACTGATCATGCTTTTACAGCCCTTAAAGTTGCTACAATCAAATCAAAGGAAACAGCAGTTTGGGACCTTGAGGTTGTCTGGAAGTTCTGACCGTCCGGCGTATCCAGGGTTCATTGTTATCGACACAAAGCAGTTGGGATTGAGTTTGAGCATCGTGCCTTCAAAGTCAAAGAACTCCAGCTTCTGCTCGGTGGCCCTCTGGATGCAGAGCACCTGCTGGGCCACCACGGACAACACCTCCAGCTCTATGCGGTTGAACTCGTCGAAGCACGCCCAGGCGCCGGACGAAGCCAGTCCTTTGAAAAACTGAAGGAGATTAAAGCAGAGTTCATGTGATCTGGGTAACTGATGGACACAAATCCATCTCCGTCTGCTGGTCTCACTTTGCCCATAGCGATGTAGTCCAGTCCGTCAGAACAGTTGAAGACCACACACTGTACAGCTAAAGCTTTGGCGAGATCTTTGGTGGTCTCAGTCTTTCCTGTTCCTGCTGGACCTTCCGGCGCTCCGCCCAAATTCAGGAAGAAAGCTCCGATCTAAGACAAAAAAACTCAGAAGTAAAAGAGGTTGCGAGTACGAATATCGTGTCATCCGTGTGTCAGCTCTTTTACCAGGGTTCTGTAGCATCTGTCAGTCAGAGGAGTGATGACCAATCGCGGTGAGTTTCCCAGGTACTCGTAAGCGTACTTGACATCACAGTTGATGATGTGGACGCGGACGTCGTCATCAATCCAATAGTAACGCAGCTGGGCGAGCCACTGGAATTCTGTTTCGTGAGACACGCCTGTTCAAAGAAGACAAATTATAACTACGGAGCTGCAGCCAAACACTGCAAAGAAGAAACTTTCTTTGGATCTCTGACATGCTGTAACCTTTGTCAATGAGGTCCAGGACCACGTCCCGGGCGTGTACGTCAATAGTGACCAGCGCTCCCAGAGTGGTCCGTGTTTGCTGAGGCAGTTTTCCTCTGACCAGTTCTACAATGTCGTTGAGCTGATTCTGCTGTTGCTGGTAGAAGTTCTTTAAACCCTGCACAAAAACAGAGGCCAAGTGTGAGATATTTTATATAATGTCAAATTATTACACAGCCATTGGGTCTGAATCAATCTGTCCCTGAATGATGTTTAACCAGACTGTAACAGATTAGGTTAAATATCAAACATCACAGAAAAAAAACAAACTAAAAAAAGCTGTATTAATTAAAAGTAACTTGGAGTAAAAGTAACTTAAAGTAAAGACTTACGTCTGGTCCTGATCTGATGGCTTCATGCACCTCCATGGTCCAAAATATTTGGGATGTGCAGAGGACCACCTGACCAGGCCACTCTGTAACCCAGGTTTTCCTCTGTGATTCAGCATAGGCCTGTTGATAAATTCAATAATTGTTGAATAAAAGTAAGAATACGTAGAAAAAACACATTCTAAAAGTTGATGTTTCTTGACATGTTTTGCAGCATCGTCTATGGGTTTTAAAGAGCATCCCCGGCCAGAAGCTGATGAATGTTTGGGAGGCCAGAGGTATGAAGAAACGTGATCTCACCAGCCTGGACCGGGCCACTACGTCTCTAACGCTGCGAAGCATCACGTCCTCCACCTGGACCAACCACTTCTCTACCGCTCCTTTGGCTTCAGACGTAGAAATATGCCTGATGAGTGGAACACGCTCTCCTTCACTGCTGTACATGGCCTAAAAATGAACAAGTCACAATTAAAGGGAACTCCACTAAACCATGTAACAGCAGCCATTTTCAAAACCTTCTGACCTGGATGTCCAGGTTGGGTAGAAAGTCCAGCTTAGATATGCCTTCGAAACATTTCTTCAGGTGTGGTTGCACCCGCAGAGGGTCTTTGGTCTCTGACAGAATCTCTAGCATTTCGTCATTGGACAGGAAGAAAAATCTTGAAGGAAAATAATTGTTGTTTAAAAAAAACACAAAAAAAGATTCCAACATGGGATTGCGTGTAAACTAGTTTTATTTACCGTGGAAAAAAGAGACGCTTCTCCTCCAGGTAGGCATTCAGTCCCTTCATGATGTTATCCAGGAGGAGGTTGGAATCCTTTAGTTTCTCTAGCAAACCAGGAAGTGAGGTTGCTGGTAGAATCTGTATCATGGTTTTAAAAAAATTAAAGCTAAATAAAAAGTCTGTTTGCTGTTTGGTTTTTCATCATTTGTCATTCTGAGCAGTACCTTAGAGTCCTTCACGCAGTGCCTCATGATTTCTTTCCAGTTTTTGTCGACAGTTTGAAATAGTCTTCCCTCTGTCGGGATCTGCTGCATGATGTCCTGGGAGGAGAAGATGGGTTCCAGGTACAGCCACTGAGCCTGGACCTTCAGCCACTCGTCGATGATCTCCTGAATACGAAGCAGACGTTCCTCCCACAGCTGTGCAGAAACGAAAAGAGTTGTGCCTCGTTTTGAAAAAAAATCTAAATTTGAAGTTAGAAATTTAGTAACAAAACCAGAACGCTAGCCTTGATCTCCTTTTCAAAAGGTTTGATGAAAGGTGAGCCTCTTATGGTCTGAGTCTTCACAATCTGATCATCTAGAACTGTCTGAATCTCGTCCACTGCAGTGAGGATGGAGACGCCCGTCTCTCTGTAAGCCTGGTGGTGGAAGGAAATACCATCCAAAACATGCGTCATGGTCTGCATGGCTTTCTCCAAAGAAAACTCCTGTAGAGGCAGAAGAGACTTGTTGTACGCACTATTTTAGTTTTTTAATTAAAAAACTACAACATATGAGGAGCTCTCACCTTAGTAGCGGCCGCACTGATTGACTCAAACTCCTCCAGGTAAGGAGACAGGTTTAGTTGGAGAACTTTGCGAAGTGTGGTACTGGAATCTGGAGTGAGGTCATAGCCCACGATCTCTGACATCTGGTCCCAGTGTCGAGCTCTGATGCCTGGGTTACACAGGATGGACACCAGAGGGATACGGTCCTGTGAACACACACACACGATTCACTCTGTATCACACGGTGAACTCGCCTGATGTTTCCACATCATGATTCACTCTGTATCACACAGTGAACTCGCCTGATGTTTCCACATCATTATTATCACACGCTTCACCTTAAACTCCTTTATCTGCTCCATCACAGCCGAGCACAGAACCACAGAGGGGCTCTCCTGCTTCTTTGGCTCGTCGTCGCCCGTCTTCCTGAAAACCTTCTCAGCATCTTTTTCATCTCTGTTCTGCTTCTGTTGAAAGAACTTGAGCATCTTAAAGATGTCCCTGAAAAACTCGTCCAGGTTCGTCTCCAGGGACATCCCATCCAGCTCCTCAAATGGTCCGTTCATCCATCTGGACACGAAGAGGACGCAGGGATTTAGGGTATGAAATATTATGTATATTATATATATATGTCTATATAAATTTATATAGGGATATATATGTATATATGCATATATAATACATTTACATACAAATATGTATAAATATATATTTTTTAATACAACATGAGGGAATGGAATAAGACCTGTTCTCGGTCCGTTGCCAGTTCAACACAAGTCCAAACAGTTTCTGGTACAGTCCAACATTTTCTCTGATGACGTGAACTTCTGGGTAAGATGTCAGATCAATTTTGTAGAAGGTCTCTTCTTTGTTAATGAAGACTATTTCATCCTCGGCCTCTTGGAGAAGTTTGTGGACTGTTCTGATGTCTGAAACATACTACCCCAAAAAAGTGAAATTAAAGGGTTCATATCTGTAGCTGAGTATCTTAAATAGGATAAAAAATAATATTGTGATGAAGTTGTTACGTTAAAGGTGGAAATTAAGGAATTTCCATAAATAAAATTTAAAAAAAAAAATTCAAGTGCTTTAATGGATTGGTTCCTAAAGTAAGCAGCGCAGAGCTATTAGACAGGGGGCCCAGCAGAGCAAATTAAATTTAATTATTTATAATTCCCTCCCTCCCTTTTGTTGTTGAGGTCCAACTCATTTTTTCATACCTGTTGAATCATCTCCAGCTCAGCACAATGCTGGAACTCCTCACTTCTGCGTCCCAACTTCTCCAGTTGAACAGTCAGTCTTTGCCTCTTAGCAAACAACTCCTGCTCGCCTGTCTCTTTAGCTTTCTGTATGACCTAGAAAAAGACAACATCACGTGAGTATCCCTTGAAAAAAAAGGTTTGGACTTGGAAAGGGAACTTCAGGTCAAATCCATTTTTTAGCATTAGAATCCTTACCTCGTCACTAAGCTGAAAAACATGAAGAATGTTTTTAGGCCAGAGGAAAACTTTGGCATTAAGGGAAAGATCCTCGGGGTCAAAGACGTGGAAGTCCATGAGGTAGATGCTCCTGCAGCCAGATTTCTGTATCATTTCTTTCAGGTCTTCCACACCTTTAGTCTTGACGAATTGAATGTAATCCATCAGCTGGATCAGCTCTTCTGTATTTTCAGGAATTTTCAGAGCTTTTTGTTTGATGGTTTCAAATTCAGAGCTGATCCTTTGACAAAGAGCATATGAAAAAAAGTTTAAGCTGGTAAACCCAGAGTGACAAACTCTATCAACTGTAACTTACGTTAAATTTTGTTCACGATGGCTGTCGACCATTTTCTTCAGAAGTATGTCAGCGTAGGATTTGACTTTGTTGGCCAGTCCTTGCTTCAGCTCTTCACAGTCCAAAAGCACCATTGGAAAGTGAAACTTTCCTGGGAGGCTGATGATCTCTTTAGACAAAGTGCTGAAGTTTTCCACTTTCTGAAAAAACAAAAACAAATAAAATCAGCAAAATTGGTGCGTCTGACTATTATCAGATACAATATGTTTTTCTCTGGAATATTCATTGTTACCACCTGGGTGTATTCTTCAAAAGAGTGCTCTTCTTCGATGAATGTCTTCACTTCGGACTGTGCAGTTCCATTGACGAGCCAGTCATACTGTGAAACTGAAAAATAAGGTTTGCGTTAAACTGTGTTGGGATAGTAACTGAAACTAGCTTAATATGGTACAGCGCCACCTAGAATATTTTTCACGAGACACCAATTAGGGATGTCCGATGTTAGATTAGTAATGTAATATCGATAAGAATCGTTATCGTTTTGCAATGCCTGGGTTTCACCCAGGTGATGTGACCTAAAATTAGGTTTGAAGTGAAAGTGAATTACTGTCAGTGTGACTGAACATAATGAAATGTGTCCTCTGTCTTTAAACGGCTGCATATATCGGTATCGGTTGATATCAGAACCGGAAATTACGTGTTTGGACAATATTGGAATATCAGACATCCTTCTTTTTAGCACTTTAAATAAGTCATCACCATAACTCTGGAAATGTTGATCTGCTCCCTCCAGATTTCCACACACGGCTGTCTTTAATGTCGCCCGCGCCCAGTCAAGTGTGTGATCGGCCACCTTGGCGTCCACAAATGAAGATGAAGCTTGAGTCAGCCAGGCCTGGACTGTCTGGACTCTCTGTGGGTCAGGTCCAGGACTCATTAGTTCAGTGGACAGTTTTACAGTCATTTCACTCACAGTCCGACTTCACCTGCAGTGTGTTTGTAATGGCATGAAGACTCTCAAACACAGCAGCCTCCACATCCTGTAAGGTGGGGTAAATTTCCATCTTTTCATCATCGAACGTCAAGGCCATTCGGAACAGGGGTAAGTGGTCACTATTCAGATCAAACACTGTGACGAAAGCCTCCACGTTTGCCTGAAGTAAGGATTTCAACTGGGAATTTAACAAGAGAAGAATGACTGTAAGTCTAACTTTGCAAAGGAGACATAATAATAATAATACTATAAAAAACTATTTTTTATTTTATAAAAACCCAAGGCTTTACTGTGCAGAATCATTATCACAGCATTACCTGATTAGAGATGAGTGTGGATGCACAGTTGTAAAAGGAGTCCAGTTTCTCCTCTTTAAGTCCTCTAAGCGTTTCCTTACTAGTTAGTAGGTGGATGACTTTAGGAAACCAAGTATTCATGATGCGGTCTTCTGTTCTCTTACACTCCACGGCCATTTTGTTCTGAAGACTCTTACAGTCCACAGCACCCGACGTCCTGGACCAACTCAAGCCAAAAGAATTGAAAAGACAGTTGACCAAAATCCCCCAATGGTTGAGTTCTCATGTTGACAAATGTGCTTCATTTCCTACCTACATCCTGAAATGTCAGCCAGAACAAGGGTAGAAAATGTTTTGTAGCCAATTTCCAAAACAGTTTGCATTACAGGATGAAGGATGTGCAAATGTGTTTTAATCATCCGGCGACTTTTGAGAAGGTTGTCGTGGAGAGACTGGGAAAATTCAAGTATTCTGACAAAAAAAAAGGAAAAGTGTATTTTTTTTAAGGTGGTAAAAATTATAATAATTTTTTTTTTTAAATCTGGCAAAAACTTACTTTGGTCCCGTGTATTTTTTTAAGTTGGTAAAAATTAAAATAAATTTTTAAAAAATCTGGCAAAAACTTACTTTGGTCCCTTGGCTGTCTGGTTTTCTGAGATACCATCCATGTCTGGATTCTGCAGTACAGTCTCCACTTTAGATGGCAGAAAAAAATACATGAATCATTGTTTACCTGGTAAAAAGCTACATATAAATAAGAAGTAGCCTTTACCTGTGTGCTTGACTAAGACATTGTGGAAGTCATCGCTGACTTCTGTGCACAGCTCCTGCAGCAGTTTTATAAACTCTGGGCTGTCTTTTAGTTTCGGTGGGATACGAGAGACAATGGAGTCCAACCAATGATGCTGGATTGGATGGAGTGGCCGGCTCTCCACACACTGCTTTAGGAATTCAAAGTTCATCTGCCAAATTACACGAATCACATGTTTCATGTTATGTTCTGACACCATAACAGTCAGAGTAAATTCTATTATTAGGATAATCAAACATGGGTAAATGTGTTTAGACTGAAACAAACAAAACTCACCCTTTGCTTCCGTTTTTCACTAAACATCTGCAAATCAAACATCACAGAGATCACATTATTAATGTATTAAAGTCACTGTGTTTACGTTAAAGTGAATACAGTCTGCAGAAGTCACTGTGCTTACGTTAAAGTGAATACAGTCTGCAGACGTACATTAGGTGGAAACTGTGGCTCTGGAGAAGGACGGCGGGCTTCGTTCTGCTCTTTGCTTCTTCTGTAGATTTTCATTGCTCTTGACTCCCTTGTTAAAAAAAATAAAATAAAATTTGAATTAAAAAAATTATTACATTGAGTACATGTCTTGCTTAGTTTAGTCCTGTATAATACACGGAAATGATTCTTTTTTTCTTAAGAACGTGGATTTAAATGAAGAAAAAATGAGAAATTAAAACAAGCTGTTTCAAACTATGTTTGTAAAATAATTCTGAAAGGTAGTCGAATACTTTAGCGGGTTTGGCATTAAAAGTGTTGTATATGTTGTTAACATAATGTTTAATTCAATCGGTAATTTCACTTTTCAGAAAAATGTTTTACTTATTTTCAAAATAGACGGTCAGTCATACAGAGCTATTTCCGGTTTTCTCCCGGACGTTTAATTAGGTCCAAAATGCGGACAAAACTTTTGTTATTACAAAGTTTTATCACACAGTAAAACACACATAATTATATATTAACAAAATATAATTATATTGACTTACATTGTGTTGCGTTGCCTCTGTTTTTCCTGGCTCCGCCTGTGTCGCAGCAGTTTTTTATGAGCCACCATCCTCATCGATAATTCGTCCTTAAACTCCTGTAAAACAAGCTGCTGGTCTTCTCCCCTCGGCTGCAGAAAAACTGCCAACTGAGCCTTGTCGTCGCCAGATGAAGCCATCTTTTACTGTTACCTGCCCTCAATTACAACTTTTAATAAATTAATTAGAGCTTTCAACTTTTTAACCAGTTTGGTTTAAGCCTTCTGGTACCGTACTCCAGGTATTTTCTGTTACTATAGGAACCGTAAACACGGTAACCACTACCCACATCTGTTTCCTTCTGCGCAGTGCTTTTCATGTTTACGGTAATATGGAACCGAATTCAGAAAATGAGAAAAGTATAAATTTTATAAGTACTTTGCTTAAAAAATATTATTTTTATATAATATTTATATAATTAAATACCTTTTGTTTTGGGTAAATTTGAATATTCCAGAAGCAAAACAAACCCTGAAAACACAACACACATTCTCCCTTGAACCAGAACCGGTGAACAGTTTATAAAGATGAAGCCCAATTACCATAAGAAAATATACCAACCCGACGTAGTCATGTGTACTTTTATCGTTACACTAAACATACATTACGTTATTAAAAGACAATCGTTATTAAGATAAAATTAAATCCACAAAGTCAACACATGTCAACGGGAGGCTGGGTACATTTTGCTAGTAGCTCAGCTCAGTGAAAAATTAGGCATCTTCTCCATAGTCCAGAGGTATGGAAAACGATTGCTATTGGTGGCTAACTGCTAAACATTGCTTGGTTGGGTAGGCCTCTTTCCAGCCTGCCTGCGCAAACAAGAGTACTCAGTAGTTTCATTATTGTTCCATATCTTTTACATTTTAAGTATGTTTGTAGTAACAATTTACATTACATTACATATCAGCAGTTCAGGTTTTTGTGTCTAGGTGGCAGTGTCGTAGCTCGATGATAACGTGTTCAGATTTAGAAAACAGAAAAAGTAACGAACCCGGAAGTGACGTAGGCGTATTTACAACAGCGGTCAATGGTGGTGGAGAGTTAAATACAGCGTTTCTCGCCATAAAAACGGAAAGACATTGCAATATTTGACACATAATCCGCCAGCATTAATGGGCGCTCACGGGGTTTTGGGGAACGAGCCTGAGTCTCTCGACTACTCGGTGCACGAAGCCTGGAATGAGGCCACCAATGTGTACCTGCTAGTGATCCTAGTCAGCTTCGGTCTGCTTATGTACGCCAGAAAGTAAGCGCAGTTCTCGTCCCCATTTTGTCCTGCTCTCTCAGTGTTTTTATCTGTTTGTCTATCACTACTAACTTGTAACAACTGTAATTAAGATTATATGTAAATCTCTGCAGGTTTTAAAACTACGCTTTGTTTATTCTTACGATAGTATTTATCTCCTGCTTTCTCGAAATGCGTTTGCATTTTTTATTGTTATATTTTGTGAAATATACATACATACATATATACAGTATATAATGGGGTGTAAGACAATGTCTTGCTTTTATTTCCCTTGCAAACAATTCAGAAATAAGAGGAAGATCATGCGCATCTTTACTCTGCCTCCAACCGTCGGCAGCAGCCCAGAGCCCAACTTCTACGACAGTTTACAAAAGGTCCGTCTGCGCCAGCAGCTGGAGATGTACTCCATAGGTGAGTAGATATATACAAGAAGGAAGAAAAAACATCTATGTATACATATACTCTCTCTATATGTGTGTGTGTCTGTATGGATTTATCTCTTGCAGCACGAAAATATGATCAGCAACAGGGTCAAACGGAGTGTGTGCAGCTCTCCATGGAATAGCAGCAGGTGGCGTTCACAGGGCTCCACCCTTGACATTGAACATTGGGCAACTCTACTGCACTCCTCAACCAGATGCACAAAGGGACCAAATAACTGTCAAAGTTGAGATCTGCACCTGGACTTCGGACCGTTCCAGTATAATCAATAGTTATCGGCCAATTGAGCTTCTGTAAAAAGAAAAACGCATCTTTCTCCTCTCACAGACAAATCTCCTTAATAGTTTGTTGTATGTTGGCTGGAGATAGAAAGGCTCGCCCCATGTTTTGAGAACAACTGAAAGTCTTCTAACTGGAGCATTCAGTTGTCTTTGACAGTCGTGTTCTCACCTTGGAGTTTTTTACCTGTACATGAAATGTAATTTTATTTATAAGATTTTTTTTTCAGGTATAAAATGTGAAGTCTTATTTGTGAACATTTTGCATTAATCTGTAGAAATGTGTTAACATTTTATTAAGTTACTGATTATTACTAATTTTAAGTGTTGTTATATTACTCTATTACCAAGAAGCCAGCTCTAAACTCCAGAGTGTCACTCTCCATTGTAACTCAGCAGCATCATCATTAAACTACAGGATGAAGTCACAGTTTTACTGAGCTGCATGTGTACACAAATGCACCTGTTTTCATCTACTTTGGACCAGTACTCCAAAGTTTTACATGTTGAAATTTTAACTGTAGAAATAATTAAAGTTTTGTTCCAACACCAGTGATGTTGAGACTTGAAGATGAAATCCCACGCCACTATAATTTCACTCAGTTGTGGGTTGGCGATGGACTCCATTAAAAAACCCCACAGACTGGCTTTGGTCACAGATGTTTGAGGGGGGATATTTCTGGTTCTGTAATCATAACCATGTGTTTACTTAAGCTTTGATTAAAAACACAAACAGAAAAATACATTGCGATTGTTTTGAGACTGTTTTCTCTTGCCGATACACAGCCCTAGTGTAAATACAGACAAACTTGTTGTCTTCATTGTACTAATGAAGCTCTTCAGATTTTTAACCCCCAGGTCAAGGTTTTAATCAAACAGTTAAACAGATGTAACCTCTTCCATCCAGAGCCACTGGACTCTGTTAACACTTCAGAAATTATCGATACAGAAAATCAGCTTCAATGCAGGGATACAGGTTTTTTAAAAACCACATAAAAATAAAACATCCGTCCACAGAAACAAGTGCGCAGGTTGTTCCACTACATTTGAACTTCAGCCTTGGACTGATGGATTGACTAGACAGCATCAGCAGCGTAAACGTGTCATTGCAGTTGCATTTCCTTGGAGCTGTTCAGTTTCCAGCGTGAGATTGTTCAGGCTTTAAACAGACATTTGTCTAAGAAAAATATACAAAACGCTCCGGGCATGAACTTAATTATACAAAGACGGTTTTCCCTCAACTTGTTTAAGAAAATCAGTATATAAAAAAATGACAAAACAACAACAATGAAAAATAAAATTATATACAGAAAAGGACAGACTGGAAAGATCAACACAGCACAGCAAACTGAGTTCAGCACATTTAAAAAGTAAGGTTTCAAGTGGCAGGATGAAGCAAATGCTCATGTATGACGTGCTTTACTCGACGGAAAAAAAATCCAGCATGTCAGAGATTAGGACAGACGTCCACGCTGTCCACGGACAGAGCGCTGGCATACGGGGAACTCCAGTCCTTCAGGAAGAGCTCCTCCACCTGACTCTGCAGAGTCTGCTGACCTTCTCTGACCACTGAGCCGGTCTGGTTCACAACCAGACCCACACCCGCTGTTTTAGTGAAATAATTCTCCGACCAGTTGGACGTCCCTGAGGACAAAAACACTCATCGGTTAAACAGTGAACAACAATCTGTGGTCTAACATGTTTGAGCCAAGTGTTTAGGTTGAATTGTTTAAAAAAACATGTTATGAAAAATACACATTAAAGTTGTAAAATGGCCAGTATCTGTCAAAAATAGTACAACTATGCAGTACTTGTGATAAATATGTAAAATATATTTTAAGGGTAAAAAAAAAAACATTCAGTCAAGTGTGTTTTGTATATAGTACTTTGTGTGACTGATATTTTACTGATTTACATACCTAAATACACAGCTCTGTCTGTGACCATGTACTTGGCGTGGTTGACTCGTGCGAAGGGAATCTTCTTCTGCTCCTCAGTTGAAGGCACTCTAAAGATTTTCTGTACAGTGACAAAAGAAAAAAAAACCTTCAGGCTCCGGCATCAAACACATCTGTACGACTTTTCCAGTTATCAGTGAAATTCTAATCATAAGACGTACAATGTTGATGTTGCAGTTCAACGGAGGCCTGTTGAGCACTAGCAGCGACTGCAGGAAAGGGAACATGGCACCGGGTGAGTGCTCCCAGCAGCTGACCATCAGTCTGACCTCCACTCCTCCAGTGCAGGCCGCAGCCCGCAGGGCAGTGTCGATAGTGGGCCAGAACCTGGAACCACAGGAGATCATTTATAAATATTTGTAAAAAATCTTTATGTTTAAATGTTGTATTAATTATACATGGTATGTTTTAGATTTACTCAATTAAAAATGTAAATGTAAAAAAATGTGAATTTCCCCCCGTACCACTAGAGAGTGCTCGCGAACCACTGGTGGTACATGTACCACAGTTTGAGAACCACTGGACTAGACTATGGGCTGGACACTAGATGGCACTGGTGTAACTTGTACGGCTGGACAAATTGACAGCCACTAGATGGCACTGGTGTAACTTGTACTCCGGAGCGTCTTATAGTCCGGATAATACGGTACTGTGTTCAGTATAATCCATAACTGGTTATAAATACACACGTCTTTAACTAACGCTCCTCGTGAGCTGAGTTTACCTCAGTGGCTCTGTGAACTGAGACAGAGGAAGGTAGTCCATGACGGAGACGTAGACAAACTCCTGGGCGTCGTTGATGACGGAGAGGATGGCGGACAGGTCGTCGGTGCGACCGCGGGCAGATATCTGAGCAGGGGCACTCTGCAGGTGAGAACAATGGGCAGAGGAAAACTCACTCTCCAGACCTGAAGAACTCTTAAATAAGTACCAATACTAATTAATGTGTGATTGGGTCGACTATCAATTAAAATGTTTAGGTTTTTGGTCACATTGGTGACATTGACATCTTTGTCCCTTAGTGGTATTAATTAAAATAGTTAGGTTTTTGGTCACATTGGTGACATTTGAACTCCAACGTGACCAATGTCAGACTCAGACTGAAGCGGACTCACAGACAGGTAGACCTGGGCTGGCACGCCGTTGAACTTCAGGTGAAGAGGGTTCTGGGCGCTGGACAGAGCAGAGAGGCGAGCGGGCCAGTACGGAGGCAGAGATCCATTTTTGGCACCGGCAACCATCCAGTAAACACCAAAGATTCGAAAGGCATCTTGAGCAAGGCAGCTGCAGTCCTCCACTGACAGGCCGACTTCTTTCACCTTGGTTTAACAAAAAGACAAACAAATAAAACACAACCACTCACGAGTTCATTCTGCCACTGCCTCACACTTTGATTTTTACAGTTTTATATGTGCAATATTTCAATTTAGCTGTATTTTCAAACATTTCAGGTTTTTTTTTTGTTTTTTACCTTTTATGAACAGGATTTCCATTTTCTTCCTGTCACTGAAAACAAAACAAAGTAATCATCCCACGGTACCTGACTGAGAGAACGCCAGTCCATGTTGGCACTTCCCAGGTACATGTGCCTCTGGTCCACAACCCACAGCTTGGTGTGGATGATTCCTCCAGTTGTATTTGTGAGGTCCAATTCTCTGACTTCTGCACCTGTGACAGATCAGAACAAAAGGTTTCCAGATTTGAACACGTTGAATTTCCAGGTTTCTAGCCCATGTTTCAGGGCTGACACAATGTAACATCTAAATCCTGCTGATTTAATATTAATCTGTTTTGTGTTTTTTCTTTTTTACCTGTTGCAGCCAAGTCTGCTGTGTCCTGGGTTGATTTCTGCGGCCCGTTGACAATGATTTGAAGTCCCACTCCTTTAGATTCAAGTTTTTTCAAGTGCTCAAAAACTTGTCTCCCCTGAACGACACAAGCAACGAAGATGGTTTCATAGAATATATATAGTTGTATTTATGTGTGTACATATATATGATATACATATGTCATACATACAGACAAACATACAGTCCCTTGTGGACTGACTGGTCGTACTGACCTGAGAGTCAAAGGGGGGCGCTGTCTGTGTATCGCTGCCTCTCAGCGTGAAGTAATAAGCGGCGATATCGACTGATTTGTTGGCCTTCTTCAGCAGGTGCAGCCAACTGTCTGCAATACTCAGTCTGGAGGAGGGGGAGGACGGGTACAGACCGACGGGGACGCTCTCCACCAGCTGCACCCTGAACACAGGGGACAGGGAAGGTTCTCAAATGAATCATCACGACTGATGACGAATGACTGACCAAAACAAAACCATGTGAACTCAACAGCAGTTCAAATCTCATGTGATTTGTTCAGACAGCGTGTATTTGACTTTGTGGATTGTTTTTCTTACCGACAGTCGGTGCTGCACGGATCCGAGACCAAACCGAGGCCGTCCAGAAAGTGGAGCTCCAGCTGAGCCGTAAGTTGGTCCACAGACAGGGGAAGCCCGTAGTGCCACACATGATGACCCAACCCACAAAGGAGCAGCAGAGTGGTGGGCAGCAGGCAGAGGTAGGCCAAACAGGAGCTCTTCGAGGCCTGGAAAATATCAAGACTTCATCACCTCATGAACAAATAATAATAAAAAAAAAGGCAACGACTGGAGAATTGAAAATTGCTTTCAACTGTGCTGCATACCACAGCTACACAGCAGGGCGTGGTGAAATTCCTTAATGTGTGACAGAAGCCTCGTTCACATGTACGTACTCCCTGAGCTGAGTAAACAGTGGGACTGTAACTACGATACGGTCTAAATTAGCTAAGCAGTATTATGAATAAACTATTCATATCTTTTCCCTGAAAAGCATTTATCAAAAGTTTATTTCTTCAAATAAAAAAAAAAAAAAACAATTTAACATGACATAATGAGCCTGTGACTTTATTTCATAAATATCATAGATGTCAAACGTAAAAAAAAAATTAAATTCATCAGATTATTCACAGAGTAACAGATTGATCTTCATCATAGTTTTCCATTGATGATTAATCTTAACATTCCTAAATAAGCTTTACAAAAACGGTACATTTCTGCACCGGAAAGACCAGTAACAGCAGGTAGAGGTCAGTGTTTCTCACCTGTTTTTAATTAGTTAAAAATGATGTAACTATTAATATTATTATATTAATATTAATTATTAAAAACAGAGTGAAAATGTCTCTTCATAGAGCTGGTGTATTTCAGTCATGTTTATCTTGTTCTTGGCTGAAGCTTCCAAATGAACATGATTTACATGATTATCCAGTCATTAATCATCAACAACAAAGGCTGCAGAGCTCTGAAGTGTCTTCAGTTCACGCTTCAATTCAAAATAAAGACCTGAAGCTGAAGAGTGAACTCACGTACTGTACATCAACAGAATGACATCACTCACCTTGGTTGACTTGGTTGTTGTGACTTCAGCAGAGGTCTCTGCTGCCTCAGGAGGTGTGGGTTCATCCAGATCGTCTCTCTGCTGCGGTGCTTCTGAAACCGCCTGTGGCTGATCTTCACTTGCGTCAGTGTCGTCGTTCTCTTCCTCTAAATCGCAGCACTCAGACTTTTCAGCTACTAGTTCCTCCTCAAATTCAGAATCAGTGGGTGTCCCAGTTTCCTTCATTTCAGATATGGTCATGGACTCAGTTTCCCATGGTGCCGCTTCGTCAATAATGGCTTCCACTTGGTTGAAGTCAGGGAGTTCGGGGACGCTGTCTCCGGACTCGGACGTTTTTGCGTCTCTGGACGGAGTGACGGACAGCCTGCTCCTGACCTCGGCTTTAAACCTGTCTGGTATGACCTGCGGTGACTTCAGGCCGAGGAACTCCTCCTCTGAAAGGTTGCTTACGTGGTCATTTGGTGTGAAATCATCTTCTACTTGTGGGGTTCTGCTCATGACTTGTTCTGGTAAATACAGCTCTAACCCGTGATCTGGTCTGATGGCCGGTCTGGGGCTCGCAGTGAGAAGGGGAGACTGGAGAGACGCGGAGAAGCCCAGGTTTTTGAAGGCACTGGGGACGGAGCTCTGGGCTGCTGCAGTGACCGGTTCAACCACGGTGAACGGCTGAGGATCCTCTGAGCTGGGTTTTGGAGTTTTGACTGACACCTGGGGGAGTGGCTTTTCTCTGACATCTAGCGGTTTGATTTTCAAAGCTTCCGCACTTCCATGGACAGGAGTATCCTTTTTGGGAAGGGGCAGCTCTGAGCTTTGGCCTGCACTTGGAGGTCTTTTGTGGAAGGTAGGAATCCGGGAGGCGGGTTTGCCAGATTTACGGTTCATGTCTTCTTTGTCCTCCGCTTCCCTTTTCTGAACCTTTTCTCCTTCTTCTAACTGGTGCAGCACGATGGTGCAGTCTTTCAACTCCTGAGGCAGAAAGAGAACTGTTAGAATTATAGAAAAATACAAACAGTGTGTAGCTGCAGAAATACATCCTTCATTCTCAGCACCGGCAATGACCAGTGAGAAACCCTTTTTCTGGAAAAAGTCACATTAGAGGTCAGGAATAAAAATGAGAGTGTGCCTTTATAATAGATAACCATTAACCTCAACATGAACAGCCCTGACATCCGGCCTTTCTTCAGTCCTGTCCCTGCGCCAGCTGAAAACAATACAGCAGCTGGATGTTACCTCAAACGATTCGCAGCACTGGAGGAGCTGGAAGAGCCACACCTATTCAAACGAGGGCTTTTGACTTCAGCCACACCTTCTCCTCTTCCTCCTCCTCCTCCTCACTGCCACAGATTATTCATCATGTTATCACAGATGTCATGTAAACAGCCTGCCTGCTGAGACGGCAAAGAAATAAAGTCTGAATGATCGGCAGATTTTTACTCTTAAATAACCCCACACCCTAAATAAGATACTACTACGTTATACTTCATGTGTTGTTATGCTAGTACTGTCACTGGCATTCAACAAAACAAGTTTTTCACACATAGCAAAGATTAACAGATAAACAGTATTTCCTACAATACTAGGGGTGTATATTGGCAAGAATCTGGCGATTCAAAAAGTATCACGATACAGGGGCAAAAACACGATAATACTGCGATACTATAGGGGTAATATAGAACAGAGGGATCTGCATTTGTCATTGCTAGAGAAGAAATAAAAGTAAAATAAAATGAACCATAAATATTGGCATGATAATTATGAATACTAAGTATCGGTACAGTACTTCAAAATATCAATACGGTAACATAAATGAAATATCATGATATTTCAGTCCTTATTATATCCTTATTTTCTTATACCCCTTAACAATACTACTTTTTATTTATATACTAAGTATCGGTACAGTACTTGAATAGAATATCAATACGGTAACATAAATTAAATATCGTGATATTTCAGTGTATCCTTATTTTCTTACACCCCTTAACAATACTACTTTTTATTTAGGAAATACTGCTAACAATAACAACAACTAACAACTCCTCAAATACAAAGATCCAAATTACTATTCCCTTCAGGAGAGAATACTTTAAATCCTCTCCATTTTTCCCAGTTTTGACATCCCTGCTTCACAACAAGCCCTTTTTGCTGCATCACGTCAACATGAACTCAACGTTTTTTTATTTTCCCCTGTGTCATCTGTTGGTTGTTATCTTCATACTGTATATTTAATCTTATAAATCACACTAGTGAATATTTGGGCAACATGAAGCAAAAACAGAGGCAGTGAGGTCTGTGGGCAGGCAGGCAGGCAGACCTCAGAGCCAGGAGGACTGACACAGATCCCTGAACTGCAGTGTTTACAATTTGCTACATCATTGTCCTCAGAGCTCCAGTGCTGGTAAGGCTTCATTGTTGATGTCTGCAAAGCAGCGTCAGAGGCCTACATCTCTACAGTAGAGTTCATCTGATACACTCACTCCTGCCAATATTTTCTGGAGATGATTGCAGGCTGCTGCTGCACGCACACACACACACACACAGAGAGAGAGAGAGAACTGGTTTTATGCAATATGCCTTGTCATAACTCACTCCCTAGCCTCTTTTCCAGACATAAGCCATTATATATATATAAATATATATAAAATAATCTGACTCTAGTTCTACTCTCTGACTCAGTGGGAATCTGCAAATTCTGTGGAATCTGTGTTTTAGAAAAGTCCCCACAAGTATAGCTATACCAGAAAAGCAACTCTCTCTCTCTCTCTCTCACACACACACATTGCCGAGGGTATGTGAATTTATCCGGTCACACCCATTGCCTCTCCACCTATTTTAGTGCAGTAAAAAAATCCAGCATCGCCTGGAGGACGAGGACTAAGTTGAAGTGTGTTCGGTTTTTCCGCGGTGAACGACGGTCTCAAACGCCTCGTCTTACCGTTGGCGCTGTCTCCTCAGCAGCCTGCTCCTCCTCGGGCTCCGGCTCTGGCTGGGCAGCGGGACGGTTCTCCATCACTTGCGTTTCGGAGTCGAAGTCATGGGTTTCCTAACAGAAACCACACACTGGTCGTTATTACGGTGCAGACAACAGTTTTATGATGCAAGAGCCACGAACTCGTGCAGATACTTCGGAACAAATAAAATTAAATTAAAAAAAAAACGCGTGCGTACACAGTGCATTGAAGAATAAACAGACATTACAAAAATACAATTTTATATAAGTCACCTTTTTGTATAACAAAAACATCACCCAGGTGGGTAATACAACTTACCATGGTGCAGTAGCTCGCCTCAGAGTGATGAGCTTTGTCACCGTTAGCTGTATCCGTCCACTCGTTACAGTAATGCTAACCGGTTAAACAAACTTTTAACTATGCGTAACTTATTTCAACTACAAACATAAAACACTTCCATAGAGGACCGTATCAGTATTCGGTGTTTATTTGGCTTAAATATCCAACGACGCTGCCGTTGTGAGTAGCGACGCGGATACGTGGCCGACAGTCCGCTGTGGAGGAAGAGGAGGCGGAAAGAGGGAGTAATAAAAATACCCACCTCGTACGTAACTCTGAGGCGCAGGCGGGTCGACCTTCTGGGTTTTACCGAGGTCGTCTCTGCCGTTGACTCTTCCTCACTGCTGTCGCCTGTGGTCTTCCTGGATCGCAGCACCATAGGCATCTTGGAACGCTTTAATAATGCACCAGCAGCAGCGGCAGACGACAAGTTGGTGACGCGAGTTAAAAGCACCAAAGAAAAAGCGAGTAATCCGCTCAGCACACTAGCAGCTATATGCCAACAAAAACCGAACCGTGCTCAAAGAACCGAGCTTTGGTTAGCTCCCATATATCGTCGAGTCGTTACCTGAGAAAATGTAATGTTTATTTGCAAGTACCGTCCGCCGCTAAACAGGATAAACAACAAGTTGAAGAAACCGCGATTAAACGCGGTCGCTGATTGGCGGCGACAATCAAAACAGAAGCTCCGCCCCTCAGACGTTAGTAGTCAGTAGTCACTTCCGGATGTGAGCGATGATCTTCTGTACTGTAAACCTGCTGATTCACAGGCTGATAAGACGGTGTGTTGTTTTTTTCCTTTTCTTATTAATGACATGCTAAATTATTAATGTTGTTCGGCGTTGATAAACAAACGTTACCTAGTTACACAGCTCGAATTAGTTTGTGTTTTGTTGGAGCTACGTAACAGCTATCGTCAGTTAGCATAACCGATGTATGGTCAAATGTAACAGAAAGTAAAGAAATGCAACTTTGGCTTCTCTGTTGTCAATACTCATAATATAGGTGAACAAAACGGCAATAAAATAACAATATATTGTAGCGTGACATACATTCAAATGTTTTGGTGAAAAGAAACACGTAGTGTTTAGAAGAGGTATTTGTTTTAATGTACAGTATGTGCAGTGTTTATCTCCCTCTCCCATGGCCTTCGGTGTCAGCTGTTGTCGATGTTAATGATTAACATGTCAAACTTCATGTTGAATTGTGGACGAGTACAGTAAACTCAAGTGCATTTCTTTTGGCATACATGAAAATTGATGATTTTTCCCAAGTAAACGGGAACCGGAAACCTAAAGTTTTGTGTAAAAATCAGATCACTCAGGACATATCTGTATAATTACTTAACATCCTCCTGAATGCAGAAGTGCAGTGTCGTCAGGTGATTTGGTTTTTTTTTCCAGTGGTAGACATTTTAAAGGCTTTAAAGGCTTGTTTGCTGTTCTTTTATGTTGCTCCAACTGTTGCTGCCCTTCACATCATAGCAACGTTTATGTTTGGTAAATACTAACATCTGATCACGCGATTAGAGACAATAACACCCTAACACTGCAGTTATTGATGAGCACAGTAGGCTGGTTTTACTGGTGATTTTTGTATTCATTTACAGTTGATGCACTGCTCTTTCTAATTGTTGTTTCATTTTTATTTTTATAGGTCTCCTCTGTGAACCCGTCCGTCACAGAGGAAAAGATCAGGCGATCTTTACTGTGATGATGTAAAGTGAAGTACTGCCGTAGCTCAATGGAAACTCCAGCGTCGGCCGATCCGCCTCCCAACTCCACTCTACCTCCCCCCGTTCCCCTCCGCCCGGCTGTGGCCCCGTCGGTCCAGCTGGGCTTCACCATCCTGTACACCACTCTGTACGCTGCACTCTTCCTGTTGGTGTACGTCCAGCTGTGGCTCCTCTACCTCTACAGACACAAACGATGGAGCTACCAGAGTGTCTTCCTGTTCCTCTGCCTGCTCTGGGCTGCTCTGCGCACCACATTGTTCTCTTTCTACTTCCACAATGCACTGGAGGCCAACCACCTGCCCGTGGCAGTCTACTGGCTGCTCTACTGTTTACCCGTCTGTCTGCAGTTCTTCACACTCAGCCTCATTAATCTGTATTTCACTCAGGTAAAGCTGTGGACACTCTGTGGGCCATGTTCATGTGAACGCATGTTTTGAACAGACAATCATCATTTCTGTGTTGTTCTTCAGGTTCTGCTCAAAGTGCGGGAGACTCACAGCTCAGAGGAGGGCAGAAAACTGTGAGTCACAGACATAGACGTGTATACCACACAATAACAGTCCACCTGTTACTATTACTGTAACCTAAATAAATAAACCTGCTCAACCTGCTGGGAGGCCCTAGATCTTTTTACAAGTGTTTTTAAACTCACCGATGTTTCTGTGTAAATGTCCTCTGATCGCCCCCCGCCCCTCATGTTCTTTATCTTCTCAGGTGTGTGGCACGGTGCATGTACAGTGCAATGAACGTCATCTTCCTGGGCGTCAACTTCGTCTGTGCCACGTTCTCGACACGCAGCGGCACAGCCCTGGGGACCTGGAATCTTGTCCTGGTCCGGGTCATAATAAACGACTCACTTTTCATCCTCGAAGCGGTGTTACTGGCCGCTCTGCTGTTGCTTTTGACCCGACACTCGCATTCTACCAGCCCTTACCTGTTGAGTAAGGTGAGGTCGAGATTCAACTGGTGGAAATTAAATAAATAAAACCCTGTTTGTGCTTGTGTTTTGTCAACGTGAAAGTAAATGACCCTTCTGTCCTGAGCAGGGCACCACCATGTGTCGAACAGCAGCACTGGGAGCCGCCGTCATCCTGTTGTTCACCAGCAGAGCGTGCTACAATCTGACCGTCCTCTTCCTCTCCCAGAGCCACAGGGTGGAGTCCTTCAACTACGACTGGTACAATGTCTCTGACCAGGTAACTGTAGTGACCAGGTGTCAAAACTACTGTGAATTCAGACTGCACCATCGTGCTGCACCAGTTAAAATTAGCATCAGACTGAGGACATTCTTATACTAAAGAAATAACTTCCTGCGTTTTCGCTCTCTTGCACAATCAGTATACTAAAGAAGTAACTTCCTGCGTTTTCGCTCTCTTGCAGGCTGACCTGCACAGTGAGCTGGGAGACAAAGGCTACCTGGCCTTCGGTGCCATCCTCTTCATTTGGGAGCTGCTTCCAACCGGTCTGCTGATCATTATCTTCAGGGTTCGCCAGCCTGCTCAGGAGGTAGTAACTACGTCAGCTTTGACTCTGGATGTGTGAGTTTGAAATCACGGCAGCAATTTAGAACCTCCGTTGATGTTTTTTTTTTTAAATCCCTGACAGACCAACGCCGTGGTCATTAACAACAGAGTCCTGCCTCGACCGTATTTCTTCGACGACCCTCAAGCCAGTGATGATGATTTGCCTGTTCCATGGGCGCGCAGTCCAAACCTGCAGCCAAGGTAGAGTCAAGTGTTCAGTAGCAACTTTAAGTTTCTTCTTTTTCTTCATACTCAGACTTTTCATCTATTCACCTGTGAATTGATGGATTTGTTGAATGTGTTTTGCCTTCGCTTCATCATAGTGTATGATTTAAAAAAAGTTCATAATATGCTTGGAGATTGGAATAACATTATGTCTAGAGCTAAGAAAAATGTGTTGATACTAGATAAACCACATCTCTCTTACTGTCATAGAGATTTCTTTTTTCACATGTAAGGTTCAGTCACTTTGTACACTTATCTATCTACCTCTCTCTTCCCCCCAGCTGGTACGGAGCAGAGAGCGCTCCTCTCCTCTTCGCCACTGAGCCTCCACACCGGAACCACCAGCACCATTCCTTTTATTCCACTCCCCAAAACTGAAGTGGACCACTCGCCCTGGGTCTGGTCCCACACAGACAGTAGTACCTCCAGCAATGAGCAAATTTTGCACAAAAAAACCCAACAAATGATCTCTCAGGAAATCACCAGCAGCAAAATGTCGTTCTGTACAGATGGAGCTAAAAACAAGGAGAACTTTTCACACCAAATATAAAGACATGGTGAAACGTGTAGCTGCTGTTCTGCCATAGTGTGTTCGCCCAATCATCTCCATGTCCTCGTTAGAACAACTGTTAATGGCACATTTAGCTTTGATAGCATTCCTTCATATATATATATATACATATATATATATATACATATATATATATATATACATATATATATATATATATGTATATATATATATATACATATATATATATATATACATATATATATATATATATACATATATATATATATTCATTTTTGTGTTTTTTGCAAAGACAGAACAGTTTCTCAATGTCTATTCTCATTCATACGGTGGATATTATTTTTCCTTTTTGAAGTTTTCTTTCCCTGACTTTTGTCAGCCACATTTTCTGTGTATTATCTGAATAATTTTCCCCCTGATTTTGTCCTTTTTTTGTATATTTGTAATGTAAAATAAGTTATTTTTACAATGGCCCTTTTAACCGTAGCACAGCTGCCAAGATCTATTTCTGTATTAGTCACTGTGACGTGACCTGAAAATATATATAAATATATGAAAGTCTATAGCCTGCTGTTGCATTTTTGTGTCACATGTGAGTAACTTTCCGAATCATGGATATTGATTTGTGTTTTGTGTGAGCGCAGCATCATGGTAGGAGTTCAATTTAAAAACAAATCTCAGTTTCCAGTAAACAGTTTAAAAAAGTGGAGTTTAGTACAGTAACAGATTTCCTTTCCCTCTAAATCGCAGCGCACAAACCACCGTGTGTCGTCGCCACACTTGTTTCAAAGTGTTTTTTATTTTGCATTATGTACAGATCATCCTATTAAAAGTCTATACAGTATGTACACATTCAAATAGCTCTGTATGTCACACCATCTGCAGATACAGTGATGAGAAACTGAAGAATGGAGAAGGTTGGAAGTAAAAGCAAATTTAAAAAAAAAAAGAAAAAAAGATGCAGCTACTTATTTTACAACCATTTTTGGAGCGAGTTCCAGGATTCAGAGAATCGTTGAAAAAGATCAGAAAATATATGAATGTGTTGAATTGCATGATGATTTATTCTACAGTATATTAACTCTATTCTTTAGTTTCAATTTGAACTTAAACTAAAGCGATGTTCACACCTCAGGCAACAAAAAAACAAACAAAAAAACTAACGCAAACATTTACCAACCCACACGTGACCCATGTCTGATTTATTTACCCACGTTATGGTGTTTACACCACTAATCCTACTTCTTCTCAAATCTGACTGAGGCCACTTTCACATGTGGTCCTAAATCAGATCCAAAGTGACTTCAGTCTGGATGATCATCCCAACGATCAGGAAGGATGATGTCATTGGGCTTTAGTCCCCAGAGGTCTGCATTCATGTGGACACATCCAGGAAGAGTGGTCTGTGGCAGACCCAGCCGTGTGGAGAGTGTAACATCCATATGAACTTGTGTAAATGTGGGTCACTCGCAGAGTTGTAGACTCTTCACTCTGGAGTCTGACGAAGGTTTAACATGTAAAACTATGACGTGAACAACAAAAAAAAAACAACTGAGTAACAAGACCTGCAGTGTGAACGTAGCCTCGGTTTTTCTGTGTAACAAGATGTTGTTTTATAGACCGGACCGAGTTTGAAAAAAGAGCCGAGTGGACGACCACGATGTCACCAACAGTGAACTACTACACGAACCCAAACACCTTCTCTCAACACATGGACTGAAGAGTTCTTCTTCCGACCCTGGCTTGAAGGTCATGAAACAAAAGTGTGATATTGCTTTGATATCACGATTGCTAAAGGATCCAGAGTCTCAACTGCGCAGTTCGAAGACCTGAGTCGGCGGAAGGCAAGAGCAGCGAGAAACAGAGGAAAAGGAAAAAAAAAAGACCGAACAGAAGATCCAACAACATTCAGTTCCTGTTGGTCCAAAGCCAGAACTCACTGATCAGTTGTCTACGGGGGGTGACGATGACGACCCCGACTCCAGCTTGCGAAGGCGGCGACGCCGAAGTTCGGCAGTGTTTGGTTCCCCGTCCCCTACCGCGTGTTCCTCCATCCCTTCTGTCTCTCCTTCACCTTCCGAGGCAGTGAGTGTGGAGACATCCGGTGGAGACGAGGCTGCGGCACCGTTTACTGGAACAAAAACAAAAACGATGAACAGGTAAAAATACAGACGCACTGAGTTTGATATTTATGTCAGAAATCTGTTCCAGTATTGACTAGACATTTCAATCAGGCATCAGAGAGCGGGACCGATCCTTGGTACCAATTTATTTATACAATGATGCGTTCCATTTGGCACTTTCCTATTTTCCAGTTTGGACCAAATTAGTTTTATTTCTGTACATTTTGTAAAATTTAAGTGTTTGTTTGTTGGATTTGCATTGAGTTTTTTTTTGGAAATTTTTTTATATATTTCACATTCAGTTTTATTTCCTATATAAAAGTATATTTACATAAAAATTATTTTAAATGCTTTTCAAAGTAGCTTATCGACCGATATGCACAGCCCAGGAATCTGTATCGGTATCCTGACTGATAAAGTCAGATAAATGCCTCCCCTGATATAAAATGTCACATCAGTCTCTGCAAATATAAACAGTTCATGTTCTCACAGCTGGCGGCGTCCTCCTCCTCCTGAGCTGCACCCTCAGTTCTGCCGCTGTCAGCTGCGGAGGACGAGGCCGTGTTGTTGGTGCCACTGGTTTCTCCGGTGCTGCTCTGAGTTGGAGGAGGCCTGTGGTACAGAGACGCCAATCAGCAAAGTCCATTCCTTTGTTGAACAATTTTAGCTTAATATTAAAAAATAATGTCCGGGAGATTCAATTACGTGAGCGTGGCAACAGTGCTGAGGTAGTGGTGGATGTTCAGCATGGCGGCGTCCAGCAGGGTGTGGATGTTTTGGAGACACTGAAGCCTGGCTTCAAGGCCACGGCGGCCTTCGGCCTCCAACTCCCTCAACTCCTCCTCAGACATCTGGGACAGAGATGGAGGAGGGGGAGGCATCGACGATACTGCAGGAGAAAATAAAAGATCTGCTTTATCAAAGGTCACATTACGTGTGTGTGTGTGTACAGAGGGATTTCGTAAAACAGTGGTTCCCAAAGTAGAGGGTCACAGAGCTGATGTCACAGGGGACGTAGGGAGGGAAATAAAATATTTTTTTTTCTATTTTCTTCAATCTAAGATGTAGGGAGGAAAATAAAAAAATGTTTTTTCCCCATTCTTCAATCTAAGGTCAGCAGCCCAGCCTGTGTCAGAGCAGCCTGACTGAGATCAGGACAGTCAGTGAGTCTCTGACTGGCATTCCGACTGACACAACAGTCAGATGGCTTGTTCAGGACTGTAGACTGACTAATACTTTTGAGGATTTTTATAAATGAACAAACTACACTTTTCACTTGTTTTCTTGGGTGTTTCTGGTCTTACCAAAAGGAGGAGGAGGGGGTGGCATGGGCAGCCAGGGTGCAGTAGGGAAGGGAGGAGGAGGGAAGGAGAACGGGAATCCCGGGAAGCCCGTTCCTGGAGCCGGGGCTGCCGTGGAGGTGTCGGCCGCAGATGATGTGAGCTGGCTGCTGCCTGGTAAAACACACACACACACAAATAAAAATAAAAATCTAAGGATTGATGATGATGAAATCAAACCTCAGGCCTGGTGAAGGAGGAGGAAACAGAACACTCACCTGCTCCTTGTGTGGCTTCTGTGCCGTTTTGAGGAGCATGAGGAGCACCAGGAGCTTCAGCTGCTGCAGCAGCACCGGGAGGAGCGGCATGAGGGGGAGGCACTGCAGGAAAGGGTCCCC
The DNA here is from genome assembly GCF_000523025.1 of Cynoglossus semilaevis. Classification (NCBI taxonomy): domain Eukaryota; kingdom Metazoa; phylum Chordata; class Actinopteri; order Pleuronectiformes; family Cynoglossidae; genus Cynoglossus; species Cynoglossus semilaevis. Next base: position 14,172,281 of record NC_024321.1, read on the forward strand.
AGAATGGGAACATGCCCGGTGGGAAGGCTGGTAACATGCCTGGAGCCACTGTGGGGCAAACAAGAAATAAATATAAAACACCAGAACTAACCCAATAGTGAGGTGTTGGGTTTGGGGGTTGTTAAAAATGTTGCACCGTGACTTCGTCAGCAGTGCTGTTCATTTTCTTGGTGTTAAAAAACATGCTGGGAGTTGATGATGGGATTTTGATACCGAAGATGAAACTTTTTTTTACGGCAACAATGAGTGGATGCACATCACTCTATCCTTGTGAAAAACATTTGTTTTATATTTTTAATCTGATACATAATCACAAAATAATGAATGTTTTTTTTTCAACTGAATTCATCAAAACAGACTTCCGAGCCCATCTGATGATATGAACAACTCACAGTAGAAGCACGGACGCCTGGTTGACGTGAACAGGTCTGGAAACTCACCGTTTGGAGGTGCGGCATTAGCAGCCGCGTTAGCAGGTGCTGCTGGAGCCGGAGGTGGAGCCTGGGCTGGAGCAGGAGTCTGGTTGTTGTTGGTGGCCCGGAGGACGTCCATATGACAGGTCGGACAAGTCTGCTGTCTTTGGAACCAGGAACGCAAGCAGCTGCAGAAGGACAGAAACAACAATCAGCTGCGTTTACGACGCTGCCGCAGGACTGGGTTCCTGTTTACACGACATTTAATTACAGCAAACATCCAAATATTGACGCTGTTTAGTTTGAACCCTGCCCTAAAGTCCAACCCACCTGGAGTGAAAGATGTGATTACATGGCAGCTTCTTAGCTCCGGTGACCATCTCCTCCCGACAAATGATGCAGACGTTGTCAGAAGCCTGCAGGTCCTCAGGGGTGGCATCAGGGTATCTGAGCAGAGACAACAGTTTGACTTTAGGGACTCAACCTTCAAACAAATATAACAATCCAGCAGAAGATGTGACCTGGAGAAAGTCGAAATCCCGACTGGACATGTTAGGGAAACAACAACAGTTACAAATGTAGGGGATTTTTTTTTTGTACTCACAGTGTATTCATGTTGCGAATAGCTCTTCGAGACATTATCGCATCTGTTACAGCTTTCTTGAATTGCCTGGTCAGGTTTAAAAAAAACAAACAACATATTGAATGACAAATATTTTTGGGAAAGAATACAAAAATATGACTATAAACCCTGTTATACCAATTGTGTATTTCAGTACTTTTTGAGTACAAAATTTAATATTTTCTCATGTGGAATATTTAAATTTTCATATTTGCAAAATCAACATTTTAATACACTTGAATATTTACTTTTTCATCAGCCAAACGTAGCCATAGCAGGAAAACACACACATGTGCACGCACACACGTACACATTTGCAGAGAGACACATTTTTGTGAGAATATACAAGGGCGGCATTTCATACTTGCTGAATCCTCATGGTAACTAGATTCCCTTGCATACCTGCAGAGGGCGCTCAGGTACCATGAGTGCAACACGCCCGAGAGTTTGAGAACCACTGTATTAATTCCACCAACCAGGACTCCTTTGATGATTTTAACATCAAAGGAGGAACACCGCCTGGTCAAAAGCAGTCTGCACCCCTCAGGTTGAGAACAGACGTCACCTTTCAAACTGATAATGTTTATGTTCAAAGTGAAGGGGCTGATCCTGTTACTGTGTCTAAGAAGGCTCAAAATACTGCCGTGGATTCTGAGATCAATACAACTGAGAAAAGTGTTCAAACTGATGAGGATAAATCACAGCAATTAGTCTGTAGCTCTGTAGCCTTGACTGACACCAGGGGCCAAGATTCATCAAGCGACTTATACTGATGGTCCGAGGAGCAGTTTTCATATTTGGATTGCGTCAGCGCCGACCACTAGACGTCATCTCTAATTAGAATCTTTGAAGATGAGCAGAATCGGTTCTGACTTTCAGTCATCAACGAGCGACTTTGTAAACGATGGAACACAGATTCTCTCCCTACAAGTTGAATTTTAAATAAAGTTGATGGTGCTTCACACTTCCTTATATTCCATAACATTGTAACAATAATTGTATATATACACAGCTATATAAACACAGTATATACACTTATATCATATATATATATATATTGTTGAACAATATTAGCTTAAAATTAAAAAATAATTTCAGGGAGATTCAATTACGTGAGCGTGGCAACAGTGCTGAGGTAGTGGTGGATGTTCAGCATGGCGGCGTCCAGCAGGGTGTGGATGTTTTGGAGACACTGAAGCCTGGCTTCAAGGCCACGGCGGCCTTCGGCCTCCAACTCCCTCAACTCCTCCTCAGACATCTGGGACAGAGAAGGAGGAGGGGGAGGCATCGACGATACTGCAGGAGAAAATAAAAGATCTGCTTTATCAAAGGTCACATTACGTGTGTGTGTGTGTCTGTGTGTGTGTACAGAGGGATTTCGTAAAACAGTGGTTCCCAAAGTAGAGGGTCACAGAGCTGATGTCACAGGGGACGTAGGGAGGGAAATAAAATATTTTTTTTTCTATTTTCTTCAATCTAAGGTCAGCAGCCCAGCCTGTGTCAGAGCAGCCTGACTGAGATCAGGACAGTCAGTGAGTCTCCGACTGACATTCCGACTGACACAGTACTGTAGACTGACTAATACTTTTGAGGATTTTTATAAATAAATAAACTACACTTTTCACTTGTTTTCTTGGGTGTTTCTGGTCTTACCAAAAGGAGGAGGAGGGGGTGGCATGGGCAGCCAGGGTGCAGTAGGGAAGGGAGGAGGAGGGAAGGAGAACGGGAATCCCGGGAAGCCCGTTCCTGGAGCCGGGGCTGCCGTGGAGGTGTCGGCCGCAGATGATGTGAGCTGGCTGCTACCTGGTAAAACACACACACACACACACAAATAAAAATAAAAATCTAAGGATTGATGATGATGAAATCAAACCTCAGGCCTGGTGAAGGAGGAGGAAACAGAACACTCACCTGCTCCTTGTGTGGCTTCTGTGCCGTTTTGAGGAGCATGAGGAGCACCAGGAGCTTCAGCTGCTGCAGCAGCACCGGGAGGAGGGGCGTGAGGGGGAGGCACTGCAGGAAAGGGTCCCCAGAATGGGAACATGCCCGGTGGGAAGGCTGGTAACATGCCTGGAGCCACTGTGGGGCAAACAAGAAATAAATATAAAACACCAGAATGTGTTACGATTGAATTTGGTCCAGAACTTTCCCCAGAATATATAGTGAGGTGTTGGGTTTGGGGTTTGTTAAAAATGTTGCACCGTGACTTCGTCAGCAGTGCTGTTCATTTTCTTGGTGTTAAAAAACATGCTGGGAGTTGATGATGGGATTTTGATACCGAAGATGAAACGTTTTACGGCAACAATGAGTGGATGCACATCACTCTATCCTTGTGAAAAACATTTGTTTTATATTTTTAATCTGATACATAATCACAAAATAATGAATGTTTTTTTTTCAACTGAATTCATCAAAACAGACTTCCGAGCCCATCTGATGATATGAACAACTCACAGTAGAAGCACGGACGCCTGGTTGACGTGAACAGGTCTGGAAACTCACCGTTTGGAGGTGCGGCATTAGCAGCCGCGTTAGCAGGTGCTGCTGGAGCCGGAGGTGGAGCCTGGGCTGGAGCAGGAGTCTGGTTGTTGTTGGTGGCCCGGAGGACGTCCATACGACAGGTCGGACAAGTCTGCTGTCTTTGGAACCAGGAACGCAGGCAGCTGCAGAAGGACAGAAACAACAATCAGCTGCGTTTACGACGCTGCCGCAGGACTGGGTTCCTGTTTACACGACATTTAATTACAGCAAACATCCAAATATTGACGCTGTTTAGTTTGAACCCTGCCCTAAAGTCCAACCCACCTGGAGTGAAAGATGTGATTACATGGCAGCTTCTTGGCTCCGGTGACCATCTCCTCCCGACAAATGATGCAGACGTTGTCAGAAGCCTGCAGGTCCTCAGGGGTGGCATCAGGGTATCTGAGCAGAGACAACAGTTTGACTTTAGGGACTCAACCTTCAAACAAATATAACAATCCAGCAGACGATGTGACCTGGAGAAAGTCGAAATCCCGACTGGACATGTTAGGGAAACAACAACAGTTACAAATGTAGGGGATTTTTTTTTTGTACTCACAGTGTATTCATGTTGCGAATAGCTCTTCGAGACATTATCGCATCTGTTACAGCTTTCTTGAATTGCCTGGTCAGGTTTAAAAAAAACAAACAACATATTGAATGACAAATATTTTTGGGAAAGAATACAAAAATATGACTATAAACCCTGTTATACCAATTGTGTATTTCAGTACTTTTTGAGTACAAAATTTAATATTTTCTCATGTGGAATATTTAAATTTTCATATTTGCAAAATCAACATTTTAATACACTTGAATATTTACTTTTTCATCAGCCAAACGTAGCCATAGCAGGAAAACACACACATGTGCACGCACACACGTACACATTTGCAGAGAGACACATTTTTGTGAGAATATACAAGGGCGGTATTTCATACTTGCTGCATCCTCATGGTAACCAGATTCCCTTGCATACCTGCAGAGGGCGCTCAGGTACCATGAGTGCAACACGCCCGAGAGTTTGAGAACCACTGTATTAATTCCACCAACCAGGACTCCTTTGATGATTTTAACATCAAAGGAGGAACACCGCCTGGTCAAAAGCAGTCTGCACCCCTCAGGTTGAGAACAGACGTCACCTTTCAAACTGATAATGTTTATGTTCAAAGTGAAGGGGCTGATCCTGTTACTGTGTCTAAGAAGGCTCAAAATACTGCCGTGGATTCTGAGATCAATACAACTGAGAAAAGTGTTCAAACTGATGAGGATAAATCACAGCAATTAGTCTGTAGCTCTGTAGCCTTGACTGACACCAGGGGCCAAGATTCATCAAGCGACTTATACTGATGGTCCGAGGAGCAGTTTTCATATTTGGATTGCGTCAGCGCCGACCACTAGACGTCATCTCTAATTAGAATCTTTGAAGATGAGCAGAATCGGTTCTGACTTTCAGTCATCAACGAGCGACTTTGTAAACGATGGAACACAGATTCTCTCCCTACAAGTTGAATTTTAAATAAAGTTGATGGTGCTTCACACTTCCTTATATTCCATAACATTGTAACAATAATTGTATATATACACAGCTATATAAACACAGTATATACACTTATATCATATATATATATATA
>NC_024321.1:14177721-14195740 GCF_000523025.1 Cynoglossus semilaevis
TGTTGTCAACATGACATCTGTCTGTCTCTCTCTCTCTCTTTCTCCCAGTGCTGACGTGGACGTCTGGAGGAAGACAACGCGTCACCTGTGAAGAGCTCCGTGTAGAGCATATAGACGGCCTTGTTGTCCCAGGGATTTTCACTCTGCAGGTCAACAGTGTGCAGTATGTACTTGATGAAGACCGTCAGCACCATGGTCATCAGGATGGCATACTAATAACACAGAGAGGAAAATGTAATGTGATTCTCGAGTCTCGAGAGTCCATTCTATGAGTTGTGTTTGGTCAAATTTACGGTCAATGGACCGCTTTCATGTTAAAGTATAAAAACAAAAAATGTGTCGAGATATTCAGAATGGAATAATAAAGTATTAAACCAACTCTTGTGTCAGGTGAAGTTGTTAATGACAATTACAAGCACAGATAATTGACAGAAAAAAGTGTTTCCCGTTCTTTAATTCTAGCAGCCTTTGATAGTGTGTGTGTGTGTGTTAGAGACACTTGGTGAAACCGACCTCAAATCCAAAAACAAGCTGAACAGATGCTCCTCTGGTGATGATGCTGTGACACGCATGGTTGACAAACAGGAAGTCCAGGACAGCCAGCAGTCCCATCAGAGCTGCAGGGACATCACAGTAACATCGAATGACACTCAAGTGACAGACAGCAGTACTGTACATGAAGTATATGAAGTTTGACAACAAATATTGCCGTCATTGTCTGTCTATATGAATGGAAATTAAACAGGAGGATGTACTGTAATAAAGTTTGTCATTTCTGCCCAGCACCTGTACTGCCTTCAAGAGCAGATATGGAAAAAAAATAATTTACATGTGGTATATTTTCATCATTTTACATTTTTTCATTTAATTATTCGATCGTGCAAGATCTTTTGAAACTTGTACATTTCAGTACTTTTTGTGTAAGAAATCTAATGTTTTCTTATGTGGAATATTGAAATTTTCTTATCAATATTAGCTGTAAGAAAATCAATAAAAAAATATTTCTAAATAATTCTTTAATAATTCACCTTTAAGGCTATAAAATGTGCTTCTTTAAAGACTTAAACAACATCTTTGCCAGGATGACATCACTACATCCTTTTGCACATTTACGTCATCTATTATGAACAAATAATATTGTTTACTCACACAACACTCTGATGTGAAAAATCCAGGAGATGTTAGGACTTCGTTCCATCTGAGAAGAAAAATAAAACGAACCATAAAATTAAGTTTAATTCATGCATACGGTCACCAGAAACAGAGTAATACAGTAATGGCTTATCATTTTTTAGTTGTTGGGAGTGAACTCTGACCTTTAGATAATGACAACTACTTACAAAATATTTTGTACCCTCACTTTATTTTCCTGTCCAAAATGCTTTAAATGCCCCCCCCCCCAAATTACATAGTAGTAGCAGACTCTTCACACTTGGTCTTTGACAGAGTTATCAGCAGCAAAGTTGACACACTGGAATGTTTTCCATGCCGTACGCCGCCTTGGCCACACACCATCTGTTTCCCTCCATGTTTACCCTTTCTTCAATGCATTAGAATATAGTGTAAAATGTACTGTGTTGATAAGACAGAGCTGTTTCTATCGTCACTCACAAAGTCCACCCGGTCCTCAGCCAGCCAGTGGAAGCACTTGAGGAAGAGCAGGAGTGTGAAGAGGGCAACAAAGCGAGGAGAGAAGTCATCTCTGAACACAGTGAATGCCAGACAGGTCTCAGTGACCGCGTACCACGAACGCTCGATCAGATGCTGAAGGTGAAGGAGATGGCCACAAAGAAACAATACAAAGTGGTGTCAAAAAGCTGCATAAAAGATAAAAAATGGCAAGAAATATGGACAGATATTTACCTCCATTTCTGCTGCCCTAAGCTGTCCAAAAAAGACCTTTCTCATGAACTTTCCCAGCAGAAACACCAGCACAAAGGCCTGTATGTACAACACCTGAAACACAAACCAGAACAGGCATAAAATACACAATGGTATTACCAGCTCTGATAATCGACAACAAGGATTTTATAAATTCTTCTTACCGCCATGCTGGGGCTGCTCTTAGTGAGGTAGACCACAGTGGGATAGAACTGGTGCTTTAGTAGATAGGCGTGTGCCACCACTGCCCCAGTCAGTGCCAGACTGGTGACAGTCACCAAGGCTGCTCGTACCATTTTAGAAACAGCAGTAGATACTGAGAGGGCGAGATGATAAAAAAAAAAAAAAAAAAAAGAGTCAAATTAAGGACGAAAGCTGCATTTGTGGGCTGACATACATGACTGAACAACATGCAAATCCTGAGAGGGACGTGTTGGAGAGGTTGAAGTTAATAATTGTTTCTCTTGTTCATTCACACTGACAAATGGCACACCCTATATTTGTTCCATCCTGATATATTAGAGACAGATTTTTGTGTTTACAAACTTATTATAGATCATTAATTTTTAATTAATTGCGACTGTTTAGTTTTCACGTTGGTTGCATATGATTTACAGGGTTTTTCAAAGAAACAAATAAATACAATTATAATACAAAAATAAGCTTGTAGAAAATTGAGTGGGCAGCGTGAACACGCCCACCACTGCAGCTGTCATCACTTAATAAGACACTTTGTAATTCTTTTTTTTTTTTAGCAACCACTCAATTGACATTTGTAATGGTTTGACATGACAGTAACATTAACTCACTTCTGTAACGGAGCAAAAAGGGTAAATTCAGCCTGATAAATCCCTTGCGTATTATTGTATAAGTATTGAACCAACGCATCACGTACATTTATTATAAATGGTTAAAAGTATATTTATTAGCACCACAGTCTGATAAACGACAGGTAAATGGCTTATTTAGCCTGTTAGCCTGTCAGTAGCCGCCTAGCTGCTAACCCCCAGCTGTTTGTACTCTGCAGCACTCACCGCCTTAATGTCTGCGAACGACTCGCTCCTCTGTCGGTCCGACGGTTGTCCTCTCCCTGGTAATATCTGTTTGTATTCACCGGCTACTTCATTTCGACTGTTTCGCTTAAAAGCCGCTCAATAAGACTTATCCTCGTCGCTGTTCGACTAGCTACGTGTTTATCTTTGGCTCGTTCAGTGGCAGCCACCTCACTTCCGGCTTCTAAGGTAATATGACGCAAGAAAAATTAAACTACACGTATATTCACATAAAAGGCTGAGGAAAAACACGTACAAAGTGCATAAAACAGACATTTAATTTTTTAATGGCTTACACATAGGGTTTTTATGCATTGTTAATGTGTTATTTGCGAATTTAGCGTTATACGAGTACATAGTGTATATCTGCGTGCGCCACATTTTAGGTAGTTTACGGTAAATACCGACGTGGCCCAATGAGAAACTGACTGAATGATGCCTGTCACGTTGTAGTCAGCATCCAATTGACAATCTAATACACATTATCTGAAAGGCTGCTGTGCCAACACAACGAAAATTCTTAATTTTATAATTAATTTTGTTGTTTTTTTTTGCCATTTTTTCAAACAGTAAATGGGAATTATTAAAATGTGTTAAGGTTTCGTTGATAATGTACTTTATTTAATTGATAATTTACTAAAACAAAAGTTAAATGACTACTTTTTTAGCCAGTTTTAATTCCAAATATAAAACCAGGACTGTAAATTGATTCCCTTCTCAATTTTATGTTCTGGTTTTTACATCACTATTTGGAGAAAACAATAAGCTGAAGGATCTGGTATTTTTTCAGGTTTTGGACACACACATCCAATTTTATTCACCCAATGGCTAGACATAAAAATGTTAAAGAACCAGACAAGAACAGAAAAAGAGAAATTAAATTTTAATCAAATAACCAGTTTATTTTATTGAGCTAATGAAGTCAGTTATTAATGACATAATGCCTCGGTACCCACGCCAAAATTTTATATGCCGCCACAAAAACAAAAAAACAAGAGTGCACAATATTTTTAATACAGCGAGTATGGAAAATACAGTCACTCTCATTTGAAGTTGAGATAACAAACAAGAATCAGTGATAATGATGATGTCCATTGTATGATTATATCATAAATGACTACTCCTATTGCAATAGATGTAACATTCACAATGTTGTTAGCTTATGACATGTTAAACGTGTTCAGTGATTGATCTCCCAATATCAAAAACTATCAGGTTGGCATACATAACGTTTAAAAAGGCAGTAGCTCAGTGTTTATTTCTAGCAGTCGAGACTATAAAAAAAAAGAGAAAGCACTTGTTATATCTGAGCATAATGGTAAACATAAGTGTGTCTATACCTTAATTGTAATTATGACACAGAGACAACAACGTTAGAAAAAAAAAAGTAAAAGTTAAATTCCAATTTGTCAGACAAAGGACAGAGCAGTGATACAGTCCTGCTTCAATAAAACTAAAAAATACAGAAATAAAATCATTTGAGAAAAAAAAAACAAAACAATAAAACTTAAAGCAAAAATAACATTTGTCAAAAACAAGCTCGAGGAGGGAGCCCTCTGTTCTTACAGGTGTTTTAACATGTTCCAGTAGTCGTGTGTCCGTGTAACTACTGCTGCTCAGCTGTTCTTCACACACACACACACACACACACCCTCTCCCGTGTCCAGGTGGTCTTTGTGTCACACTGCTTTGTTTTTCAACAACTGGATTTTGGCTACTGTCGTTAAGTGTCCAGGCAGAGTTCTGGATCCCCTCCCAAAGTGTGTGTAAACAGTTCAGCCATTATGAGGACCTTAAATTAGAAATCACCGAAAGGGGGGGAGAGAAGAATGGGACCCTCTCCCCCCAGCTGCACAAGATCATCATTAGGACACAGAAGAGATCGGGTTGAGAGGCGAACCCATCTGTGTTAGCACCTTGTCCAGCCATTGCAGGGGCCCATGAAGGTGGACCTCAATCCAGCAGGGGGTGCTAGTGACGTCCTGACGGTGATACTCGGCTCCCCATCCCTGAAAGAAGGCAGATTAAGAAGGATTACTCAAGGGTGACTAATATGAAATGACATATACTCGTCTTAAAGAAATAATGATACACAAGTCTCTGCAAGTCATCGCCGTACTGCGCGTCATGCTGCCCTCACCTTGACAAAGCTCATTCTGATGGTACACATCTTGGTGAGTTCATAGACAGCCTCAAAGCCATGGTTGACTGACTGCGTCAAAAGCTGCGCAAACTCCTGGTTGTTGAAAATCTTGAGGCTGCATCCACTGGGGATCTTGCAGACAGTGGTGGGGTGGAAGCCGTGGTGGTAATTACAGTTACGGCTCTGGACAAAAATGCTGGTATCACTGAGGCACTCCGCGTACACCTCCCCTCCCACGTAGTACAGGTGGACTCCTAAAACCAAGACAAAGTAAAAAAAAAAAAATCTTCACTCCTAAAACCAAGACAAAGTAAGAAAAAAAAATCTTCAAGATCAAATCACCACAAACGTCACCACAACCGTCCTCACTCTGCGAGTTCTACCTTTGCCAATGTGTCGACGCGTGTTTTCAATGGTGGAGTTGCGGTTGACGTTGGACAGCAGCCCAAGGCAGAAGCGGTTCTTGTTGTTTGAAGGGTCAGTGAAGCCATCTACGAGAACACTGGTGGAGGAGGCGTGGTAAGCCTCGCCTACACGGTTGTTGAGCTCATAGTAGACGATGGAGCACCAGTGACTGGGCTCTTCATACTCCACTGGTTGCACATCTGAAAAGAAAGAAAAAAAAATTAGCGATTAACAACTTCTCTCTCACACACAAACTGGTAGAGTCATGACAAACAGAAAAACATGCAGTTATTTTAATGTGCCAAAGGGGGGAGACATTCTTCTTATCATTTAAATTAACAACTTCTCCACCAAACTAACTACGAAATACATTTCCTGCTTTTAAATCCTTGCAGTATCTGCACATTTATTGAGGTTCATTGTGTTCATTAAAACTGATGTTGTTTTTGTGTAAGAAGCCTTTACTCGAAATCTGCTGACTAATGACTTATTGTTGACTAATGGATTTTTTATTTCCTGCTACCTCAGAATTGAAACTACGTTACCATTGTGCTAACAGGACTTTGTATGGCTCTGCCAGGGCCTGGCAGTGTGAGTGCATCATGGTGCCAACCTCTTAACATCACAGCACCCGTGTAGCAGAGCAGCACAGTGTCTTGTATCAGTAATAGCGTTGAAGGTGCTGCTGATTGGACACTCCTGAGCAACACCAACCTAATTCATTTTCACTGCAGCAAAAGTATTAATGGATTCCTATATGTTAGAAGCATGATCACAGTCTTTCCTGTTTATAAATGTCATCGTTTCTGCTCTTTAAAAAAAAAAACCAGCAGCTAAGGAAAATGGTGTTTCTGCTCTTTAAAAAAAACCAGCAGCTAAGGAAAATGGAGGAGAGTGCGAAAAGCAACTAGTAGAAAAACATGACCGCTCCTCACCTCCTCTGGCCATGTTTGGCGGCACCAAGTTGTTGCTCGTGTCCATGGACTGATTCTCCTGTCCCAGCTGCTCATCTGGGGGCATGTAGGCTGGGGGTGGGGTGTCAGCTGGAACATTAAAATGAGCAGTTAGTGGCTAAGAGACCAGTTGTTGCTAGCAAATGGCTACACACACACACACTTATCACAGAATCTGTACCCCGGAAATGGTGTCAGATTACATTTATCCCTTAGCTGCAAAGCTAAGAATCAGAGATGCAACATGACCCACAGCACAATTTTCATGTTTTAACGTTTGGAGATCGGCATTTATTAACAGAGGCCAACATCACTGATGGCTGTTGTTTGCAACATGACGGTTACAACACATTAGACCTGGTAATTTTTCCCAGGGTCAGACACATTTATGTTAGTTTTTATGTACCTGGGAGCTGGAATGGACTAGAGGGTCCCGAGCTGGCTGGAGAGTTTGGATAGGTACCACTGCTGGCTGGAGAGGGAGGATAAGGCGAATTGGGAGAGATGGGAAAAGAGCCTCCTCCGCCTCCTCCACTACTGCTACCACCGCCACTGTGGGGCTGCTGGAAGGACTCTGGGAAGGTGGCATTCAGGGGCATGTGTGGCTCGTTGTGGGTGAGATTGCGGAACTGCACCAGCAGGCTGTGCTGGGGGTTGAACTCGCTGTGCCGTGGTACCAGGACTGGAGGAAGAACTGAAAAGGGGCAGAGAAAAGGAAGGTTAAAAAATACATACATTTGATTTTTTTGATAATTTCTTCTGCTAAAAGTGACTTATTGATATTTATCATGTTTTTAAAATTATAACATCCCACAAACGTAGGGCAGTGGGCCCATCGGACTGCAGTTGGCCCGCAGGACACATATTTGCAGAGGAAGAACTGAACACAAAAAAGAGTGAGGTTTTCCCTTCCTTCATTGTGTATGTTTTGTTTGGTCAGCATGGTTAAATATACATATACAATAAATCTGATTTTTTTATAGTATTTTTTCTCTCTTTGCATGTGGAAAATCAAATGCACTAGCCAGAATTGCAATTAATAATACAATGTACACTCCATCTTCAGCACAGCATGTTACGACAACCTTGAAAGCCTCTTTTCAAGGTCATCATTGGTGTATGTGATGCAGCGTACAAGTGACAGGAGGCAGAAGGAAGGGCAGAAATGATAAAGTGCTGGGAGTTAAGTCTTGAGTGGTTGGTGCATTTAGTAAGCCACTCTCTAATGCCACACCCCATCTGGAGTGCTTGAGGCATATAATCTAATAAGATTCTAAAAGAGCTAGTGATATTGATTTTCTGTAATGGGGTGGGGGTTGGACAAGCCCGTGCGATGGCAGCCTCCTGACCTTTGTGGATATGTTTACCAGCTCCTTGGTTTACTCTTGAGATTCTGCTGTGGAAATATGGACCCTAGTTTCATATTCTGTGTATCGTTCAAAAGCCGTGTGTAAATATAAACATCTGGGGTCATGGATTTATTCTGTTAAAAAACTGTGAATTTCTGAGGTAAAAGCGTTATTAAAACCTACCTGGGCTTTCCACTCGCTTGTAATGATATGGGTTGATGCAGACCTCCTTCTGCTTGGAGCCAAATGGGTACTCGCACACCTCCAAAGGTTTGAGCTCATGGTGAGACTGGAGGTCAGGCCAGCGCCACACTCGGCAGTAGATGACGTGAGGAAGACCTTTTCTGTGGGAAACCTGTAGCCGGCCGTCCAGGGATCGTGGAATGGTCACACACTTGCTGGGCTGCCCTGGGCAGCTGAGGGCTTTCTCCAGGTCCTCCATGGCACCCTTCTTCTTCTTCAGCTTTTTGACCAGTGCATCTACTGCTTTTTCGGCCCATTTTTCTTCCTCGTCCCCCTGCTTCCAGCCAAGCAGGCGTTTGACTGCTGGACTTGTGAAGGAGAAGAGACTAGACATGGAGGTCATGCTGTAGGCTGGACGTTTTGGGGAAAGGCAACAGCTCCGTGGCGAAACGTCACCTTTAGGGAACTGCTGATCTCCAAATAGCAGTTGAACACGCACACAATTAAATGTGTATTTGTGAGGGTATGAGAGGCTGACAGAGGTGATGGGTGGGGTAAGGGAGAGGAGGCTTTAGCCTTGTCTAACCAAGGACAGGAAGCAGGGGAGGGAGGGGAGTCAGCAAGCAGGACGCAGCTGCTGCTGCTCAGGAAGGACCCTGCAGCAAGCTGTCCAGTGCTGGGTCACCACCACCGATGGAGGGAGGGGCTGCAAGCAACAGGGGCTGAGATCAGGACCTCTGTCCGAGTGACACGTTACAGCGGGTCTCTCTACGAGTTGTGTGAAATAAGGGATCAATCAATCAACAACAACAACTCCAAGCTCTTCTCTGGGCCAACGTTTCAAACGGAGAGTTTCTCTGCAGTCGCCTGCCAAACACAAAAGTGCAAATGTAAATTGTCACTTGATAAGGAGAACAAAGCAATGCTGATTATGACACGGGCAATTTGGAAATGTAATTAAGAAAATATGCACAGCAAAACAAGTCACAGATATTCAGTCAGTCGGCCGATCAAAAAGCTCTTTGTCTCCCTTCTACGCAAAACATGTCTTTGCTTTGGTTAGTTCGTTAGAAAAAGCAAATAGCTTAGTTGATAGGTGAGGTTGGCAGGTTGGTCTGAACACGTTAAATTACTATCTATCAACCTGTAACACTACTGTAATTAATGTTTACTCATTTAAAAAAAAGTAATTTAAAGCTTAACTAAACTAAATAAAATCACGCCAAAGAAAATGTTGTGATAATTTATTAACAAAAAGATGTGAAGACTTATGTTATTTGTTTGATTTTAAGCAGCACTGACAAAGTAGAAAGGAAATGATCATTTTCTGGCTAACATCGCTGGTTGTAGATACGCATTTGTTTGCTTATAGCTTATACATTTTTCATAAAAACAGGATACACACAACAACTACTTCAGTGCAGGAGCTGAAACAGCATTTTCAACAATATACTTTGTATGACCCTCAACCCATAAGTCACACAACTACAGCTGCACAACAAGAACAGTTCGGACTTGTGTCAAATGCACTTATAACAATCACTGCAATTGCATAAATATTTGGGGTTGAAATTTATAGTAGCTGAAATATATTGCCCACCCATACTTAAAATTATGTTTCCATGATATTATTCTGTCCAAAATTATTTTAATCTCTAGCATCTTCTTGAAACAAATTAACAACATTATTTTGCCTTCCCTCCAGTGATTCGCCCCTAAAACAATTTCTAGCCTCCACCGCTGTTACCAAGGGGTTTTTTAGACTTGAACACTGCCCCTATCACGCTTGTGATATACGACACTTAAATCTATACAGTGCAGCCTGAGCAAGCATGAAGTCCAACACATGTATCCTGCTGCAGCAGCTGTTTCAGGGTTTGTGAGTCTGGCCCTTGTTGAAAAGGATGTGACCACAAAGAGCTGCTTCCTCCTGCATCTCATCCCTCCCTTCCAGTGCACAGCTGTCCAACTGCACTGCTCCCACTCCCTGTGCTCATTGTTCTGCATGTACATGAAAGTGTGTGTGTGTGTGTGGGGGGGGGACATAAATGTGGCATGGAGACGTAAAGCAAAAAGTGGTTGTTTCTAATTGGGCTTATTGAGTTTTTTTGTTGTTGTTTTTTTTAAACAGCTTTTACAGTCTTTGCCTAACTTCCCAGTTTACAGTAGCTCTCTTCAACACAACATCTGCAGTGGTTCATCAACTCATCGTCTGGTGATAGATGATGATATAACTGTCTCAGGACAGGTCAAATAAACACACACACACAAAAAACCCAAAGGGTTCACACCAATAGCTTTTTGTGTTGCAATACCAATCAACCTTGACCACACTTTAACAGAAGTCACATTGTGAGTTTGGGTTTGGGGGAGAACTGAAGCCTGCGACTGATGTGCCAATCGAGCCGGTGATTAATGATGATTCAGAGTTAGTCTTCAATAGTCGATGCCATTGTCTAAAGCATAAAGTCAAATACACAGACACGCAGACCTTATAAAAGTCAATTCTGAGTCAGTGTTTTTTTTTCTTAAAAAAAAAAACAATACAATGAACAGACTTGTTGTCTGAGATCTTGTAATTTAAGTCCAGTCAAAATGGTCAAGGTCACAAACATTTAAAGACTTCACATCTTGAGGAAACTCCTAATGTAGTAAAAGAAACACACACAAAAACAACCTCCCCTTCATAACGCAGTTGTGACCCAAGATTACGCCAACGATACATACGATGTATAACGCATTTTTTAGCTTTAGTAAAAAAAAAAAAATCAAAATCACACCGAGCTTTACAGCGCGGGTTTTGTCAGAAATGTATGACTTGTATGAAGTTCAGGGAACAGACAATATGGAAGAATGACATGGTGAGTCGTAACGGAGCACCCCCACCCTGGGAGAGAAAAGGATCCACAAACGCGCTGAATGTTACGCCAAATCGAACAAGTAACGACACCGCATATGACGACCGTGGAAAGAAACTAGAAAAAGTAACACATTCGTCACGTGAATCGCGATTCGACTGCGTTCGTGAGCAACAACACGCTAACGTAAATAAATTCAAGGGGTTGCTAACGATGTTAGCCAAGTATAAAGGAGCATAACCCAGTTTTCAAAGATACCGAATAACTTTAAACAGCCATCACTAAAAGTTTTGAATGTCAGTCGCTGAAATTTTCACTAATCTCCTAAAGTGTGGCAATGGTGAATGTTTGTTGACTTTTGTCGGTGAGCCTGTGTTGCTTAACTGTTCCCCTTCTTCCTCCATTCCACAAACTTTTTTCAACTTCTGTAGCTAAGCTATGCTAACTGTTAGCCAAGCCATCAGAGAGAGCCGCGAGCCTCTGTCCTGCGTTACTCCACTGATGTAAGCCCCCGAAAACTCCCACTTTTACCCCCTCAATTCAACAGCTAATGTGGTACATACCTTCAAGGAGAACGCCTTTGTCATACAAGTCCGTGTTCGCGTAGATGTTTGGACAATAGTTCCTACTTTTTATGATTTTTTTTCAAGCTATACTCCTTCCCTCCGTCTCTCTATGCCATGTCCTCCAGCTCCTGGAGACAAGTAGGCTGGAGGAGGAGGCGAGGCGGAGTACATATCACTCCGCCAAAACAGACAAACTAGTGCGCGCACTGGCAATACAACACTGGATCATTTGATTGCTTATATATAAAAAAAATTAACACAAATTCAAAACACATGCACATGTAGCATTTTAAAATACAAATAAAGTGAATATTTCAGTTTCAATTTTAAGAACATGCGTTCGTTGTTTTTTTTTTTATTTTCATGCGCGTAGGTCGGACAATAGTCCATATAAAGAAACTTTATCCGTGTGTGGCACTTGCATCTAGATTTTTGCCCAGTTAAATTTCGACTGCAGACGAACCTCAATACGAGACAAACACTCTCTTTGTCAATACGTTGTGTTGCTGTTGTTTTATGATGCTTTGTGAAGTGTGTAACTAGAACTCTTACAGTGGCGGTGCTGCGGCTCTGGAACGTCTAACAAGTTACTGGCTCCACTCAGTCTGGAGCGCTGCGGTCTGTGTATTGTTGTCCTTTGTAGTCGCTTCCTCGACACTTTCTCTGTCCTCACGATGTTAATTCGTCCGACTTAAACCATTCAAAGCAGTCAACTACATTCTACATCCATTTCTGCGGACGTTCGGTTAACGCAGCGCGATACAATATCCACAGTGCAGCGCCTCGCCGTGTCCTGGGTCCAAATGAAACGCAAGTGACTTCATCCAGCGGCTAGGGGGCGACATGGACCGGATCATTGTGAGGGTCCACTCCAGGAGTGTTTTCCAAATCTTTTTTAACCATGGTAGGATCTTTTACATGAGCGCATTACCAATGCGCACCACAAAAACAATATATGTATTTAAATGTAATTATCTTTTAGTTTCAATTTACTCAACAATGTAAAATCTGGACATGTTATTTGGACGTTTCAACAGTAAATGTCACCTGTATTATTTTGGACTAAAGTCAAAAGGTGATACACACTTATTGTGAACTTCCTTTAACTATAAATGTGGTTGATTTTTTTTCCTACTTTCCACAATTAATAATTTTCAGTTTTTATGAAACCTCTTTGTGTTGCACTTTAGGAAAAATCAATTGACCACAAAAAAAACAACATTTTCCCTTTTTTTTTTTGCATTGACCAGTAATGCCAACATTTTCCCATTCCCCTGGCATTATAGCAGTCTTTTTGATGTTTTTTTTTTTTTTGCATTGACCAGTAATGCTGCCTAATGAACCTTCCATTACAGTGTTCACATCAATTCTCCTTATACAGGTTGATTGATTATACTCTGAAGTTGTACCTCTCTGTCCACTTCTCCACCATATTCCCCTACAATTATGAATTAAAATGTAATAACAAGAATAATTAATTACCATTATTATATTAAACCATAATCAGAAAATATCACGTCCCATGCCACAACATTAGGGAAGAGCAGCTTTGAGTTCACAAATAAAATATTGACAAAGAATATAAGTATCCACAAAACCTTTTAATATGAAACATGTCAAGGCCAGTGAGTAAAGCTGTTCGGTCCATGTTGGTGAAACCTTGGAAAGGAAAGAAACAAAAACCCCAACAACTATTAAATTCCCATCTAATGTTCACAGACCAACTTTCTGCTGGGAGACAGACAAGAAAAAAAAAGGTGTGGTGACATACTTTGAGCTCCTTCAACTTGACAGCCCACGGCATCGTTTGCACAATAACAACAAATGTGATGGAAACACTGCTGTGCTCACTAAGCTGGTGAATGTTTGGTATATTAAAATAAAAAATAATATGAAGTGGCGGAGGTGCTGTATCGTTAACTTTGCATTTTTGTTTTTCGTCAAGCTTCACATCATTGTTGCCTGCACACACACACACACACACAGGTAAATATCCTACAATAAGGCCGGTTCAGCTGATCCTGGTTCAGATTTCAGACCAATATGGACACAGTGACGTCTGAGGTTCTCATCGTCTTAGGCTCAGTGTGAAGAGGAATGTTTCGCTACAGCAGAACAAAATTGAACATTTATGATTCTGACATTAAAAAATAAACTCTGAAGAATCTGTGATTTGTCTACATTTGTTAACAGCGTGGCACTGTTTCCTGAATTAATTTTTTTAAATTTCCTATTTGACATGATATTTCGCATGAAGAAAGTTGTGCTAACACAAATGATGTGGGACAGTAGTTACAGACTGTCAGGTACATTTTTAGCAGATTTCTTGCCACTTTATTTATCTAGTATTTCTTTTACAATCCTTGGTCCTAATGTTAAGAGGTAAAATCAAAGTGAGGTTCCAGAAAGTTCCCTGAATGAAAGGGTTGAGAAGAAAAATCAGCTTCAGTTTTTTTTTTATGTTGAGAAGAAAAATCAGTTCGGTTCGGTTTTTTTTTCCACCATTGATCTCCTCAGTGCATAATATTTACATTCAGCTCTATATATGTCATTTTCACCCATATGTTGTGTCACATATACGTGAACACAGAGCATTGGAACGATCCTGTGACGTCAACATATAAATGATTTCATTTCAAGATAATTTTTCTAATGTTAGTCTGATTCTTGTTTAATCACTTAAATTATTATTTAAAAAAAATACAGATAAGATTAGATTTAAAAAACGTACACAATGCAAAAATGGGACGGCTTGTGTCCAGGAAGAATGAGCAGTCACATGACACACTGACAGTGTAGTCCTGCTCGGCCTTAGTAACTTCTAAATTTACAGCACTGTTAAGCCTTGAGAGGCCAATGGCTAATTATGGTAATTCAATTCAGAAAATGGAAAAATGATTATGCAGCTGATCTTGAATAACAGTTTTAAAACTGGCAGAAAAACCCATTTGAAAAGTTGCATGCAAGCATTAGCCCAATTGCATTCCTTATCTGAAGAAGCTGAAAAAAAACCAACAAATTCAATCAAGTGGGATTAAATATATAAAACCATAGACTGAAAAAAACAACAAATTTATTAAGTGAAATCCTGGGATTAAATATATAAAACCATAGACTTTTGATCAAAAACCAAAATAATATAATTTTTCTGCCTTCATGCAACAGTTTCATAAACCTGCTGTGACCGGGTTGACCCACAGCTCGGGCTGAGATTTTAATTATTCTGTGCTTACGCTGCTGTCCTTCCCACACAGCAATGTACAGTGAAGTATACAGGAGGAGTTTTTATCAGTATCGCTAAGCAAGTGGCCGACCTCGGAATCACACTTGGTCCCCAGGTTGTGCTATGTGGAAAAAACAATGAGGTTTTTAATAATCGGTGAACTGCAGATTATTGGATCACATGGTCGCCAGGTGCTGGTTACACAAAACTAGGGATGTCCGATAATATGGGCCAACCGATATTAGCATAATTATGTGTCAGAATCATTATTGGTTTCTCCTGATAACGCAACATCTGGGTTTCACCAAATGATTTGTGCCCTAAAAATAGTTTTGGGGAAAAACAGCTGTATGCATACAGTGAATGTCACTAGATGGCAGCATTGCAGCTCATTTTATTAATCTATTCTAAAAATCAGGGTTGTATGGAGAATGCTTGTACCAATTCTGGGGGAAGAGGTGAATAAAACTTCTGTCCTCTAGGGGGGACATGGCAGAAAATAACTGTGCTTTAACCCATCACCTTAGTGAGCAGGCGGCACTTACATTCCTTAACCACCTGGCTGTGGTTATCGGAATCGGAAATTAAGTGTTTAGACAATATCGGACATCCCTACAAAAAAACGTAATGAAAATGCTATTTAGCTGATTGCTAACACTGCATAACATGGTCAGATAACTTAGCAAATGAAGGCACTGAAAAATGATTTGATAAACATGTCAATACAGTGTAGAGATCCACCACACAACACTGCAGCATCAGTCTCAGATTAAAAAAAAAAAAGGGCCAGTGTGGACATTTCCATTAATGTGGAAATGAAGCTGGTGAGCTCTGACATGGACAGGGACACTGTCTCCTTTGGTGCCGGACACTATCTATCCTGTTTGTCCAACCAAAGGCTCCGATCGGAGGTCTCCTCAGAGGGAGTGTCCAGGACGGGATTGACAAACCCCTCGAATTCAGTGGTGACACTGTCTTCCAGGTGCGGGGCCACAAAATCATTCTCCCATTCCAGGGCGTTGGAATCTTCAGAAGCCGAGGTCGGCCCACTGTTCACGTGTTTGCCACCGGGGCGCAGCGCCGCACGCAGGATGTCCTCTTCTGTCCGAGATCTCTCCCAGACTGGAAAAGCCCGATTGATTCCTATAAATCCAAGGACTTGTGTTGGAATTCTGTCAGAAGACTTGGGGTGCAAGGAAATATCAATACAGCAGTAACCGACAAACAAGGAGTCTCACCTTCCTCATCCTCCCACTCCAGGTCCAGTGAGGTCACGTCATCATTGGTGGACCGGGTCTTGGTGGTGAAATCCCAGCTGCACTCCGTGTTTGGAGTCACTACATTAGTGTCAGATGGGAGTCCTGGTGAAAAAAAAGAAAAGAAAAAGAAAACCTGGTCAGTGATGAACCAAAAAACATTTTTTTTCCAACGAGAGGAAACATTGAATTCTTGATGACTCACTGCTACTCCTAAAAGCTTCAGACTGGGCTTTGACATTTTGAAGGTAGACGTCGAAATCTTCCCCAGAGGTTTGTCTGAAATGGTGGACAATGAACGACACAGGAGAATGAACAACTGGATAGTACATGTTTAACGGACAAAAATCATCCGTCCTCCAAAAATCACTCAGTCAAACTGTGACTAGCTGCTCTAGCTTTTCTTGATCTAGCCTCTGTTACTGTTGCCTTTCTATTGCAACCTCCTTTCATCAGCACTCTTGAAAGACTCCCTTCAACGCTGCATTTGGAAACTGGAGACCTCACTGCTCTGCGCCCCACACTCACACACACTCTGCACTTCTTCATTTCCCACATCATTTAATCCTCATATTTTTTTCAGAAAAGCATAACCAAACACTCTTTATGCCAAATGATCACAACACCGCACATCTGAGGGCTGAGACTCAGAGGTGTGAGTACACACAGACACATCATATGTTTCTTCGGGCGATGGGATGCCACCTACTGACTAACAACAGAGGCATCTTAAGTAAATCTAAATGATGAAATGGATATTTACAAGAACAAACTCTTACTTATAAGTGTGGGGGAAAAAAAATCTCTTGTGTTCCTCTCACTTTTTTTGTAGAGCTTCATCTCCAGAGCCGTCTGCTTTCCCCCGTATCCTTTGACTCGACAACTGTAAACAAACAAAAAATTTAAAAAATGCAGATGAAACAAGACATATCTTCACAATTAAAAAAAGAATTAAAAAAGCAAAAGCAAAAAGGCAAAGCCGAAGAAAACAAGATAATGAATATGGCATAAAGGATGTTTGGATGTAGCGGGAAGACAATGGCAGATGATGAAAATTCTACAGCACATTCTAGGAATCACTTCAGCTCTGATTGGTTCCAGGTGGAACTGTGAGTCAGCGGTGACTGTAAAATGAGTGGAAATCATAACTGGATTAAAGCGACTGTTGAAATGGTTCAAATGCAACTGGGAAAATCTACTGTTGTTTTCTAACACGGCTACAAACCACGATGCTAAGATCAATACTTTCTCTTACAGGACACCACCAACAGGATGATCACGAGACAGCACAAACGACAGAGGGAGAGAAAATGGACAAAACATCACTGTGTCTTCGAGGACACATGAGTTTCATTAGACTTGAAATGTTAGTCAGTCTCTGCCTCTGAGGGCCAGCAGGGTTAGAGGAGGTGTTGCTAAGCCAAGCAGCAGCCCAAACCGACAGAAGGTAGCGCTCAGTGCCGCCTCACCTCCTTCATTTTTCGCTCACGTGCCAACCTGGCGGCTTCACGCTGTTCGGCATTTCTAGCCTCTTCTTCTAGCCTTAACTTCTCCTCTTGTGCCTCTAACTGAACAGGAGTGAGAACGTGAACACAAAACAAACAAACACAAAACACAGATCAGAAAAAAAATTACAAAACAGAAAAAAACAAACAATGCAGCAAATTAAAATGAAGGAAATCAAGTCTTAAACATAAAATGACACATGGGGCAGTTCAACTAAGAAGGACATCGGCCTTTTAAGTTGCTGGTTAAGCTACTCTCACCTCCTCCTGGAGCTTCTGGTCAAGCAGGATCTGCTTGTCTGAGATAGCGGTGTAGTGGTGTTCACGAAGGTGTTTGATTTCCTCGTCACTGATCGGCCTTTAGAAAACAACCAACAAGAAAACACCAAATGTTAAAGAATTTCTACATTTCCACTCAAGTTGACATTGATTTTTTTTTTTTCCATGAGGAACCTCTCACCTCGGGCATGGCTGTGGATTCTCTCCCTCTCCCTGTGACGCAACAAATGAACACGAGACATTACAGCATTGAATTACACTTTGAAAGGCATCTTGGCCGAGACTGCAACTGAATTACTACTCCAGAGGGATAACGGTAGACTGCTGTTATTAAAGTGATCAACAGCGTATGTATGTACATATATA
>NC_024321.1:14195891-14217775 GCF_000523025.1 Cynoglossus semilaevis
AAAATTAAAATTCTCAAACCTATTTAGAAAACAATCTTTGATAAGAAAGTGAAATAACATCAGGTTCAGACTTACTTCATCACTCTCCACCAGATTTTCAAACTGCGAGATAAACAAAAACAAAAAAGGCTGAATTAATAGTACTACTTCTTAAAAAAACATCAGTTGTTTTTAAAATCGGTTGTATGTGCGGTACCTCTATAGTATAGTGTTCCCCTGTTGTACTGCTTCTGAAGTATTTGGACCTGTAGTAATACAATATTACACTTGTCACTTACTGCACAGCCACAAAGTTAACCAGCAACCTAATTATATTATTTCTATTATATGCAAACTGATGTACAATTATACTCTTATCAATGTCATCACATGAAGATACTTTTTTGTGAAGGTGCATATTTTCATACTTTGTTCTCACTCTTTAGTTTTTTAAGCTTAGGTTATTCAAGTGTGTGGTTTTTTTAAATACGTCTGTTATTTATATCTGTAAGGTACGGCAGAGAAAAGCAATTTTTTTTATTGCTGTTACTGTTGAACCAGTTTTTAACAGTGTATGAAAACAAACATATTAAATTAAACTTTTGAATAATTGTCTGACTAACTGTTCCTGTTCTTTTAAAGTATTTCTGGGAGGTTTGAGTTTACATTTCTGCCTCGATTCTCTGCCGATATTTAGTTTGTTTGCTAGACCAGGCATTTCTTTAAAAAAATCGCTACCATAAATTATATCGATATACATATAATCAACACAAAACACATTGTATAAGTCATAAAAACTACTAAGCACTAGATACTAAAACGTATCGCCAAGATATTTATTATTTAATTTATAAGACTTTTTTTTGCTTTTCTTAGCCTAGCAACTCAGGCTCTCCTTCATTGATCCCTGGTTGACTCCTGGTCCAGACAGTCAGGGTGGGGTTTCTGTGACACCCACTGTGACTGGACACACAAAAGGCCACGGAAAGCATCACACCACGTCACAACACACCGCATTTATCCCAGTCACCGACCAGCCTCTGCCTCACGGCTACCAGCTCACAGTTGTTAGCTCTTCCATTAGCACTACCAGGATACTGCTGCTGCTGTAGCGGATGTTAAAAAATAAAAAAAAACCTGGTGCAGCCGGGTTGTACGTACCCGCCTCCTCTCTGGATCCTGCTGACCTCCCGCCTGAACAGACCCACGCACTGAGCACAGCAGTTTCCCATGGCATTGTCAAATGGAGCAGAACTTTTCCTGGGGGGCAGTTGACAGTGTTGACATCTCTAGCTCCTCTGTGTCCGCCCCGGTCCTCTTCCTTTTCCTCCTCAGCACCAGGCACTTCCTCATCCTTCTTCTTCTTCACCGGCTGACATGTCACACATATACAAGCATGCTACACACTGCCATCTACTGACGATCTGTTGCTATATTTTTTAAAAAATGTAAAAAAATGTCGGTATCACATTTTCATTTTTAGAAACAGACAATACTGAGGGTATACTGAGAGGGACAGCGATTTTCTAAGGGTGACCGTGGCCGTTCCGGGCCACCTCTGGGGGGCGTCTTTGCTTTACAAAATCAAAAACATGCAAATAAAACATTAGATTAACTGAACAATTATGGGTATTTTTAGACAGTAAGGCAGCCTCTTAAAGAAATATACTACAGACAAAGTCATAGTGAAAAAATAATTATGCAGGAATCCTTCACTATATGAACCTCATTGGAATAAAATTATGTTATATTTACTTTTATATTTTAAACATGTGAAGTTCTACTTTTTCACATACAAAGGTTGTAATATTTCTGAATCAAAGGGAAGTTAGGCAAAATCTAACAAATGTTTTCATTGTGACAGGTAACAGCTAGCTAGACTACACAGAGACATTTTACTCCATGTCATCAGAAGTAAAGAGGTAAGCATGCAGTTCGTCCTCTGCATGGATGTTCTCCACACTCGTGACTTTCACTTTCTGAACAACAGGCATGTATCTGGGCATGAGCTTCCTCCCACTCTGAAAAGCAGAAACGCCAGAGGTCATTATTTTTCTGAAAATAATTCTGCTTCTATCTTCTATTATGAACTGTGTGTCAAATGTCTATTAAAATGTTACATTCCTGGGAATTATTTTTAAAAATAAGTGACTTACTGCTCTCTTGGAGTCTGCCAGGGATCGCTCCAAATACCTTCTCATCCTTTCTTTCTGCTTCTCTCGCTGCTGCCTCAGCTTTTCTTCACGCTCCCTGCACATCAATGTTCACAGAGACACTGTTGGCTGAACGACCAAACCACAAGTTTGGACTCTGTTTTGAACTTCTACTCCTCAGTCCGTAGCACTGACCTTGCTCTCCTCTCGCTGTCCTTGATTTTCTTCATCATCACCAGGTTTTCTTCGGGGATGTTCTCCAGGCTCTGCAGCAGCAGAGACAGGTGGTTCTCGATACTGGCCAGCTTCTCCAAAGTGCTGAGGTTGGTCATTCTGTCGTTCACGCAGGTGCGATGAACCGCTGACACCTTTTCGCCAAGACTGTCCAGCATCATGTCCTGTCAATAAGAGGCTCAGATGAAGGGTGCACTTGCCGTGTATCGAATTGTATCCGTGACAGCTCTTACCTGGTCTTCAGTGTTCAGCGACACGTGCAGCTGCACCTTCTGTTTGAGCCTGTTGCCTCTCGCTTTCTCTTGAAGGATTTTTTGGTTGATGTCAGTTATTTGTCGTGTTAGCTGCTCTTCATCCTGTTCGCTATACAACGAAGACAAAACCAGCACAATAAGAATAAAGGGTTAACGTGAGTGATGAACGACCGAATAATAGAAATAGAAGGTGGACCATAAATCCATACATTTTCTTCTCAGCCGTATGAATGGATTGTTGGAGTTCGTCCACCATCTCCTCCAACCTCGTGGAGTTCTGAATGAGTGACAGGTTCTGCTCTGTCAACTCGTTCACCAGATCTAGAAGCTGTTGAGGATCAGTAAAATAAAGTTCCGGCTCGTCCTGCAGAGAATGACCAAATCAATGACCGTCTGTTCACATTGCCAAATAAAACATCAAGGTGAATAATGATGAGGTTAATAAAAACTAATGTATGTGAAACTGACCTCGTACTCTGAGCTGTCATCGTCCTGTTCACAGCCTGTTATCCTGAAACACCAGAGAGAATTGTAGTCACAGGGAAAAAACAGCATATGTTATGAGTGACATATAGTGTTAATTCTATGTTCTTTTATTAACAATTCTAACCTAAACCTATCCTAACCTATTTTAACCCTAACATATCATATCCTCACCCCAATTAAACATAATCTAATCTAATCCAATCTAACCTAATCTGAACTAATCTACATTAACATAACCTAATCTGATCTAATCTAATCCAAAACAGTGTTGGACATTCAGAAGCCATCAGTGATGTGGATATGGAGAGCGTCTCTTCTTTTCGTACCGGGTTTCACTGTAGACTGTGGACAGTGGGTTCTCTCTGACAGACAACGGTTCTCCTCCATCTGAACTGGACTCCTTCATCGTTGCTGAATCTGTGTGGACAGGAGTAGTTTCATCTTTCATATCTTTTGAAAACAGGAAAAACAGAAGTTACCACCTGGGAACAAACATTGATTTTCTTGCTGTAAGGCAAGACAAGTAACCACTTTCCAGATTCACTTGCATTAAAGTACTTGCTGTTTTTAACCGTCCCCTCTGGGTGGCGTGTGTACCTTTGTCGGACAAATCTTTATTTGCCCTTTTCTTCACCTTCTGTGCCTCCTGCCACTCAGGTGGTGCCAGCTTAAACAGAAGCTCCTTGTATCTCCTGTAATCAACCAGGGTTTCTTCAAACTTGATAAGGTCACTGTGGAGACAAAAGACTGGATTCAACGTCAGCTTCGTTTATAGATAAACGTAATAAGACATTAATAAGACATTAAAGGTGATCGTTCTTTCATCGGCATCAGTTCCACCTTTTGATGGTCCCTATTTCGGCAGTCAACTTCTTGATCTCAGCGTTCTTCTCTTGTTTAGACTTGGCCTCCTGTTCAAAACTGACAAAGAACAGCGGTCAGAGAGTATCTTCTAGCCACCATTTGGTGCTCATTTCACACATGACGGTATTTACAATGTCCGAGCCTCCACGGACTTCTTCTCATTTTCTCTGAGGAACTCTTCAAAGCTCAGGTTGTCTTTCTCAATCATCGTTTCGAGTTGTTTGAGTTCTTTTTCCTGCTTTGAAATGGTCTGGTCCATCTTCTCAATTTCACACCTCTTCGTCATGAGTGATAACTGTGGACAAGGTTGAGGTGTGAATCAAATGATAAAGAAGAAAAAAGTGCCACTGACATTTAAAAAAAAAATATTTATAGTAATGTAGAGGACAGAGGGCTTCAAAAAAACTTAATTAAGTTCTCGAACCACTCACCTCTAAGACTGCCTTAAGCCGCTCCATTGAAATTAAGTCATGTTTGCTGTCTCTTGTAACATTCTCTGTCATTTAAAAAAGGTTAAATTTGCGTTTGATTAAAGAAAAAAACCCAACGTCTGAAACAGAAAATATATTTCTGATCCTACCTCTTTTCATCATGGCCATTTTCAACTTATGTCTCGCTGATTGTTGTTTAGGAGGAGTTGTTTTTCCCTCGTTTTGTTTTAGACTCTTTTCTTTTGTCTTTTCTTTTCCCTCCTCCTCCAGTTCTCCTGCCAGCTCCTTCCTCAGCTTGGACGTCATCTGTGCAGCGTGGAACGTCTTCTTGTCGATGGGCAGAGCCAGGAATTTCCGCATCTCCTGAGGACGTCAAACAAACATTTCACCATCATTCAGAACGTCAGCATCAGTGAAACTCTTATACCATGAGTTTATTCACACCAACCTCTTTTTGCTCCTTTTCACGTTGTTTCAGTAGTAAAATGCCGTTTCTGTCTGGAACTTTGAACGGACTTTGTTGTTTCTGCTTCGTCTTTCTCTTTGGCTCTTCAAAAAACAAACAAAGAACAAATAAAGTTTTATTTTCCATGTTAAATTATGTTCTTTGATTATTGTTTTCTCAATGTTACCTTGTTTATGGGACTGAACAGGCTGTTCTTCCTCCATGTTAGCAGCACCTTCTGAGATCTTTAACATGTCTATGGAATAAACAATGACAAAAACACAAATGTCACGTAATGAATAAATTAATTTTAATGTTTTTCTTTTGCTTTTATTTAACAGATAGTTGGCAAAAACTCACTTAGCTTGTTATAACATCACTGTAATTTTTAGTGTTAAAAGCATTTTTTAAAAAAGCTTATACTCTTGAACGCAACAAAGCTAAAAACAAACAGTTTTCCCGGGCTGCGCTTTTATCAAAAAATAGCTAATAGCATGAGCCAAAATAACCTCAAACACATACTTTATTTCCCTGGGGTAGTACGGAAACTCGCTGTTACTACGGAAACTACTACGACGAAAAACGATTAGCCGCCCTCGCTATTGGTTCATGATAATTGAAGCCGCCTCACACAGAGCACCGTAGGTGTTAGTCCGCAGGAGGTGAAGCTGCTGGTGTGTTTTTAGAGAATTCTCCTGAACTTTGATAGAAATACGACCAATGCTTTTCTTTACATACGTAACGAAAACTGTAATACATGAGTGGAGTCCACCTACCGCCGGTTAATGACTTCAAAAATCGGCTGCCTCTTTAATCAGCTCCGGCAGTCATGTGTACAGATGTCAAGGCAACTGTTGCATTCAGGAACACCTTGTAAAACCGTAACCGGGGCCGTTAGGACATTTTCCCCTAAAACAGACAAATATATTTTTATTTATCATTTTATTTTTTTACGGGAGCAAAAAGACATTAACAATTTTAAGCAGAATTGGTTTACAGCATTTTTTTTTTCATTGTAAACTTTTCAGGTTTAGAAGGTTTTATTACTAGGCCATTCCCCACTTTTTAAGTACACACAAGTTGAGTACACTTTAAACTGTGGGTTTAATGAGTAGTTTTGCCAATGGAATGTTTGTCCATTAAAACTTGAGCTGTTCACCAGTCCGTAAACCCTTATCTGCTCCTCTTCTTTTAATAGGAGACCGATCTGTGCTGCAGACAGACCAGTACAACTGTCGCTCTACTGAATAATACGTCTATTATAAGCCTAAATAATATTGTTCAAATACATGCAGAGTATTTGTTATAATCTTATTATCTATTCAGAATAATATTTATTGATCATTTACGAATTCAGGTTTTATTTTTCTGTGTTTTTTTGTTGTTGTTGTTGTGTATTTTATTTGATAGCGACACTTTAAAATACATAATCGGTGTACGTATTTCTGAGATGTATTACTTATATTTACCACTAGATGGTGCAATCAATAAAATAATCTGCTCTACACTACGTGTTTATGATATTTTTTTATCATGTCAGGAGATATACCCAAATCACAGACTACTGTATTGTTACCCATCATCAGTGTGTCAAGAATCACTTCCTAGAAATAACCAATTTCTTTCCTGTTACTGTGAGCAGGTGAATATACTCAGCGTCCAAATATTGTACATATCCTCCCACTCATCCACACATGACCCTGCACATCTCACATCACCAGAGCAGCCCACACACCGCACTTACTTGAAGGAAACCCCGGTGTCAGATTGTCAGGTAAACATGAAGTAAACACGGAGGCGAGAGTTGGCTTTCCTGCAGGAGAAATGAAATGTGGTGTAAAGAGAGAGCGAGAGACAGAAGCCGCACGTGTTGGATTTGGTGTGGATTTTTACTGATACTTGCCGAGAATATTACCTTGTACTCCAAACTAGATCTTCAATTTTTATTGTATAATTCAAAGGATGATTTATGAAATCATTTCTGCAATTATATTTTGCAAGCTAGAGTCCAGGGATGTTTTTTTTTGTCTGTATACAGTACCACAGCAGAGGAGACACCTACGTCTACAGTATGACAATGCTGTAAAAAAAAAACACACACACAAAAAAAGAGATGCTCTCTTTCAACATTGTGTACTGTACTGTTTGTTTGAGGCTGACAGATTGCAAGATTTACTTTTCTGTGCACAGTAAAAATCTCAGATCTTCATCCCCAAATCAACACGAAGAAAAAAGAAATGCATTGGATAACGAATTCTCCACGTTCTCCAGTTATATCCTTAAAAACGTCTTTGTCGGCAGTCTTTATTTGATGTCATTACCATCATTAACACTCTAGTCTAATCTAACCAAGGATAACAGTGATGTGCAACACTGAAGGCTTTACTGACTGTACTTTTGACCCGTGAACACAGAGATGTAAACATTTTACTATGCAGTATTTTCTCTACTGTATTACGAGCAAAGCTTCTAAAATGATAATAAATTCATTTTAACATTCTGGTTATTTCATCATGTGAAAGTGTGTCTAACGCAGGTTTATTTGCAATTATTTACAGGAGGAAAGGAGACATTCGGTAGCTGAGTTAAGTTCACATGTAGTCTTTGATATCAATAAAAATCAATTTTGGGATGTTAGTGCTTGTACATACACTTTGCTGAGGTCTAAATTGCAGTGCAATGCAGCAAAGTGCAGCCTGCAACACTAACAGTCACACTGCTGGATTAACTACATAACAAACAGTGAAGGATTGAAAGTATGTATTTGAGGAAGAAAGTACTAGAGCAAACGCCCACACCACAACAGACGAACGTATCTATAGAGCTCCCGCACACGTGGCGTTTCATGAACATCCTTTAACATCTGCCGTCATTCTCACAGCTTGAACATGAAAAAAATAAAATACCACTAGACAGAATCACTGCTCATTGACTTTTGCTCAAGTTGATTTTTCCCCCTTAATCCCAGGTAGAACTAACTTCAGGTCAGGGGTCTTCATTATGTTCATGTTCATGTCCTCAACAATATTAATCAATCTACAGTATGTCTATGGTCCCTAAGATGGAGACTTACCAACTGTCCCATGTAGAAGACACTTGTGTTGACTCTGTTGGCGTCAGTGTACAGCTGACTATGTGGTGGAGACATTCACACCATGTTGACTTGGATCCCAACTGAATTAATCCTCTTACAATTAAAAACTCATCAGCATGCAGAGGCCCAGGCCTGTCTGTGAGGGGGAAAAAAGTAACGCAATGAGGCTCTCAGTTGACAATGGAGCAGCTAAAGAAAAAGAAATTAACACAACATGATTAAAAGGGCTGGGTGACAAAAACAGTGTACCATTTCCCTCTGAGGGTGAAATGTTGAGAAGGATTTTATTCTCAAGACGACTACTGCAGTAAATGTTAGCTCTCTGGTGTCTCTCCCTCCCTCCGTCCGTTCGTCCATCCATTCCTCCATCCATCCATCCAGTCATCTATCATACCTGTCAAATGGCATTCACCACCCTACTGCACATGCTAACAAAAAAATAACATTTGATTGCTCATGTGATTGTTAGATTCGGCCTATTTAATGGTGGACTTTTTTCTGTCACTGCTCAACCATTGCCATGGTTACTGAAGTCGCCCTCAAGCTTCCAATAGGTGGGCGGAGCATGTAATGTCGCGTTACCATTTAAAGGTTAAGCCACAGTATCCAGCCATTGAGAACTGAATTGTTAAACTTGGGCAAAGAATCCAACTGTGATCAAGTCTTCAGTTGTTTTTTGTTTTTTTCAGTGGACCAAAACATGGCCAAGTTTTAACAAGTGTCCACTTGCATGTGGTTCAGGTGAAAACACAGAGTCACAGAAACAGATGTCCAATAAACTACACAAAGATTTAAGAAACATCAACTGTGGTCTGTGTAGTACAGTTATCATAACAAGGACCTGGATCACTCCAGAGTAAAAATAAATGAGGATTTAATGAGAGGACAGTTTATATGCAAATCATTTCTCCTCAAAGACATGTTCCACTCGAGGGACTCAGAAATGAAATAGATTTGGGTTAGATTCCCTGATTCGGCAGCCGTTTTACTCCTTTGAGATCTTTCTGGGGTTTTTTTTCTCTCTCTTTAACGTGATATCTGTCTCTACTATACCACTGACAGTCTGTTTGCTGCTGATAATGAAAGTCCAACTGCACCGGTGAAAAACAAATATGCATTAAAAGGTAGCACTTATCCTTTGGTCATGGTGCTTAGAAACAGAAAAAATAAAACCTACTTGGCTGAAAGATGGCATCAAGATGACAGGTTAAAAGAGGTGATAATGTGATTATTGCGATACCTAATAAAGAAGACCTGCTGATTCTCTATTCACACTGTGGGAAAATAACTGCCGGAAACAAAGACCACTGGGAGCTCCGTGAGCCCATTTTCACTTTTGACCAGTATCTGTGCCGTCCTCTGAGGATAAAAACACAGGGCTGTGATATCATCACTCATTAGCATCTTGTGAGGGTAATAGAAATCTATGGGGGAAACACGCCTGCTGTAAACATGTCCATCACAACATCACTTAGAACTGGGGTCAGTGAATAGCAAGGACCTGGGGAAATATATAAGTATCAAAAAGACTAACTTTAAAGGTAAAATTGGCATCAATTTATTTCATGAAGAACAAACATTAATTTTAATATATAACTGTATTCTGAGAAGTACTTAAGCCTCTAAAATCAGGCTTCCCACTACTGCAAAAGTGGCTTAAAAACGGCTACAAAAGCGCCGCCGTGTAACTCATTCCAAGATGGCGTCAACATTTATTGATAACCCTGGTCAGTGTTGCCAAGTGGGAAATGTATGATTATGATACCAGAGGTATACAATTATTGTATTTTAAGGGAATATATCGTACGTCGTATTCTCGGACGATACTTACTTTTACTTTTGCCCGCCATGTTCTTCGCTCCGCCTCTTCCTCCTCCCACTTTCTTATTCTCCCTTGCTTACCTTTTGTTTTCCGTCTTTTTCCCCTCTTCTCTCTTTCCTCCGCCGGGGTCGGGCGCAGCGGGAAATTCAGCCAATCATGCTCGTCGTTCTGAGGCAAGGATATGGACGTCATTCGTAGCCCACATTTACAAAAGTACAATTGGCTGGAAACTTGTCACATGAAAACGGATGCCTTCAGGGTTCACAAAAAAAATCTGTCCCGCAGACATTAGCGACATACACATTCACGCAATAGTCAACGTATAGTAAATAATAGCATAGTAATAATATAGTCACACTCTGTGGATGAAGCCATGCGCAGTAGGATTGAAGCAGCTGTGATTTTGGATGTGTTCTTGACTCAACTTTCAATAAAGTTTATAAGCTGAAAACTCGACTGTTTTAATAAACGTTACAGGAGCAAGAATAACGCGAGCCGCACTCTGTCGGGATCTCTTCGAGGGCAGTGTAAACCTAACGTAGATCTTACAGGCTTGAGTTGAGTTGTTACTTTCACTGTCAAAAGTGTATTTATTTATATTATTTATATTTTTAATGGATAGGGTTTAATGTGTAAAAGTTGCGCGGCGTTGAGTTTTAATAAAACACGATAATTTTACACCTATATTTCCTACCTGGCAACGCTGTTTTTTTCCGTGTCTTGCCATAGTCTTCGTTCCTGCTAGGTCCATGTTCCCAGGAGTCAACACTACACTCAGTCAATAATGTATCTGATCCCAGTCTCCTAGGTCCTGCCTACACCTCCTCACATAACAATAGTATTTCCCAACTTTTATTTAAACACCAAGGCAGTCATCCATAAATATCCATAAACACAGAGCAGAGATGATACAAACGTTAGGAAACAGTGGAGGATCACAGGTGTTTATCACGGTTCACAGCCATTAAAGTATGAAACAGTCCATGCACCAACACAGGAAGGAGGATCAACATTCCAACGTGAGTAAAAACCTGCCCTTTCTTTATGCGTTCCTTTTTTAAAACCACTACATGTTCTGACATTGTGAAGGGATTCCACAAACCATCACTACACTCTGATGTCTGCCGTGTTGTGGCCTATATTTGACTGTTTAAAATCTGGCCATCGGTCTAGGCCCTCTCTGGAGAGGCTCCTTTGAGAGTGGATGTCTATTTCCAGTCTGCCTATTTATACAGTGCCTGCCTCAGTAGAGAGGTGAAACCAAGCAACGTCTTCTCTACAATCAGGGCAGGAAACTGAGGCCTTTGATACTGTAGATCAAAACCGTTTTACTCGGAACCATGCGCTTTTATCCCGTCATCACAACAGTTTATCAGCTCAATAAAATCAATACCACATTTTATGCCTTGCATGGAAGCGTGCAATGGAGAGAAAACGATTAGAATTCAGTTTGGTACCGAAGTGAATCACAAATGGAGCTCATTTTTGAGACGAATTCCTGCAGCAGTTGCTGTGTTTGTGGATCCACACCATATGGGATTGTCAAGCAGTCCTGTGTGTGTCTCTGTGTGTATGTGTGTGTGTGAGAGTGTAGCTGTGATGAATGTTCAACCAGAATAAAATCTCATGTCTTGTAATAAATCCTTGGGTCTCTGTTTTCCTGACAACTTCCTCGTTGTTAGGTCTCTGAGGAGTTACTCTGAATTCTACATCTCTTTAATACCAAGGTAAAATAAAAACAACAACTACTCACTGTATGTATTTAAATACTGTAGGTGTAGGACAGTAGAGCAAAGTTAGAAGACAGCTGTGTCCCACAGAAGAGCTGAAATCCTAACGCTGCTCCAGGCTGGTGTATGTTTCACCTGCTTCTTTTACTGAGGGGTTTATTTTGATATCTTAGGCCGCATGGCATCATTAGGGGTCTTTTCTATAGGTAGCAGTGGACCAGATCTTTTATCTGATCTGACTGATGGTAACAATTGGCTGTATTTTTGACAGTAAAATTCTGTAACTTTGAGAAAAACTTCTGTACTGATGGTAACAATTAATAATATAATATTCTGTAACTTTGAGAAAAACTTCTGTCTTAGATTTACATTTAAATTTTGAAAACATAACAAATAAAAAAAGCACAGGTGTATTGGTAGGATAACAGGCCAGAGTGGTGATGGTTTCCTTCATTTAAGACATTGACCGGGGGTCACCGGTGTGTATTTCTCAGGGTCCGGTAGAGGTCCATGTTTGGTTTGGTTTGGTTCCAGCTTCCCTCTGACTCTGCAAAGAATTAAGTTAGTGAATGAATGGATGGGCCCAGGCAGGTTGAGTCGCCTGTTCTACATGTTTTTGTTTTTCCCCTTTATGATTTATATAACCACGCTGTTACTATTGGGTCATATATATATTATTCCAAAAGAAAGTACCTCGGACTTTTTGTTTTTCCAGCCTCGCCCCAGCCCTGTCCAAAAAGCACCTTCACCACACTGATATTTCCTCCAGTCTTCACTCCTGTGCTTATATTTTTGGAAACTCCTAACTGTGAATGCCAGCAGGCTGCTTACATTATTTGTGCTGTTCAGTGACCGTTAAGGCAGAAAGTAGGTTTAACCCGCTTGTTTATACAGTGTGTACCATGCCATAGCATTATCATAACATCCACACACCTATATAAAGACTGTGTCTAAGGCCATGCGGTTCAGTACCAACCGTCAGTGAAGGACCAGAAAAAATAAACAAACACTGGAAGTTTTGGGAAGTGACTGTGTATAAGATATTCCAATGTCATTTGGAGAAAATAATAATTGAGAAAGATGAGCAGCGTGACGCTGTCACTGCTGTGCTTTCTAAGAAAACCGTTGTGAATAATATTTGTCTCTGTGGTGAACCGGTGTCTCTGTCCTGGATGTTCCCTGCCCTTGCCTCATCCCTGCTGGGATTTGTTTTCCATCTCACCCTGCAACACTTGAAACCATCAAGTGATGAATGAACAGGCCCTGTGTATCACATACTGTATATACTAGACATAATAAATGCATTCCTGGCCTGCATTAGCCATTTGCTGGTGATTAGTCGTCAATGAAAAGTGTTTAATGAAGCATTAATGTCAAGTTATGAAACAGAAACTAAAGCTGAGTCCAAAGTTTCCTGCAGAGATTGAAAAGATGACACAGTTTCCATAGTGACTGGCTGAGTTTTTGTGTGTGTGTGTGCGCGCGCTTGTGTTGTGTCAATGATTCTGAGGGTATCTGGTATCACCCTGTTTTTTTTGTTTGTTTTTTATTACATTTGTCAAGGCTCAGCAAAACAACTGTTTTCTGCTTTTCTGGCTACATCTGCTGCTGCTGCTGGTGGTGGTGGTGGTGCGTTTGGGGGGGGGGGGGGGGGGGGAGTGCTAAAGCTGCTAAAATACTCCTTGGAGGGTCCTACTGTACTGCCATCTTCTGTAGTTCTTTTTTTTATAACTTCTACTGCATCTTGCCATCATTGTTTTTACACTTTTATTATTATTATTATTAATTAATCTTGGTGCAAAGGCTCTGGATTGTGCATTGATTTATGCATAAAATAATATTGTTCACATGAAAAGTGGTTTTTGCTTTGGTCAGCACTTTCCCTGGTGCAGGTGTGTGAAATGTCTGCCTGCAAGATGAAGAAGTAGTTCAGACAGAGCTGTGGAGTTGAAGAAAATCAAGGTTTTAGACAATTAGCCTAGACGTTGCACTTGCTTGCTAACAGCAAAATGAAGCAATTTTTTAGGTAATGCAAGCAGTTGTTTGGACTGACCTAAGTTTGCTTAAAGAAATTTGAGTCCTTTATTGAGTTGTAACTGAATAAACAACATTACATTTTTTAACATAGAAGTTTTGGATTAAAAAAAGAAATCATCAACTTTTTATTTTGTTCAGCGAATATTTTGTCCACAGAAAAAGAAGAAAAAGAATGTTTATTTTGTTCAGCGGACATTTTGTCCACAGAAAAGGTAGAAAAAGAAATGGAATGTTTTTTTTTACAAAGTATCACAATAGACCAGGTTAGTAAATAAACACATAATCGACTGTGGTTGACGTCACACTTTTATTCACTGTGATAAAGCAGCAGCAGCAGCAGCAGCAGTAACTGTACGCTTGAACTCTGAGCAGCTGTAGGTTAACAGTGTCCTCTTTTCTACACTTAACTTTCTTTATGACATTGAACTATATAAACAGGATGTGTGGGATTTGGAGCCACTGCACTGAGAGACACAAGAACATGTTCATACCGTATATACTCACATTTACCGTGATACAGTTTCACCCTTATACATTAAAATGAGAATTTATCCAACATGAGCAAAAAGGAAATACCGTACATTCCC
The DNA here is from genome assembly GCF_000523025.1 of Cynoglossus semilaevis. Taxonomy (NCBI): domain Eukaryota; kingdom Metazoa; phylum Chordata; class Actinopteri; order Pleuronectiformes; family Cynoglossidae; genus Cynoglossus; species Cynoglossus semilaevis. The sequence continues at coordinate 14,210,008 of NC_024321.1, forward strand.
TCCATCAGAGCAGCTGTTTCACCCTAATCACAGAAAACAGTCAAATGTGGGAGCATCAAACTTTGTCTTCATTTAAATTAGGGCATCTATATTTAGCAGCCAGGGTGTCAGATCAGGCAGGGTTTTGGGACATCAGGGCAATCAGGAGGGTTGGCTGTGGATCAGTCAATGCTGTAGTTTGTCTCCGTCTTCTTGGACAAATAACCTGCCCCCAAAGTTGCCTTATGTACTGAGCCTAAGTGGGTTCTGGGGTCTAGTCTTGGTCTGAAGCCCTGAAAATGTGATTAATAAAACAGGAGGATGTGCTACCAACACCAGTGCTACAGCCCATGAGCAAGTCAGGCACTGAATTAAAAAATAACACTTGCCTTCAAAAAAAATTCAAAATCTAAAATGAAAAAAATAAGCCTGAAAATTGCGTTTATAGTCTAAATTTTATTGATATGATATAAACAAGAGTGGTACATATTGTTATAATAGAAAACCAGACCAGATCATACAAACCGTAGGCGCCAGCATAGGGGAGAGAAAAAAGGGTCAAAGGGTGAAATCGGAGAGAAGGAGTAGATAAAAAAAAAACAACAAAAAAACATATTGGACTATGGGAGTTCCCCCTGCGGTCTTGGCCAACTGCGGCATAATTTAAGGAGTAGCAACCTGACAAACCAGGAAAACCAACTCCATCTCAGTTAAACCTGGAAGAATCCTGCTCTTTTATGGCAGTGATCATCAACTGGTGGCTCGGGGGTCCAGTCCAGCCCGGAATTGGATTCCAGAATAAACATTAAAATAATAAAGTTAGACAAAAATGTAATTTATTTGGCCCTCTGACAAATATAGTTGCCGTCATTGTCTAACTTCAGCCTGTAATTGCTCAACGGCTCAATGTGAAACTTCAGGTGAGCGTGGCTGTGGTCTGCTTCACACCGCTCTGAAGTGTTGTTAACTGCCGCTCTGTAATTGCCACTCAGGCTTTGTGAGCTGGATGAGACGGCAGCAGGACACTGCAGAGCGTAAATGACTCCCAATAACTCAGATTCACAAGTGGATAATGGCCCAGAGTGAGGAACGCTTTACATCTGAGCAGCAGAACAACCCTTTTTTTTTTCCCCGGAGCTTGGACCAAGTCGGAACAATGAAAGACACTTACAGAAGTCGGAATTCTTTAAGGGTCACATAATGAGAGAGTGATTAGTGACCTTACCTTATAGGAAGATTTAGAAATCCTCCATTTTATAATGAGGTATTTAAGAATCAGGTATTGTAGGTAATAGTAAGATATTTTAGGATCAGACTGACTGTACACACACATGGTTGTGATGTGGAATTGCAGACCAATAACCTGAAGGAAAATGTTTGTGTCAATATTTTCATTTCTTCCAAACCTGTGTGAGACTGATGTTATTTTCGACCAAACTCGTGCGTTGCTAAAGATGGACTTTGATGCCTTTTCCACCCTGCGGATATCTCTCCCTCTCTTTATATTCCACCTCTGCCTCTTCAGGGAGGTCAGAGTTCAAGCTGAGATGCGAAACAGCGTCGTCTTCTCTATAGAAGGAAGGAAATGTTTGCCTGAGCAGCTTTATATCTGGGTGTTCTGGCTGTATGGTCGGCGCTGAGGACTAGAGACTGACGAGAAAAATTCTCACCCTCTGATAAAAAAAAAAAAAAGTTGGTGACCCTGGGTATAAAATATTTTGTTGCGATGCATTGGCATGCAGTTGTTGTTTTTTAAATACATTTCTTGTTCACATTAAAGTTCTGTTAGAATGATATTTGTATTCTACACCAATAGGTGGTGACGTGAGCTCAGAATGATATTTCTATGCTACACCAATAGGTGGTGACGTGAGCTCCTGTCTGTACCTTTTAATCTACGTTAAATACACACATCTTTTGATGATCTGGATTCATCTACGGGTTCTCAGATGTGTCACAGCCGAGGTTCATTATTTCGGTGCCTGTTGTGTTTGTCAGTCGTTCTCTCTCTCTGCATCTGCTGCTAAATTGTTAGCGCCCGTCTTCCTTCATATTCCAGTGGTCTACATGTGATTCCCCCACCGTTATCTTCAGCTGACATCACATGTTCACCATCACCGTTTTGGTGTCGGGGGGGTGAAACGGTTTAGACGCCGTTTTTCCTGGAAGTCTCTCTCTTCAACGTGCGTCTCTCACTCACATTCAGCTCTGTGGTTTTTTTTACTGTGTGATTTCCCGACAGCTTGACTCATGGTTCTGACTCATTAGCTTCCTCCACTGCTACAATGAGCCTCATCAATCCTAACCCCCAGCACACAAGAGTTCTCTCTCTCTCTCTCTCTCTCTCTCTACCTGGCCATTACTGCTCCATTTGCTGCTCGACAAAAAGCCAGAAAAACAGTGTGACTGTGCAGAGTGCGGGGACATAATGGCAAAAGCAAAGATTCTAAAATCGACTCTGACACCGTTTCCTTTGATTTACGTCCCCACGTTGACATTTAGCATTGTTACAAAATTGTTCTAAGTTGGCTGTAGTGCAGTTTTGCACTGATTCGGGGGAATTATAAAACAACATTCCAGTGGACAGAGGCGGACAGAGTGCTACATTATGTTTCGACTTTTCTCTCCGTTTGATTTTTGATTGGCTGACGTATCCAAGGTCTCGGTCTCCTGACGATGACGCAAAGACCGGGGCTACGAAAGTTTTTGTTTGTTGTTACAGTATTTTCTCTGAGCTGTTGGACTTGAAATCAACAGACTGTGTGAATTATGTATTTAGCGCGAGGCTGACATTAAACCCAGTGTATAAACCACCGTGGGCCAGAAACCTGTGAGTCGGCTCAGGGAACACCATGAGTCTGCTGCAACATTAGCCCTGCTTTACTTTCCAAAAAAAAAACCCTACTTCTTAGCAGCAATAATAGTATTCAGTCTCAAATACTCGTACTCATACTGTACACTCGTAGTCAGAACGACACTTTAAGAACTTTAGTTTACTGCTAATAATGTGTTTCCTTTGACAGATGGTCCAAAAGTCACTGCCTGCAAAGTTAATGAGATCTATAACTGTATAAAATGGGAAAGACACCGATGGGGATTTGGAGGTGTGTGTGTGTGTGTGTGCGCGTGTGTGTGTGTGTGACTCCTGCAGAGACTAATGCAATGACCCCTTTTTTTGCCATGCCAGTCACCCTGGTTATACCACACATACGAAGCCATCTCTCTTTTCACACCATCTCTCTTTCACTCTCGCTCTCTTTCTCACACACACACACACACACGGACAGATTTATTAAAAAAAAAAAAAAACTAGGTTATCGTAGTTATTTCTGTTGCAGGGAGCTTACGCTTACAAGGCAAGAAGAATCTGCTTCAAATCACCGCAGGACAAACACCATCACACCGACAGCGACCAGAGAAAGTACAACCAGACGATGTGAAAACTCAAAGGTGGGACATTTTGCTCCGTTACAAATGCCACCGCGTGAATACACGGTGTACTGCATTTTAAACACAGGCCATGCTTGAAGGTAAAGGTCAAACTTTTCCTTGAGCTGAATTTATTTAAGAAAAAAACGGTAGACTTCAAAGTTAGTCCAACAAAGAAACTTAAACTGACTTGGACCAAAGCCTGCCCCCACCTGGAACATGTATATATTACTCATCACCCTCTGAGCCGCCTTGCTCTAGTGCATTGTGGGAGGACCAGGGTGGGCGGCTGTGCACCAGAAGAAGGAAAACTGCAGTACTTTTAGCCTGCATGTAACATATCTACATAATGTCTCCTCACATTCCTTCACACCAAGTGGCCTCTGATTTACCACCGTCTGTGTGTGTGTGTGTGTCTGTGTGTGTGTGTGTGTGTGTGTGTGTGTACACACTTCAAAACTAATCAGAAAAGTCACTGTGGTGGAACCCAGACATCTTGTTTATCCTAGAAGATTTACACACACTCACCTTCAGAACCTAACACACACAGGTAGAGGGAGAGGGAGAGAGAGAGAGGGGAGAGACAGATAGAGAAGGAGGGGGCGGGAGGGGGGTGAGGAGGGGGTGAAGGTCTTGTCCATGTCCCAGGTGCAGAGAAATCTGTGAAGCAGCATGTGTCTTGTCCCAGTTCCTCTACAGTACCGCTGTGCCTTTGTATATAGATATATATATGTGTGTGTGTGTATGTGTGTGTGTGTGTGTGTGATTGCGTATTGCGACAAGACTGACCCATTTGGATGGTAATCCACGCACTCAAACCAACGCACTCCTTTCACTCAGCTTCCTGACGAGGCTCCCGTAGCAGTAGTGCTGAGGTCAAAGGGTAAATGATTTTTTTCTTCTTCTTTTTACCCTAAAGACAGATCTATTACTGTCAAGACTTCACTGAAAAGTACAACTCAGTGACATATAGTTATATATATTTATATATATATATATATATTTATCTACATTTCCAAGGCAGCGTGGAGGTCAGTCAGTCAGGCGACTCATAATGAGAAGATGACACGGTGTGTTCTCCACCTTTGAGTCAAGTCATTTTAGAAGCTGTGCACGTCTAAATAACCAGTGTGTGTGTGTGTCTCTCTCTCACTCTCTCTCTCTCTCCATCTCTGTTTGTGTGTTTGTGTGTTTGTGTGGGGAGGCAGAAGAAGGAGAAAGCAGGGGCAGACGGGAGGAGAGTGAGGCAAAGAGAGAAGAAACAGCACAGTGAGGGAGGCAGATGGAGAGAGAGAGAGAGAGAGAGAGAGGCAGTTGAAGTGAAGCTCTTGAGATGTTTCTTCTTCTTCTAAAAACCACATCGTCCACCAAAACAATCAGCAGCAGCAGCAGCAGTTTGGATCTTACACGCAGGGGACGGGGCTTTTGCGGGGGGTAAAAAGTGAGTGCGTGTGCGTCCGTGCGTGCGTGTGCGTGTGTGCATGTGGCAGACACACTGCGGGAGCAGCAGCAGCAGCAGCAGAGAGACTGTTCCACAACTTCCCTCCTCCGTGCGCCGCTCTCTGCCCTCGGCGTCGCTGCCGTCTTTCCTGCTGCTTTTTTTTTCTCCCCGGGACACAGGGTCTGCTGTGGTGAGATGTGAAGAGGCTGAAGTATGGCATGCAAACATGCTCTCTACCAAAAAGAAGGCGATGGAGACAGCCATGTGTCCTGCACGGATTCGCTCCCTGTTCTACTTTTTCTGTCTGCTCACCTGGTGAGTCCGCCCCGTTTCTCTGTCCATGGTGCTGAAAGAAAAAGAAAAAGAAAGAAAAAAATCCGCCGCTTGGATCATGTTAGGTTTCTGTCGTTGGTTTCTTTCTTTTGTCAGGTTTCTGTCGTTGGTTTCTTTCTTTTTTTATCACCTAGGATTTTTTGGGAGGGTTCCTGAATATGTTATGTCTCCGTTTCTAGTGTAAAGGACATTTCTGGACAGACAAGGAAGGATGAAAAGCTCTACCCGGAGAATTTCACTCGCATTTTAGACCGACTTCTGGACGGATACGACAACAGGCTGCGACCTGGATTCGGAGGTAAATGAGAGTGAAGTGAAATTGGTTTTTGGGCTCGACGTCCTTCAAAACTTTTTCCAAACTTAAATTAAACTTTCTTTAACAAATCCAATCCCACCCTCACGTGTACATCGTGACTCACGTCTTCACCAAACTATAAGCTAAATGTAGCAGTCATATCTGGATGTTGACATGTGTGCATGTTAAAGTGCTAATGTTTCACAGTGAGTCAGACTTGATCCTCTAAGCCAGTCGGTTTCCTCTCTCTGAGCTTTTACGAAGGAAGTTACATAACCGTGTGCATGTTTATGTTGCGGCGCTTCAAAATGTACAGAGCAAGTGTTAAAAGCGCGGATTTGGCCTTTTTTTTTTTCCTCGTCTCTGAAACAACCAGGCAGAATCAGCCGCTTGGTTTTAAAAAAAATATATTCCTGTGTATTTTCTCACTGTTTCTGAATGGTTGCGTCACATTCGGGGTTTTGAAGTTGGAATATCAAGAGCTATTTAGAAAAATCCCCAAACTATATCTCTCTTTTTTTTTTTCTTGTCCAAAACAGCAATAAAGGCTTGTATCGGTAATGGTATCAGCAATAATAGGCTCCTCACTTGGCAGGTCAGCTGAAAAAAATGGATATTGAGAGTGGATATAACAAGTGCATCCAGCAGGGGATTCAGATTGCGGGCAGGGATTGGATCATAGCTCATCATTTGTATGGAATATTATTAGAAAAATTGTTAGTCAGGTAAAAAAAATGTCTGCTTAGGACCAGTGAAAATCACATTTATCATGTTATTAAGTCAGATTGGTTAAGGGCTCGGTGTGGACACGACATAACAGCTGTATGTGATGAGAAATCCAAAAATGATTTTTTTTTTAGAGCTAAGGACCGTGTTCAGCAGTTCTATGACAGACTTCCTGTTGACCTTTCGACCTTTTGTGGAAACACTCGTTAGTTAATCGTTAGTTGACCCAGTTGCTGCTGATTAAAATGATCAGACTGAGGCTCAACCATGGAGGAAGGAGCCATACGTTAGAGAACACATGAGGGTCTGGGGTCAGCGGAGGTCACGTGACCTCTTCTCTCTTTCATGAAAATGAACACAGTTATAATCCATAAGTGGAAAAACTTTGGGTTGTAAATTTTTGAAAAAAAAGTCTGATTTCATCTACAATGGAACTAACAGAACATTTGTTTTTTGTTTTGTTTTTTAGGTCCTGTGACGGAGGTCAAGACGGATATTTATGTGACAAGTTTTGGGCCTGTTTCAGATGTTGAAATGGTATGTGGCCCATATGGGTCCCCATGTAGTTACCCAATTAGTCAGGGAGTCAGAAAGTTCAAACTAAACATGTCTATTTCTATATATTTCTATATTTTTATGTTTATGTTTTTTTTGGATTTTGGAACAGAGCAAAAAATGAGGGGACATCCAATACTAACTTTTTTGTCGATATATAAATATTCTCCAAACATGATTAATAAATGTCTCAGGAACAAGCGATTTCAGCAAAAAAATTATAATGATTCTTACTGACATTACATAATTACGCTAATATCTATATAATATTTATTAATAATACCATCAGTCAGCTGATATTATCGGACATCCCTAAAAAAATCACATCTCATTTAACAAATTGAAATGTTTTTTACACCTGTCTTAGAACTTTTTGAACAGGTTACAAAATACAATAAGTCGTTTTCTGACGTTTACGTTTTTTTTTTTCCCCCTTTTCAACAGGAGTACACCATGGACGTGTTCTTTCGGCAGACGTGGGTGGACAGAAGACTGATGTACGAGGGTCCGGTGGAGATCTTGAGGTTGAACAACTTGATGGTGACGAAGGTGTGGACTCCAGACACGTTCTTCAGGAACGGAAAGAGATCGGTGGCTCACAACATGACGGCTCCCAACAAGCTTTTCCGCATCATGAAAAACGGCACAATTCTCTACACCATGAGGTACGCACTTCATTAAACCCAATGTAGTTCATACCGTTACAGCTAAAGTGTTCAGTGGTTATTCAGAACAAAATATTTGACCTCGCCATTAGCAGGAATTTTCCTTCAAAAAGAGCGTTTTGGACTTCATTTGCTTTGACCGCTGTGTGTTTTGTTTTCTGAGGTCAGGAAATGGACTCTGCACAAAAGTGACTTTGCTGAGATTGTGCTCATTAAAAAGAGAAGCAGCAGAAGAGAGCAGACAGAGCTTGTTTCATTTAAAGCAGTCGGGCACATTTCCTGTGGAACTGGAGCCAGGTTCACAGTGTAAACAGTGAGGAGGCAGTGCCGCAGCGGCAGCAGCCC
>NC_024321.1:14218001-14218981 GCF_000523025.1 Cynoglossus semilaevis
TTTGTTTTTTTTGGAACAGATTGACTATTAGTGCCGAGTGTCCCATGAAGCTGGTGAACTTCCCCATGGACGGACATGCGTGCCCACTCAAATTTGGAAGCTGTAAGTCATGCATGTGTGGATGGAGGTGTGTGTGTGTGTGTGTGTGTTGTGGGCACCTTAGTCAGAGCACAGGGAATTCACAGTAATAAAAAAAAAAGTGGGTTCATGATTAATTTTTCCAAAAAAAAAATACCCCAACACTTTTTTATTTTAGAATTATTAATTTGAGAACATTGGGATGGTAAGCATTTTTCCCATGGATGAAATATTAGCCCTAGCATCGTTGAGGCAAACGGCGAGCTCAGTCACACGACTCCTTCGTTGCTCAGCTAAAACTGGATTGGAATCTGCCCCCCAAAAAAAAAAAAAGATCTGCTGAGGAACTGAACGCTTTGTTCGGGCACAAACAAAGATTAAACGCTAACACTGAATAATGAAGGGTTTCACTCCTGCATTGTGAACCAAGAAGTCCTCGTTCAGCATCGGAGATTTGAGAGTTTGAGCCCCACCCTGGTCAGCAGAAATGATTCAACTGGGATGAAGGAGCTCCTCAAACGGACCATCTCCGTCTTATCAGAGATGGTGGCGATGATGTGGAGATTGGATTTGTGAGGAGGAAGAAGGAGAAGGAGACAAAGACCGTTCCACATGCTCAATCTGCTGTCGTTGACATTGCAGAGGACAAATTCACATTTTCTCGGTTATCGTCATGCTTCTCCTCCTCCTCCTCCTCCTCCTCCTCCTCCTGCGCCTCCTTTTCACCATTCTGCTCTGCTGCGGCGAGCCTCCAGTCAGGAGGACACAACGAGGGATCTGATGTGGCCTGAAGCAAAGGAAAGGTCAGAATCCCTCCGTAGCCTCAGGATAACACAGACCTATGCAGCTATTTTCCATCCCAGCGTCTCCTGAATTCTCTCCCTCCCTCTCTCTGTCTCTCA
>NC_024321.1:14219282-14220226 GCF_000523025.1 Cynoglossus semilaevis
CCCCACCCCCCGTACACATGTAACATGCCATACGACATTTGATCATACGACACGTTACATTTTAAAGAGACATTTTAAATTTTATCTATCAGTGTATGTAGACAGGTACCCCCAGGTTGAGACATTCACAGCATTTGCATCAAAACTCAACTAAAGTGTATTTTTAAGCTGAGACACGTGATGTATTTTATGGTAAAGTCTGCGGGCCGTAAAAAGATTTGTCCATGGGCCGTAATTGGGCCCCCCGGCCGTACTTTGGACATACCTGATTTAGATATTATTATAATTGTCTCAATAATTTAAATCTTAAATCTGAGGTGGACTGACAGACAACGAGTCATTGAGAAGTACAGTACAGTACAGTACAGTACAGTAGGGTACAGTACAGTACAGTACAGTACGTTCTTCGTTCGGGTTCTCCTTCAGCACCACATGAGGATCTCTGGCAGAGAGCAGAGCAGATGAAGAAGCAGCGTGAGTGGCCGTGCTGTGAGTGACAGCGGGTGTTACATACGGTGAACTGCTGATCCTGACGTTTTCAGCAGAATTCCTTCTTCAACAGAGTTTCTTCTTCTTCTTCACTTCAACATCTTCTCGACTAAATATGTATTTATTTAGTAAAAAAAAAATCACAGTGGGTGAGCCGAGGTTCTGGACACATCATGTGGTCAGAACTGTTCCTTGTGTGGTGTCTCCTGTTTGGGGATTGGTCAGATTTTAAGGTGGGCGGGGTTTGACTCGGTCATGAACTCAAAAAAAAACGTTCTGCTACTTTCACCAAATTGTGGTTCATGCGAAATTCCCACAATGCTTCAGGTGTGGAGGTGTAAGTGTAGAGGTCAAGGTCAAGGTGTGTGTGTTTGTGTGTGGACTTGAACTCCATCAGTTCAGCTCTTGAATCTCAGACAATCAGATGTGTTAACATAGACTTTGGTTTTATTCCT
>NC_024321.1:14222556-14224920 GCF_000523025.1 Cynoglossus semilaevis
AGGCGGGGGGGGATGGGGGGGAGGAAGGAAGCTGGACCAGATGACACACCTGTGGAGGTATGAAGGTGTCTGGGACGGAGGACGCTGGCCTCTGTGTTGAGATTGTTCCTGCAGAATGGAGAGGAAGTGCTTCACTGTGAGTTTGAAGAACTGCAGAGGTTCGTTAACAACACAGACCTGATCGGTCACAGCACGAAGAAGGTTAGGGGAGTGTGGAGTCACGTCTGGGATCACGAAAAAATCCCTTCCTATTTGGCATCATGATTAATAAGTTGATGGTTTAGGGCATTAACTGGTGGCTCGTGGGCCAAATCTGGCCCGCCAAACAGGCCAATCCAGACCGTCTGGACTGGAATCCTTATCCAATCCAGACCGTCTGGACTGGATTCCTTCTGATTTTTATCTCATTTTGTTTGAGCTCATCGACAAATATAGTTGACGACCCCTGGTTTAGGGTCAGACGGGACTCACGGACGTGAACAGGTGAATATGTTCAACAATGCTGAGCGGGTGTTGAGTGCAGTGCAGTGAAGCAGGGTACGATCAGTGTTGTTCTCCTGCTGTGGTCAGTGTGGCTGACGTCCAGTACAGCAGCGTCCTGCCGTCACGGCCCAGCGGGGCAGTGATGTCACAGCAGCGCCACCGCAGTCATCACAGTCTCTCCGTGTGGAGCCGGTAAATCCGGCTCTTGTTTGCTGCTGTTGAGTCTCTGTGTGTGGCTGTGCTACGGTAATCTGTGTTTGGAATTTTATTTTTTCTCTCTCTCTCTCTCTCTCACCCAAACATACTCTGTTTTGACTTTTGTATGACTCAACTGCTGTGCCCTGCTTCAGTTTGTCAGAAAAACAAGCAGAGAGAGAGAGAGAGAGAGAAGCCTTCCTCCTGGAGCTTCAGACGGAGAAGTCAGAGTCAAATCCTCCTGCAGCTTCACTTCTTAGGACACAAACACAACCTTTTTAGACAAAGTCTTCCCAAACTTTAGACCTAACTCTAACTATGATGACGTCCGAACGAGTCTGATTTTTTTTTTCCCCAAAACCAATCCAGGCCACATCATTTGTGGTCCACAGTAGCATAAATATCTAATTTTGTCATTTGACGTAATGTAGCTAAAAGTAAAAAGTAAAATATGAAGAAACCAAAAACACACACACATTGTTGAAGGAGCTACAGTAGACAATGAAAAAAAGAAGACTCTGGGAGCTAGGAGGACAAAGCTGGGGAGTGCGGTCTGTCAAATGACCACATGTGATCTACCTACATTGATGTTGTGTTCTGATTGGTCAAACTGACGTTGAACAGACTCCAAAATTGTACTTTTATCGCCACTGCAGTAAACACAGAGTTTGACGCCACATCTTCTTCTCTCTGACGTAGGGTGTTTACATAACATTTAAATAATCATGTCAAAAAAACCACTCAAGAAAATTGGATCTCAGCAAAAAATAAAAACGGAATCAAGACTATTAGCATTTTTAGTTTTAGCTCTTGTCAAACTTTCCTACACTGATATCATAGATGTACCAGTTTGTATTTTCCTGTCAGCTGAACCAGTGGAACTACAACATGGTATTTCATCCCGACGCCTCTGCTTCATCTTAAAACGTCGGCCGCTGACGAGCACACCTGTGCCATGTGCACTCATGGACCAATTCTGTTGTTGTTTGTGTTGCCGGTGCAGCTGTGAACACAGTGTAGACAGTCACATAATTAGGTCCGCCTTGATGGAGATGCATGAGCTCATTTTAAAGCGGGGATTCTAATTCACTTCTCAGGCTGAAAGCGAGCTGAGGAGATCACACGTTATGGGAACATGAATATGCTGAGCTCAGCAGAAAAATATTGGGAGCAGGAGGTGGCAAGCAGCTCCTCGCGCTATTATTCTAAAGGCTGGCAAAGTGTGTTTCCTACTGACGTCACACACTGACTTCAACTGGTCCACTACGCACAGAGATGGGGAAGAAGGTGCATTACACGCTAAAAAGCCCCGAAAAATGAAAGGCATTACATCACTTTCTCCACCGGGATGGCGCTACAACAAACATAAACACGCTACGCAAGCACAAAGAGACTCAGCTCTTCTTCTTAGGACTCTGAGCCGACGCACCAGCGCAGCAGAAACACAGTGTTATCCCCAACTGTAACCATAACCACCTGAGACCGCGACACTTTTTCTTCTACTCTGGAACTTGAAGTTTTGAGAACAGATTCAAATAGTTCTTAGAAATATAAGTGTTCAGGGGGGCACCATTCACTGACATTCACCTTCAAATCACCTTCTGGATTCCAATTATGTTACACAACCTGACAAATGTGGAATTTATTCATAACATAGAGCACATGGATCAACCTCAGGCCCGAGGG
>NC_024321.1:14224956-14237560 GCF_000523025.1 Cynoglossus semilaevis
AGAGATTTTTTTTGGCCTGTGAAAAAAAGATTGACAAATAAAAAAGGAACTGGAAAGGCTACAGATAAAGAGACATAATATAACATTCACACTGTGTGTTTTATTTCAAATTTCATTTCTCCTGTATTTGTAATATTACACTTTGGTTGTTCCAGATTCAAAACATGGACAATTATTGTCAATTTTTCAATAATATTCAGTTTGGCCCAAGTCTTCGTCACGGTTTTTAATTTTGGCCACAGTGAATTTTTGTCACATATGATATATAGAGCAGATTTAACCCTGAGTTTATCTTTAAAATTAACAAAAAACAATAAATAATGACAATAAATGATATTCAAAGAATTGAGAATGATTCCACACCCACTTCTGTGCCCAGCTCTACAGTAGGATCTCCATCAAAGCTGAGGAGTAGAGGTTAATACCTCAGTCTGTGTCCTGGAGTCACAGTTCACCTCACACAGCTGTCCTTGATTGACAGGTCATTATGTGACGCTCACGTCCGGGCGGAGGTGGAGGAATTTATGTTGGACCCGGACGCCGCAAAAGCCTGGACTTTTAGCGATGTTCCACGTCCAGGGGATTTTTCTGAAATCACATTAGTGTTAAAAGATAAATATACACAGGAGGAATGATGAGCTAAGGGTTTTCTCTAGGTTTCGGTTCGTACACACAACCTTCTGCCTCGGCCTCATCTACTGCCTCTGCCTCTTCGCTAACAAGCAAGAAACTGAACTTTCATTTCTAAATTTGGATGTTTATGTCTTGCGTCTTAAATTCGTCTGAAGCTCTGTGCCATTTAATTAAACATAATTAAAAAAAGGCAAATACTTATGGGAATTATCCCCCTCTCGTTGATGTACACTGAGATAATTAACTGGCGTACATTTGAATAGTTTTCCATCAAGGAAACATTTTCAAACAAATGGACAATTTGACCTGGTTTCTTAAAAGTCTCTTCATTCAGGATTTTTTAATGAAAAAATCAGAATGCTTCTTCTTCTTCATCGGAGCTGGCCGCAGCGGTAATCCCCACAGTGATTTGGCACAGTTTTTCTGCCGGATGCCCTTCCTGAGGCAAACTGCTCTTCTACTGTACGTAGAGGAACCTTACTGCTGGGTCAACCTTGTCCTCGTGAAAGGACAGGACATTCATCTAATAGATTCTGATGCTGGAACATAACGGGGAGAAAGGAAACCGGCATCAAAAATGTCATCACTGACCGGTAGAGATTTTTTTTCAGTAGAAAAAAAATATATACTATGTACAAATGTGTGAAAATTCACACCAGTTGAAATAAAAAAACCAATTGTGCATTAAGTTACAAGGAGAAGTTATGCGTTATCTTGAAAAGTCACTGGTCGTACCATGACACTACACACTGTAGTACAGTAGGTGGCAGTATGCGCTGATAAATGTTGGTTGTGACTGCTGTTAAACCAAGATGTCAGGTGTTGATAACATTCAGGTGTTTAAACAAACACCATTTCAGTTCTAGTTCCTGCAGTGGTATCCAGATAGGAACAGCGACTTTGTTTGCCAAAAAGTAATTTTTAAAAATTGCCTTATCAATCAAAAAAAAATCACAATCCATCTGCAGTACCTCTGTGAAACACATAGGGGTCACAAAACTGAAGGAAAACCACGTTGGACCAGATTTACTGCAGTTAAGACATTAAAGAGAGCAGATCTACTAAAGGAGGTTCGTGACTCCCAGGTGGTCCATTGTGGTACTGCAGTGGGATGTTTCTTTTTTATATATTCTTTTGTATATACAGCTGTGCAGACAGCATGTGGATATATAACGTTTATGGGTCATTGAAAAAAAAACACTTCAATTGATGAACTACATCTGAGCTTGTGGGTGAATGGTAATGTGTAAATATAGCCGTAGCTGATGCTAATGCATCACACTTCCCAAAAAAGAAAATAACTTAATGGGAGGAAGGTGTGTTTTTATATATATTTAACCAAACATTCATTGTTAAGCTGTGCGTTCAGTTGTTAATGTGTTGACGACGCACGACTGTTACGTTGTTTATTGAACTGTATCATAGTGAGTGGAGTTTGTTCAGTGATACACAGTGAGTCAACACAACTTTTAAAATGATTATAGCTCATCTGTTTTTGTTTGTCCCAACGATGGAGTTAATAATATGGAAAAAATCTCAGCCTCCACAAACACGCTGGGAGTTGATGATGGGGTTTCAAAACCTGAGCTGCTTCAGTGAAACTAAAACTTTTTCTTAGCAGTGTTTGTGAATAACGTCTATATTTATATTTTCTTTTCTTTTATTGTTTGTCCACTGTCGGTATTACCACTGTACTGACCATGACCACGCTCAGCATCAGCGCCCGACACTCTTTACCCAAGGTCTCCTACGCCACCGCCATGGACTGGTTCATCGCCGTCTGCTTCGCCTTCGTCTTCTCTGCCCTAATTGAGTTTGCTGCTGTAAACTACTTCACCCAGGCACAGATCGAACGGGCCAAGAAGAAACCGGCCAAATGTCCCCCCGGTCCCCAAACCACGCCTGTCAAGGTCAAGGACGGCGAGGAAGTGCTGCAGGTGATTTTCATTTTTTCCTGCAAAGTGGCTGTTGCAAATAATCCAATCGCACTTTACTGGTAGGAGCGCTTACACAGCATGTCCCTTATTATGTGTTTACTGTATCTGGCCTGTAGCCTGGACCTTGGTGAAGTCATGTGACTGACTGCCTGAGGTCCGTCAGCTGTGCTCCTGCCTGTAACGTTATCTCAGTCGTATTAAAACTTCGTAGCGTTTTTAAAAAAATTTTTTTTTTTATCGCCATTCACACACTTAAAATGAAGTGTTGTTACTGTAAGACACTATTAACACTTTATTTTGAGGGTGTGAATGAAGGGGAGTTCCAACTCATTTTCAGCCGGAGGGGGTTGGGGGGGGGCACATCAGAATTATTAATGCTATCTGAGGGCAGGTGTTTAATGTTAAGAACTGAAACCGGTTCAGACTGGTGAAAAAAGAAAAATCAATTTGTAACAAAAACAAAAAATGAAATTGGAGATTTTCTCCCAGAACTGAACAGCTTTATCGTTCTATCTGTGTCAGATGTCTTTATCCTCAAAAATGAAAAAGAAAAATCAGTTTTGTAACAAAAATTTGAAATGAAATTGGAGATTTTCTCCCAGAATTCCACAAAAATAATACATAAAATAAAAACATAAACTTGTGGACCTGGAGACCTGTATGATACCTGTAGTGGTTATAGGTTCTTGCATCACCAGAGTGACCGGTTTACGAAGTAGAGCTACATTAGCGTTTAGCTCCGTGCCCTACCTTCTCCGCAGTGTTTTGTAGATGACCCTGTAATCCGTGGCGAGAGCAGGGAGCAGATGGACGAGAGAAGTTGCTGCTGCTGCAAACTCCTGCTTCCTGCACTTGACAACACAACAGATTTAGCCGTTATTTTATATTTTAGCGTCAGAACAACAGCTCAGTTGACCCTGTTTCTCAGAAATGTGAAGGTGTGAAGAGAAGAGGAAAAAGTCTATAAACAGACTCTGGGGTGTTTGTGTTAAGTCATGATGATCAAGACTTCAGTTTGATAAAGCATTCTCCCAAAATGAAGCCAGAACAGAAGGTCAGAGGCTGTTGAAACCCGGCGACGCCGGTGTCACTCTTACACTGAACTACACGAAGTCGCCCCCTCCAGTCCACATCCTGGTGTGTGCCGTAATCATGCCTGGATGCAGTGTAGTGACAACTGCACTTTGCTGGATTAGTAGGTTACCACGGCAACACAGCCTGGTTACATCTGTATATGTTTCAGAAAGTCTCCGGCGCTGGGGAAACATTCAGACTCGTACAAAGCCACGACGCAGCACGATAACAACAACATGTGGTCCAGACCTTAGCCTGACCTGAACTTTTACATATAAATAATCTTAACTCTTAACTTAATCCAGCCGTAATTCCGTTGCTTAGTCCACCATATATTTTTTTTACCTATGGGTGAGGACCTGAAAAATGTCCCCACGAGGACAGTGTCCCCACAAGTATAGCTACACCAAGATCGCCCTCAAACACACACCTACATTCAAAGTAAGGACACTTACTTTTCAGTGTCGAGGCGGTGGGATGGATTATTTCTGCCGTACTCCCAGAATCACACTCTGACTGAAAACGTCAACTCTGTAGAGATAAGCTCCTTTGATGCAGCGCCGCATTACGGCCGCGCCGCACTGCTACCTACTTTGTGTCTTAAGCTTGTGTGAAAGGAGTGAAATCCCTGGTGAGTGACATCTGTATCTCACGGACTCTGGCGTCTGCTTCCAGATGAGGGCCATCTGTGTCAGCTGGACTGTAATCAGATCAATACGACGGGGTTAATGGTTCTTAGGACACAAGTGCAAGAGAGCTTTGCGCACATGTGAACACTTCCTGTCTTCTTCCCGAGACCATCGTTCCCGCCAACAGTTTTTTTTTTTTACTTTATTCTCTGTTAAATTATATCTGAGGCCACATATATATATGTATGAATATATGTGTATATATGTTTATATATTTATACCCAAATATGTGTTTATATGTATATATATACCCATATATATATATTTATCAAATATACAATATATATTTTGTCTAATGGAATGACATTTATTAGAAAGTATATGACTTCTAACTTTTTTATGACCTCTAAGTGTAGCCTCACTTGAACTTTTGTTAGCTTTATTTTAGTGGCTGGTCTTTGTAGGACATATATACTCAAAGCTTGGTTACGCCTTTAACTTTCCTCTAAGACTCTTCTGAGTGAAAATCCTGACACTTTTGTTTCTGCTCTCACCATCTTCCACACTCAGCAAAATCCTGACACCAACGGCAACCTGAGGAAACGGATGAATTATATCTCCCAGCAAGATTCCAGAGGCTACCAGAGAGCCCAGTCCACCACCTGCATCGCAGGAGTTGGTCGAACCAGAATGCATCGCTCTATCGTTGGCGGGGTCAACGGCAGCTCATCCACCCTCTCCCGCTACAGCCCAAAGTCCGAGAGCCTCCTCAGCGTGGCGTCCTCCTCCGCCCAGCTGGTGAAGAGCACGCCCCAGGTCGCTGCCTCCACTCCGGATGTCATGGCGGGGACACCGTGCAAGCAGAACAACAGCGCCTCCTCCCTGCAGCACTTGCTGGGCCCCAAGTTGGAGCGCATCCACATGAGGGAGAAGAAGCAGGAGGTAAATCCGACGCCGAGCGCTCAGCCAGCCACTGCGAGTATGGGTGGGACCAGCAAAATTGACAAATACGCGCGGATCCTGTTCCCAGTCTCCTTTGGGGCATTTAACATGGTCTACTGGGTGGTTTACTTATCAAAGGACGCCATGCTGGATAAGGCCGGTTAGACGCCGCTCTGGCAACAACCGTACTTTTATCAACTGGAAAGCATATAAGGATTATTGGAGTGTGCAAACAATGGGGAGGAAGCCAAAGAGATAAACACAGTTTGCTCAGCAAGAACATCCATATCCTGGAGAACAATTAGAAAGACGTTTTTATTTTTCTTCCTGCAGTCCTCAAAACAGCCGGCTTTGGACGGAAACGACCGAATTAGAAACATCTGACTCGACATGCGTGAGTGCACCTGCACAATGGAATAAAAGTTACTGTTCCCTTTGTATTACTTCATGCACACGTCACACTGTAAAGGTTTTTTCGTCAACTTTTACTGCCTCATGATCTCTTTTGGTCTGCAGTCATGAAAACGCATGGGATTTTTTTTTTCTTTTTTTTTTCATTTACCTATTTTTGTATCCTGCACCTGGAACGATGTTTGGATGTGTGGGCCATTATCCTGAGATGAACTGAAACTGCTAAGTACACACACACACACACACACACACACACACACTCCTAACAAACTTGACTGTAAACCTGTTAAAATGAGTGAAGCTCATAGTTTTGGTCTAGACATCGCAGGTCATGACCTTCTGAGAACGACACCTCCCAGAATTGAACCACAGTTAGCGGAAAATATAGTATATTTAGAGAAATAGATTTTTTTTTAGTTTCATTTGAAAAGAGAAGTTCTATTTGTCTGGAAACTTTTTGACTTATACAGCATATACAGTAAATACATACACACACATATATATATTTCTGTGTATATTTATATATATTTATATATTATGTCTGTATATATGTACTTTAGATACATACACATATATGTATATATTGTAGTACATATATGTATATATATTTTATATATATATGTATACACACAAATATATGAGTGTGTGTGATATTCAGTAAATACAAAGTACCTCGACTTCACTAAATAGCTTCAGTTTCTCATTTTCTTTTCAGTGATGTCTAATGAAAAAGACATTGGGTCAAAATTAAAGTCCTCAATCCGGGGGAAGAGTGGAGGGGGGAGGAGGGAGGAGGGATCGGGAGAGCGGAGCTTTGGCTGGGCCATGAAAAGCCTCTTTTGTACAGTAATAACCTGCAGACATTCTTATATAAACTAGATCAACACACGAGCAAATGCTAAGGATGTAATTTAGGATCACTCTGGGAGACGCTGTTAAAGTGGAGTTATTGTAGGTCGACGTAACGGGAGTGTTCTGCCCTACCACGAGTTACTACCACACAGTAGACGACGCTCGTGCAGTGTGAAAACAAAGCCATAGACGGAGCAGAGAATCGAACCATCAGCACCTCAGATCACACAGTAACAAGAAGGCGACGTTAAGGAGACGACTAGAGTGTACGAACAGGCACATCACGTTATTTCACTGGAGATCGTCCAATAGGAGGTCATTGGAGTACCATATTTTCCGGACTATAAGTCACTCCGCAGTATAAGTCACACCAGCCAAAGAATACATAATGAAGAAGACAAAAAAATTATATATATATATAAGTCGCTCCGGAGTATAAGACGCACCAGTGCCCTCTAGCGGCTGTCCGTGTGAAAATAACAAACATGTACATTTTCATTGGTACAGAAGTAACAGACACTGGTACACAAACCTAGTGCCCTCTAGCGGCTATCAGTGTGATAATAACGAACATGTACATTTTCAGTGGTACAGGACTAGCAGATACTGGTACAAAAGCCAAGAGTGCCCTCTAGCGGCTGTCAGTGTGAAAATAAAAAACATTTAAAATTATATGATTTAATATATAAGTTGCTCCTGAGTATAAGTCACAAATGCAGCCGAAGGATGGAATAAAAAGTGCGACTTATAGTCCGGAAAATACGGTAGTAGAAGTGAAAGGATTGCAGTACAGAATTGTGACCTGATATGATGTATTTTGGAAACAGCGGTTCTGAGTTGAATTTTTTTTTTTTTTTTGGTCTGTTGTCCATCTCCCTTTGTCCTACTTCCTGTCCGTATGCTAACCTAGGCCAGAACAATTGGCTTAGCCTGCAGCTAATGGATGAAAGTCATATCAACCTTCAGGTCCAATCGTGTTAACCCTGGAGGTCAGAGAAGACACGACAAGCCTTAGCATGTCATTGGACGTTCACGTTGACTTGGAATTCAAACCTGGTTTTCACACAGAACTAAACTAGAAAATTAAAATCCCAACCAATAATAAATATATACGCTCGTTATTCACCCCGGGTGAGGAATATAGCAGAGGTTGTCAGGTGAATCATTGAAATGTGAAGGACTTCACTTCCCTAATGACACACATGACGTCAAACGATTGTCCTCTCTGCTCTGTTCGTCTTGTTACTCTGGAGTTTCTGGCTGGTGGAGGTGAAGTCGGGGTCGCTGTCATCGAAAAACCTGCTTTCTTTACGTGCCGTGTAGTGATTCAAAAACATGCTATAAATACTCGCATGAGAGACACAATGATGGTGTCGTATATTAGAAGCCTTAGAAATACATCCACAGATACAGTATCTAACCAGCAGTCACATGTAGGGTGTCCCTGTTCAACAAGGCAGTCTGTTTGATTTAATTTAATGTTTGAGTCAATTTTAATTATTTTCTTTCTTCTTTTTTTGCAGTCAAAGTGTCATTCTCCTTTCTAGCTGTAGGGGGAACAAATCCATCGATTCCTTGTAATTTAAGGCTACATCAGCCTCAACGTATCCATTTTTTTTTTTAATTACAGTTCTGGTTTACTTAGTTATAGATATTATTTTTTTTCTCCTTTGTTTCATGCCTCCTCTTAAGTGCTCTGGCGCCCCTTAGAGGAGGCAACTTAGAAGGAAACAAGGAATTCAAACATACTGATGCGGTGTGTGGTTGTTCGTGTACTGGTTGGACTGGTTAGAGTCTGCAGGACTAGGTGGTTGAACAGCTGATGGATGTCACATGGTCCATCACCCGTGCAGTTACAGTCGTCGGCCACTGTTGATGGTTTTTGAGCAGCTGGAGTTCCGATGCGGCCTCTGTGGCGGGGATCAGTGGAGCTGACAGACACATGAAGATGCCTGCTGTCTCTCACTTAAAGCCTGGACTCAGTCATGTGTGAAATTGATTTCCCTGTAACCTCCGTGTTGGTGCCGCGGTCTGTCCCCTGGTTTGTGTCTCCAGTAACAGGCGACAACATATTTCACATCATAGAGACGCAGGACATCCGTGTAGTAATGAGTACTGTGATTGTGACGGCGGGTGATGGATGGAGCTGCCAACAGCAGGCGGCGGGCTTTTCTGCTCCAAACGTATTTATTTTCCATCAACGTGTTGCCCAGGATGACGGGGGGAGAGTTAAAGATGCCGGTCTGGATCCTAAATTCACCAGACCTCATTTACTCACTCACCAGTTCAACTGTTTCAACTGTTCACGTGATTTTATTCCCCCACATCAAACGGTCTCATGACGTCAATCTGGGCATTTAGTGTCAGCGTCCACGGGAGGAAACAGCGGTGCAGCGCTCCCTCTAGTGACCGAACTGCTGCATTTTAACCATAATATGCTTATATGGGTGCAAATACTAGAGACTTCAGGTACTTTCTTATTGAATACTGATGATAGATGTTCACCTTTAGCTGTGAGTCATAGTCTATCTACAGAACACAAGCACATTAGACAGGATATGTTCAGGGCATGAAGCGAAGTAGATCATGAAAAAAAAAAAATACCTGGCACCAATAAGAGGTTGACACAGGTTTTTATTTCATTAAATAAAGTTTTTTTTCCCCTAAAATTGTAAGACCTATTGATTTTTTTTTAATATAGAAAGTGTCAAATCTTTGACTGCCATTTCCTCCCAGTCCCAACAGAATGTACTTTTTTTCAGTTGAAATTATATTTATGGATCTATGAATAATCTTGATTTAATTACCTCACCAGTAGGGGGTGGTGTTTTCACACAGTGCCACATTGACTCACTATGTTTTTTTGTTTTTTTTATTCACATGCAGATGAATCAAATATCCTTCGTTTTAATGCTAACTCACAGCTGCCACATGTTTATTTTCTGTTGTTCACATTTTTGTTCTGCAGCGCCCCCTAGTGCAATTTCATCACTTTTGGGCAAATAATAATATTCACTATTCTCATTACATACATACATATGATTTACAGTTGTGAGCAAATCATTATATTCTTATAAAAAACAAAACTGATCTGTTTCCAGTTCGTATTGTCTGAAGGCAACACCTGACTAAGACGTGAGCTGTCATTGGTCCAATCCTCAGTCCAAGTCATTGAAGTTTGTAATATTCTAATACAAATATTTTTGACAGGTGTTTTATGGACTAGCCCTGATCTACAGTAATGCACTGTTTAAGGGAAACACAATTAAACATGTTAAACCAACGCCCTGTTTTACTGTCAGTTTGTAAAGTACTAATGAAAACACACTGAGTCTGATCCATGAGAATTCGGCCACAGGTGGAGTGTGTTTTTCCATCTTTCATTCATACCAATACATTGGCTTTGATTTTTTTTTGAAGATAAAAAAGATAGAAAATATAATTAGAAGACGTTACAGATGCTGCCTCCTCTTTCAACCCTCGCCTCCGTTCAGGCTCAGACAACAGCTGTTACTGTAGCACCTCAGTTTAGTGTCGCTGCTCATCAGACGGCCAGATGCAAAATAATGATAATTATCATCTGACACGAAAGTCACAACTAAACAAAGTTACAAAATTTGGGATGTAATCTAATCTAATCTAATCTAATCTAATCTAATCTAATCTAATCTAATCTAATCTAATCTAATCTAATCTAATCTAATCTAATCTAATCTAATCTAATCTAATCTAATCTAATCTAATCTAATCTAATCTAATCTAATCTAATCTAATCTAATCTAATCTAATCTAATCTAATCTAATCTAATCTAATCTAATCTAATCTAATCTAATCTAATCTAATCTAATCTAATCTAATCTAATCTAATCTAATCTAATCTAATCTAATCTAATCTAATCTAATCTAATCTAATCTAATCTAATCTAATCTAATCTAATCATCAATCACCTCGTAGCAGGTCAAAAGGTCATTGTCATACTGCCTTTTCGAGCGATTTTCAACCCGCCTTGGGTTTCGCTGCCTGCGTACGTTTGAATGTTTTGCCATCTAGTGGTTTTGATGCACATTACAACCAATAAAAATGCAAATTACGTTATGTTACAAATATGTTTTCTCATTGGTTCAATTATTTTAATTTTACATTATTTGCAAACACACTTTGTATATAAAACGAATCGACAAAATCAACATTTAAATGATTAAGCAATTATTACGAATGTGTTTTAATTGTTTTCCTTAGATTGTTTTTTTTTATTTACACAGGTCGTATCGACACATTGTCAATAGAAAAGTTAAGCCATATACTTTCTAATAAAGGAGGACTTTTTAAAAAACCGAACTCAATCTTTTCTACTCCTATCACAATACCACGATCATTCGATCGATTCATCGATCGATTATGGGTCGGTCCTTCCGGTTTTGTTCATACTGTCCTTAAATACGTTGCTCTTCCAGAACAGAACACTGCTGTAGTTCGTCTGAGCCTCAGTGAGATATTTTATCTCAGCCCTTTTTTACAGATGTAATGGCGTCACCATTTCTGTAGTGGACTTCAGGACAGACATCTCGACATTTTGTCAAATGCCGGTGAAGGTAATAACATGAGGAGCGAGGCGACGTCCTGTTTAATTTGCGTGAAGGGCTGTCAGCTGAGGAACATTTATCACGTGACACATTAGGACGAGAACGTGAGTTACAACACCCGAGTGTCACACAGTGCCTGGAAGGAAGGCTCCTCGTCTTTTTTTTTTTTTCCCCCTCTCATCTCACATCTTTCTTCTCAGTGCAGGACTTGTTGCCGAGGTAACAGGACTGAGCGGGGCTCACCGTTGTCAGCACTGCCTGGAAAAACGAGGCCTGTTACCGTCTACCTGACGACATCCTGCTGTACACGGCCTGCCTGCTCAGGTATTTCCCCTCAGTGAAACATCAGCGGAGTCACCAACCACCTGATGCTGCGGTTTCGTTTTCACACCAGTTGAGGGACAAACACTGTGTTCAAGTCCCGGGTAAACGGACCGTGTGTGTGACATGGCTGTTTTAATATGTCTCCAATCAAGTCCTCAAAATAAATAAATAGAACAACCACGTCTCTCCACCAGAGGACAGTACAGCTATGCATATATGTGTGTAGATTAACGTGTCTTTATTGGTTCGTGCACGTGAGCGTCATCGCTACACATCGGTGAGGCATCGTACGTCCTAACGCACCAGGACTACCAATTGGCACTCCAATCAAGTCTCCACTCTTAGATGCAGAGCAGCGGCAACGATTACACACTCTTGAATGTCAGCTCCGTGTCTGTGCGACCGGGAGCATCCATCACTCCCTGCCTGCTCGGATCTGCATCTGTATTGCTCCCCTGGTGTTCCTGTGGTTTACTGGTAATTTGTCTATTACAGAGCCGCGGCTGTAAAAAAGAAAAAAAAAAGCTCCAGCAGACAGGAATCAGATGAAGGACCTTCAGAGGGTGGAGGACCGACTGAAGTCATCACGGTCAACACTAAACACCGTCACCGTGGTACGACGAAGGTGTGACATTCACCTGGAGTGAATTACAGTACTAATCTACACCAGGTACTCACCTGTGTCAAATGTGAATCCAGACCACATACAGTACATTTATGTACCGGGTACTAATCTAGATCAGTGTTTCCCAACCTTGTTTTCGGGGGGACCCATATTTTAAAAATTCACAAACTTTCGCGACCCAAGTCAATACACAAACAAACTTTCGCGACCCAAGTCGATAGACAATATTCGTAAACTCCTGGGAAACCTGAAAAAAAAAAATTCTTGCGACCCATCTGAGGGTCACGACCCAGTCTTTGGGAAACATAAACATAACATAAACCAGACCAGTTACTAAACCAGATCAGGTGTAAAAGATCAGCCATGACAGACTGTGGTACGACGATGGTACTACCACAGCTGTGTACTACGATTCAGTGACTGTGTTTTTGGTCTCACGGTGGACGTGGACGGTGTCTTCAACACAGAGACACTTTCTCTGATTGGACGTGATAAATATGCGCGATCATTCACGGTGTTTAACCGAGGCCCCGGCTCACGATGATGCAACATTCGGCAACAGATGACCTGCAAGAAGATCCAAGGCCGGGGA
>NC_024321.1:14237871-14256214 GCF_000523025.1 Cynoglossus semilaevis
GTGTGTGGGGGGGATGGGGGTGGGTTGAGGGGGGGTGGGGCTGAAGATCATTGAATCTAAAGATCTGTTAATTGATGCCTGATTTTGAGGTCAGGAGTTCAGGTGAAGATGATGCTCTCTCTCTCTCTCTCTCTCTCTCTCTCAATATCGGCATATGTGATATCGGCAAGAAATAATATCGGACATCCTTGACTACAATCATCATATTTATATAACATGTGTATTTATACTGGAATATAAAAACAATTCATGTTCTTTTTTGGGGAAATTCCTTCACACTCCACCTTTAACACAGCTGTGAAAACCGTTTTTTTTTTTTGTTTTTTTTTTTTTAGAAACGTGTTGGTGACATTTTTAAAGCTTCCATAGATTTAATCAATCTGTAAACCGCCATCAGCCACTGGAATCACTCACCTGCCCCCATCACCTCCCACCACCTCTCAGTGCATCTTATTACATTATCAACATGCCGCTGTTGTGTTAATGAAAGTCATTAGTATCCAGGTCAGGGCTGCAGGAGTCTGGAGGAGGAGGAGGAGGAAGAGGAGGAGGAGAATCACTCGGTACCAAACTGCCTCTAGGACCCAGTGTCTTTGCCCCTGAGCCTTTGTAGTTTTTGTGTGGAGCTGAGGGAGACTGAGATGTGCTCCTTGCCTATCACGATTCACATCGAGCTTCACCG
Organism: Cynoglossus semilaevis; assembly: GCF_000523025.1. NCBI lineage: Eukaryota > Metazoa > Chordata > Actinopteri > Pleuronectiformes > Cynoglossidae > Cynoglossus > Cynoglossus semilaevis. Next base: position 14,238,554 of record NC_024321.1, read on the forward strand.
CTAAGCTGAGGAGGAGGAGGAGGTGGAGGAGGACGAGGACGAGGATGGTGATGATGCTGGAGAGGGCAATTTGAAGCCACCCTCAAATTGCCATTATATTCCATCTTCATTTTCATGCTTTTCGCACATTTCCTCTCATCGTCTGTGTTTATCTTTTTTTTTCCTTCTTCTTCTTTTTTTTTCTTTTTTTTCTAATTTGTAAATGTTGGGGGACGCGCCGAGAGCCAGTGGATTTGGCTGCATGGCTGCTGCCTCGGATCGAGGCTCCGAATCCTGAGCGCGCACAGCTTTGTTCTCAGGACACACTGATTGAGTCGGATCCAAACGGCAGCGAGCGCTGGATTCTGCTGAACTTTCCTGCATCTTCGACGTTTGCATCAGCATCAGCAGCATCATCAGCATCAGCAGGTACTTCCTGAGGTGAGTGCGCTGCACACGCCACAGACACAAAGAAACCCCGTGTTTTGGTCCAGATCTCGGGGGCCATCGATCCGGGCTGAAGCTGGACCCGTACATTTATGTTTATTATTATCATTTTCTCCACGATGTCGGTCATTTTCCTCCATCAGAAACTGGGTCACTACTCAGAAATCCGTTGTTGTGACCTGATCCAATATTGTGTTCACGTTGAGTGAGTGGGTGTGAGGGACGTGTCAGTGAATACTAATTAGTCAGTTGCTTGTCACCGCCGCGTCTGTGCTGTGGAAAATTCGGGTTTTTTTTTTTTTTTTGTTTTTTTTTGTGTTTTGTGCAGCTGAAAGAGGGGAATCCCCAGGAAAACACGCACACACACTCACACACACACACTCACAACGCACGGTGCCGCCAGCATGTAGAAAGGTGACATTTAACGACAGTGGCATGTGAAGACTCCTCAAGCTGATCGCTCATTCACGGCATCTGTCTGTTGTGCGGTGTGTAGGTGGAGGATCAGCCATGTGGAGCAGAGGGAGAGCATCTCTTCTTCTCTTCTGCCTGCTGCCCCTCACCGCTCTGTGGAAAAGCAGGTGAGTGGCTGTAATGATGGAGGTGCCGGACACCATCACACACTTTGTCTCATGGGAGGAGGATATGGAGGGAAGGGGGGGACGGGGAGGGGAGTTTCTTTATGCTTTGCTACTACAGAAAATAGTGGGGAGAAACCCCCACACTGTAACATTTGTAAGATTTACACTGGTCAAAAGCTAATGTTTTCCGTACACTTAAAGTTATTATGCTAAGCTAGCATGCTAGCCTAACTCTAGCTAACCCACTCGTCAACTTATTTTCAGCATTTGACTAATAATAAACATACTAAACATATATATATTTGAATATTTTTAAATAATTTTTACTAATGTTAATGTTTTTTAACGGTCCTATTAGTCAGTTTATGTTTATGTAGAAGTTTTCACAGCCCTAGTGGGAGCTGGGGGAAGATGTAAGGGGGCAGAATGCTGTTTATTATTATTTAAAAAAGTGAAGTGAAGAAATCGGGGTATTATTATTATTAAAAAAAAGTGAAGTGAAGAAATCGGGGTAAATTAAATTCTTGTTGATGAAAGATAATATATGTATATAATTATGATTGTCAATATATAAAACCAGCTAGATGTTATTGGACTCCAGACATGAACAAGTGTATGTTTTTAGTTTATATTATAGCATCTGTACAGTCAGTAAAGGTGTTATACATTACTATTGTTGTAGAGTTGATTGATCTGTTTATCAATGGCTTATCACAGGTCCATACTTGTATTGATCAGTATTTCTAAAACACATATTTGTTCAGCAAACAAACAGGTGACACCTTCACAATATTGATTTTTCCTTTGACATGGAACTGGTTTTACTGTACAGCCGTACACAGCTTATCGATCCACATGCCTCCCATTGTTTGTGTCATTGCTGTTGTGGCCACTAGGACGTCTGGTGGGTCGGGGGGTCTCCACCCTGTTTACATGCATACATATGACTCTAGGTAAACACGTGGTCTGCTGGAGTCTTCTTCAGCCCCTGACGCCGTCTGTCTGTTGTTTAGGTCGGTGAAAGCTGATGCCGCCACCGATTCCCTGAAAGCCAACATCACCGTGTTCACACGGATCCTGGACAGCCTCCTGGATGGATACGACAACCGTCTCAGGCCTGGTCTTGGGGGTAGGTTCCATGTGCGAGTGTCCACGATGTGCATTATTTATGTGCATTTTATGTAGTCTATTTTTGTGTGACGCATCAGTGCTTTAATCTTTTCAAGTGAAACATTTTTACTGGAGTGCTGCTCCTGGAGTGCTTTCTCCAAAAATAAACCTGTAGAAACGCCGAAAGCGCTTTGTACCAGAAACGTTGTGGTTATATAAAATCTCACTTTACTTCCTGTGTGGAACAACAACCAAAATAGACAAAATTAACCTTGTAAATGGTGATGTTTTCTTCTTTATTTCTGCACCATTTTTTTCTCATTATTTGTCATTAGTGGCAAAAAAGTGTATTGATGTAAAATAATAATAATAATAATAATATCTGATTATTTGTCATTAGTGGCAAAAAAGTTTAATGATGTAAAATAATAATAATAATAATAGTGAACAATACATTTTGTATTTTTATCAAGGGTTGATTTAAAGCCACATTTTTATCACTCAGCCTTAATATATTTTAGACACCAGATTCGACCATTTAAATCCTGAACAGTAGTCACACAGTCAGGAGGAGTTGTTTCTTCTTCCCCGGCCTCTTTTCCCCCCACTGTCTCCTCACTTCTTCCATCAGCATCATTCCATGGCATCTCATTTTCATTTGGCCCCTCTTTCCAAAGCAGAGCTCCTCCCTCAGGATCTGCTGCCATTTGAAATTCAAATTCTCAGGGCCTTGAGCCCAGACTGGGAGCTGCCATATGGGAAACGGACCTGCCTCACTTTGGCAAAGCTCGTCCTGTGCAAACAGACCCACAACAATAATGATGTTAGTTCACCTACTCTATAGAAAAGCATTAACACCCGCAGCCTGCAGGTGTAGCAGCAGTGTCCATATTAGATCATTTTATTTAATGTCTTTTTTTTTTGTTCAATCAGTGCGGCTTTAAACAGCAGCGTTTATACTGTACTGTATAAATCACAATGTTTCAGTGTCTTTATATGGGTCAGTCATCAAATTGTATAGATTTTTAAGTGAAAAAAACAACAACAAAACACATTAAATAATGATTTTTTTCACCAACATATAACTATGTGAAAGTGAAGATGTTAAAAGCAGACCTTGGGGAAATCTTCCGTCTGAAAAATAAAACACGTGAATAAAACATCACAGAACAAATTAGGTGCTTTTATCCCGAGTGTCTAAACGCACCACAGCTACATATGTTTTTATTAGACTGGGCTCCAGTGGGGCTCCTCACTCTCAGAGGGTGGAGGTTCTCACACCATAGAACATGACATGGCCCATAATAAATAAAAAATAAAATAAAAGCAGACATCAGATGGAATTTTCCACATTGTAGACACATTATATGTGAAGATCTCATCTGGGGAAAAACACGTTAACGCTTCCGTGGATTTTAGTTCATAACACGTTTGTAATGGCTGGAGAGCAGCATCATCGCAGCTGCGCGACTGTGTTCACTCATACATAGCATATATTCAAAGGCAGGGGATAAATCCCTCTGACAGTTTTTATGGATGAAAGAGTGCGCCATAAAAGAGGAGGCGGAATCTCAATGAAATAAACGATATTAGTATGCTGTGTTCATCTGCGTGCCATCCCGGAATAAATAACACACACAAACATTTGTGTACCATGTCAACGTATTCTAATACGGTACATTTAAAAACAAAATTTATGTCCACTCTCCCTGTGCATAATGTCATGTTAGCATTCTGTCACCTCAGCATTTTTACATCAACTGTCTGACCGTCCCTTTTATTGCACATAAAACCTGGAGGCCCAGCGAGATACGAAAATAAAATTACAAATTTAAACCTCCATTCACACCTATATGATCAACTAAAAGCAGACAATTAACCTTCTTTATCCCTAATAGGGTGGAGGAACTCCTTTCAAAAACATTGATGATCAATCAAAAAAAAAAATGACCACAAACATAATGTATTGAAAATCATTAAATGTTTTCCTCATGTCAACAACAACAAAATTCAATATTTCTTTTCAGTCTGTGCAGGGTTGAATTGGTGAGTAATTTTATGTTGCTATGCCAGGGATACGTTGCCCTATACTGCTAACCCGTCTTTGTGACCAATGAGTGATGCACTGTGGATTGCATGTTGCTAGGCTACAGAGACTGTTACTTTAATGACCGGTTTCCTGTAGAAAATTTCGAATCACGTGAGGCCTGTGTTCCTTTGTTGTTTCTCAAAAGACCACAGACCGGGCCGCGTGGAGCTTTTGTCCGGGCAGTAAGTGGCCTGCGGGCCTCTATTTGAGTAGGCCGGCTTTGGACATGTAAGGACAAAAATGAAGCAGAGCCGGGTGGTTTTTTTGTAGCCGGGGAGGTTCATGTGCAGCAGTAAACTGTAGTACTGTGCAGCTGATCCTGGAGTCGTTACTCAGACACGTCGGTTCTTCGGCCTTTAACGGCGTTCCATTTCACGTTGCCAGGCGTGTTGCGTTATTACACTCACTGCAAATCAAATGTTGAAGAAGAAGAAGAAGACGAATCTAGGGCAGGGGTTTCTCGAGATGAACCAACATGTACCCTTGAGGCTACTAGAAGGTTTCAGAGGAGGAGGAAGAGAGAACTACAGTAATTGTTTCCACAGTGAATGAACCACTGTGTGGGTTTAGGCTGCACATCTCTCCTCAACTTATTTATAGCAAATGCAATATAACCACAGCCATTTGATGGCTAAACAGGCCCACTGCTCTCCGAAGAAAAGACAAGCTCATTTTCTCTAAGGCTCAGCTCGTAATGTCACCGTAGTGAGGACTTCATTGTTATTCTTACTGCTCTAATCCTGCGTTTGGTTTTTTCGTTCTCCTCAAGTGTTTTTGCATCACCACAAGGGCTGCTAATGTGGAAACACTGGACTGTTTGGAGAAGAGCACGCTGTTGCCTGATGGTTGTTCATGAAGTCAGTGAATGTAGAACACACTGTGACTGCAATGACAAAAAAATCTGGATTTGGTAAAGTATTTATAAATAGGTATTTGTGAAATAAGGACAAAAAATATCCCGGCTGGGACTTAACTATATACTACAGTAATACTTACAGTACACTAGAGTACTGACTCCATAATAAATAATAAAACACGAGCTAAATAGGTGACCATTTAACCTCTAACTAATGAGATTAATTGCTCTGAGCGTTGACACCAGAGCTAAATAGGTGACCATTTAACCTTTAACTAATGAGATTAACTTTTGTATTGCACTCACATATATACACACATATATATAATTATATATATATGTGTACAGTATGTATCTATATGCATTTTTTAAATCACATAACATAAACAAATCAAGTTATATATACAGTACCATATATAAATATATAAGTCACAGATAATATATACCGTAGCAGCAAATAAACCACACATATAAGTTATATATACAGTAGCATATATAAATATATAAGTCACAGATATATGTACACATATAATATATACTGTAGCAGCAAATAAACGTAGGTGGGTTACAGTGGGCCTGACTTGTGTGTAGTGTTGTTATATACAGTATTTCCATCGACACACACTGTTTATCGACAGAACATGAAAATATTTGGCGGTTTGTTCTGGAGGATTTAACAAAAGTGCAACAGTCGAAATAGATTTTCAGACTCCACCTCCCACCTGTTTCACTCTTTAGCACTTGGACAGTGCTGTTCTGCGCCCCACCCACTGTGTAGTTCAGGAGCTATTTATTTATAATAAAGAATATGTAACAAATAGAAAAAAAAATCCATTCCAGTGAACACAACAAAATTTGAACGATTTTTCTCAATATTGGCTTCTCCAAGATTTTTGTGGAGTGTTTTTAATACTTTGATACATATTTACAGCATTTATTTACCGGCCGTAAAACATGTGCTTCTCATATTCAGTGAATCATGTGGTACAGATGGGCCTGTGGACCCATGTTTGATTGGTCAGTCATTACCTGTGGTGTTTGGTGAGTCCTGAAAAATGGAGGAAAAGCTGCAGCATCCTCCACTTATATAGAAACAGCAGTGAGTCAGAGTGAGTGACATCACTCCAGGGAGATGGAGTTTTTTTTTTTTTAGTCCAGGCTGATTTTTGATATTTTCTCTCTGTCAGTCATGTGTTTTAATAGCTGCAATTAAAATTAACAATCTGCAGAACCTCCACCGCTGATTGCTGCAACACGAGGGTGATTAGAGAATGTGTGTAACAGGTTTTTTTTTTACACACAGCTGGGAGAGTTTTTAAGGTCGTCACACGACAGGGGAAGAGTAGAAGTCCTGTGGATGACAGAGTAAAAAGTGAAGGTGAAAGGTATAGAAAAAGTGGAGTCAGATTTAGTTTAAATACCAGGAGTCAACCATCCGAGTCAGTGGACAGAGACGGTGATGAACGTGTCATATGTGATACAAGCTGAGGATAATATGTGGAGGCGAGAGTCTGATGTCTGATGTGTGACAGAAAACTGTTTTGACCAATTGGCCCTGAGGTATCAGAACTGACGGTACTGTTTTTAGTACTCACTAGGAATGAGCAGATCTGAGGTGTGTCTGTGGTTGAGCAGCTCGCAGCTATAAGGTTGGGGCGGGGGCACAGGGAGGTGAGGAGGACAGGGGTCATTATGGTTTGGACATGAGGATTGATAGTGGACATGTTGGCCCAAAGGATAATGGAGATGGAGCTGCCAAGAGGAATGGAGGAAGACTCCGGAGACGATCAATGGTTCAGTGTAGATGGACATTAAGATGATTGGTCGATTGGGCGGAGGAGGAAACGAAGGAGAGAAGAAGAAGATAGAGGAAGTAAAAAAGAACAATAAACACTTTGTTTAAGAACCGTCGTTTGTAGTACTCGCTTTAAGTGATTTCAAATTTGGAAAATGCGGTCTGTACGATCTTGGATGTAAATAATTGTTAAGAAAGGAGATGAATAGTTAGCATTAACTTAAAGAAAGATCATTTTTGAGTGCAATCAAAACATTGTGTAACCAAAATCTTTCACTTCAACATATCATCTTTTTTTTTTCCAGGTTTAGTCCCTTCGATGTAAACCCACCACAGTAGGAACCAAAGCCTGGTCACCGCGTTCTTATGAACAAACACATCCCATCATACTGTATATCATGCTGTACAGCAGTGTCATCAGAGTTTTGAACCCTCAACATGATCAGCTTTTTAAACCGATCAATGAATCAAAATCTGTGTTTGAATTTTGTTGAAAAAATGAAAACAAAATTTATAATTTTTATAATTTTTTTCAATTCACATTGGGTAGCATCCCAAAGGTTGAAAAACACTGGGTTTAAGGTCTGTGTGTTTCTAAAGAAGAAACCGACTCGTCTTCATGGCTGGACAGTGACACCTTACGACTGTCGTCACCATCATTCTGTTCTGTTCAGTTCAGGAGTTGGACTTCAGTTTTCAGTCTCCTAATTGTTGCTTCTTTCCTTCAGACAGAGTAACTGAGGTCAAGACCAACATCTACGTCACCAGCTTTGGACCAGTGTCAGACACGGACATGGTGAGGACGGATACTGGACTTTATTTATTCACTTGGTCATTTGTTGTTGACATCATAAAAAAACTAACCCTCTAATGTTGCCATAGTCAGATTGACAACTGATCCAGATAAATATCTGTGTGTGTGAAATGATGGTGGGGGGTAATAATCCCAGGGAACACACTGGTGTTTTATACTTCTACTTTTCATTGGTCAATTTCACTGAAAACGTTCGATTTATTCCATTATCCAGTGTCAATTCGATGGAGGTCTCATAAATAATGGCAACAACAAATATCCTCCTTTGACCTAATTGATTTGTTCTGATACTGTAGTGCAATTCAACTGATTGCTGAGGCAGGAGGTTAAAAGGATTTATGGGATATGTGGGAAACTCAGCAGGAGAAGACTCAGGAATCGGGTCATAAAAGAAGAAAAGAAAAAGAAGAAGAAAACCCTCAGGATACTTCTAATGATGATCTCAAACGTTCCTCTCCTCAGGAGTACACCATCGATGTTTTTTTTCGGCAAAGCTGGAAGGATGAGAGGTTAAAGTTCCACGGACCGATGGAAACGCTGCCTCTCAACAACCTGATGGCCAGTAAGATCTGGACTCCAGACACTTTCTTCCACAACGGCAAAAAGTCGGTGGCCCACAACATGACGATGCCGAACAAGCTGTTGAGGATTAAAGACGACGGAACGCTGCTGTACACCATGAGGTAACGCGTTTTTGTTTTAGCGCTGTCTGTGGTTATGTTGGGAATTGCACTGTTTTACATTTTGGAATGGAATGTGTTTTGCACACGGATATTGAAGCACGTTGAAAAAAAATTTGACATTGCAGCTGGTATTAGAATTAAAATCCATCACGTTTTGGCCAAAGGGATTTTTTCTAGTTTCTCGACAAGTGTGAGAGAGAACATACTGATCAGTCTTTGTTTCGTACATCAGATTTAACACGAGCTCCTCCTACAACTGTGTGCGTGCACATGAATATTAAGTTCGGCCTATTTGCTCCCAGATTCCAATCCCCTGGCTTAGCTAAGCTAAGTGCTAGTTTACAGTGGCTTTAGGTGACTTTGCAGTGACATCACAGTTTGTATGTACAGTACGTGGTCCAGCTGCCCTGTTACAGGGTTGTGCTCTAACATGTACTATAGTCATTATTTCTGCATAGATGAGATGCTAAAGAAAAATGGCTTAAATCCAGTTCCAGGTCTTTCTGTGATTCAGCTCAGGTGAAGGTTAAAGGTCAGGATGACAAAAAAAAAGAAAATAAATAAATACTGAAATGTTGACTCTGTGGTTGAATAATGAAACAGCGGCTTCCATGCAAACGTGTTCTGTGTGGGTCTGTGCTGGTCGCAGCTGTGCCTTGTTTGCTTTGCTCTGATGATCATAGTTGAGTTTTTTTTTTAAGCCATCACAGATGGAAAATGTAAAAAAAAAACATATAGCATGGTGGGCTCAGTTGGTGGTCGATGACCCAAATGATTTTAAGATACAACTGTATCTTTTTCTTTTTAATAGAGCAATTATCGGATACAAACTCTGTCAACGCCACTGCCTAAAACTGCTGCTATTTTCTTTTCTTTCTTTCTTTCTGAGATTATGCTTCACCTGTGATGTTTTAACATTTCACGCGTTTGCACCATCTCTCTGGATGCAGGTTAACGGTGCATGCAGAGTGTCCGATGCATCTAGAGGATTTCCCCATGGACTTTCACTCCTGTCCGCTAAAATTCGGCAGCTGTGAGTAGCACCGGAGACTTTTGTTTGTGTTCTACGCACTGGTTCAGAAAAAACCTAGAACCAAGTGAAGATGTGCTGTAATGCATGGCTGTGTTTGTCCTGTGTTTGGGTGAAATGTCACTGGCAAATATAGCAGAAAACATTAGAAAAGAAAATATATATACAGTTTATATATATATATAAACATATTATAAACAATTTAATCCACAATGTGGAAGAAAATGTAAGAGACTTTTTTCCCCCTTCTGCTTTAATAAAAGATGCCTACACAATCTCAGAAGTGACCTATTCTTGGACTTCGAATGCGTCGGACTCTGTGGTTGTGGAAGAAGAAAGCTCTCGTCTTAACCAGTATGACCTGGTCGGAAAAACGGCCGGACAAGAAACTATCAAGTCCAGTACAGGTAGGTGGTCGCTCGACCTTTTTTTTTTTATCTTTAAGTCAGAGAAGAAAAACAAAAATCATTTTTATTATAATCTGGCAGTCATAAAGTAGATTTATTTTTAAAAAATCTTACTCCAAAAGAGTCTCAGTTTCTAAATCCATCAGTGAGTACTTGTGTGTTTTCTTAGGTCGATGTTAAAGTTGTCATCCACCTACATGCTGCAGGAGGCCGCTTCACCTTTCCAAAAAAACATCTGAAGTGTTCGGTCTTTATTCCTGTCAAATATTTGTTCACAGTTCTTCTCCTCGACAGAGAGACAACCAAACAGTGCTCTTTGACATTGATGCAAACTGAAACCTCCTGCTTTTTCTGCATTTAGCGTAGCCTGGAGAGCCGGCATCTACAGCTGCTGCACTTTGTCTGTGATGCATTTAAAATAGGTGTTAAATAGCAGGCAGTGATTCTGATGCATAAGTGGTTGTAAGCGTGCGGCTCTGTTGGAGGTGAGACACTAATAGAGGATCTTCAGGAAAGATAAACAGCAGCTGTGTTCCTCGGTGTTCCTCGGTGTTCCTTCAGTGTCTTGGTGTTTGTGCTCAAAAGACACAGAACTGTCACTCACACAAGTGCGGTGAGGTGTGAAAATTTGTTCTGCGCGCAGGAAGGGAACGACTTGGTGTGCAGGGGAAGTGGGACAATTCATTAGCTGGTGATTCCTACAGCGACGTGCTCATTAGTGAACAGGAAAATTAACTCTGGCCACGTCTGCAGATGGATTTAAAGAAAAAGGCAACAAATGTATGGCCGTCCAGTCACCGCACAGGACCAGAGCATTTACACAGAGGGGGAATATATGCTCACCAAACCCCTGGTCCCCAGACTGTTACTGGGCTGAGGGTCGTTTGGTAGTGGGCCGCAGCGTTTCAAAAGAGAATCCAGTCATTTTCATTCACTTTCTTCACTTATAGATTATCCGGCAATGTTTCAAAATAATACAAACAGCATAAAGTTCAAATCTGGTGTGTCAAACATATGGACTGTGGGCAAAAAAACAGCCAGCTGGTATGTTCAATCTGGCCCGCTTGATGAATTTGAATTGAAAGTGATAAAATGCACAAACTCTTCATGTTTGTGATGATTTGTCAAACTATATTTCATTAAATAAGAGGATTTGTCACGCTGATTCTACTGGTCCAGCCCATGTGACATCGAATCAGGCTAAATGCGGTCCCTGAACCAAAATTAGTCTGACATCCCTGGTCTAAACCTTTTTGTTCTTGCAGTTTTCTGTACGTGGCCAGTCTTCAAGCTCTCCATTTTAGTGCCTCGGGCAGTTTCCATCTTCCCCACCTTGATGCAGCAGCCCAGTAAATTAGAGCGCTAACTGATTCTTGGAGCCGATTGTTCTAGAAAGAGCCGTTAAAAATCCCTGCTTAACAGTTTGGAGAACGGCGTCTGCCGTCGATGTTCTGTCCTTATCTAGAGCTCTGTCTCAGATCAAGGCTCAAACACTGAGGGCCTTGAATGTTGTCGCTGTGACTGTATTGATTGTAAACCCCGTGCGCCGTGATGAGGGGTGAACGCGTGGCAGGCGTGTAGCAACAGTTTCTATAAACAGCCTCAGCCGCGGCGTCTCTCGTGCTCATGAGAAGAAACGAGCTCTATCCAAGAAAATCAGCTGTCAACTTACACTTCTTTATACGGGAATAACAAGCGCGGCGTGAATATGGAGAGGGAACAGCTGAGGTACAGAGGGAGACGGGCTGTGGTGTAGAGACGTAATGAGACCCATAAATAGACGCCACACATCTCATGAAAAACACACTAACACAGATGCTTGAACGGGGTCAGATCTGTCACGTGCGCACGATGAACCCCGCCTGAGTGTGAAGCTGTTGGCTTAAGGATGAGAGAGAGCGACTCCATTACAATTCAGGAAGTGAACGGCGGTGGGAAGAGAAGAGACCAGAGAGTGACTGAAAGAAATGTAATAAGTCGTCTTTGTCGGAGGAGAAGATTTTCTAATCAGTTTTCTGCTGCTGAGTGAGGCAGTCGTTCACTGCATCTCTGTTCTGGAGGAAGATTTGTTTTTTAAAATAACTTCCAAGGTGACTGTAAGATCCAGTCTGGATCACACTTGAAATGATATTTTTAGCAGCAGTTTTGAAGTCAGACAAATATGCTACAGTGTGTGTGTGTGTGTTGTTCGTTCTCTCCGTGACTGCTGCCCACATGTCCCCCCCCCTCCCCCCTTTTCCCGCTGTGGCAACACAGAATTAAACATGTAGCACAGCAACAAATATCAGGCAGCTACCTTTGCAAATAACACCCTGGTGGTTGTTCACTGAGAAATAAATGCCCTCCAGGGTGCATGCAAACAGAGCTGAGCTGAAGCGGGCGGTGGAGGTAGCGGTGTGGAGTGGAGCGGCGGTATTAGCAGCAGCCACACGTCAGCACACGAGCGTCTGTCAACCGACGGGGCTGTTGTGTAGCCTCAGCATCATTAATTGCCGTGGATGTTGTCGGGGTTTCTGTGACACCGTAGGGGGCAGTGTTGTCCTGGAGGGGGTTTAAATAATGGTGAAAATGTTTGATTTTCACTTTGTCATTTACAGGCTGACCATGTTGGTTCTGCTTGGTTTTAATCAGGGAGGTCTGATAATATCGGCCAAACGATATTATCGGCTAATATTAGCATTAGCAATATATTAATTTATTCATTAGGACTTAATTTCAGTTTGAATGCACGCCTCTATAATGCAATAATGCATCACCTTGAAAATTAACTTCACGGCTGCGTCCCTGAGCACCACAGGCCCCTCCCTTCAGGTATCAATTACCAGTTTACGGTCTTTCCCGAGTGGCAGCCTTTTACTATCAGGGGAATCCCGGCGTCAGTTTCATTGAGTGAGAATATCCCTTCATGGACTAAATGCCCCCATATCTGGGTTAAGTGCAGCACGATGCTCCAGTAGGAGGCGACGAGGCTGCCAGTTACTGCCGCTTTTGTTATCTCCGCGCTTCGCGTTATCTGATTGGCCGACTTCAAATTAATCATTCATTAGGAGTGTGTCAGTGTTTGATGTAAGCAGCATACTTGCTAAGTAGGTCATTTGGCACAAACATGCTGTAGAGCTTCACACAGGGAGGTGGGGGGGCGCGTTTTGCATGAGCCTGTGAAGGCAACTGATGCGAGTCATACGTTTTTTGTTTTTTTTTTACATTTTAACTTCTGTTAAAAACTATAATTGATCACTGAATATATTTATATATATACTGTATATAATATAAATAATACAATCATTAGCGTTTGCTTTTAGCGCCCACATTCTTAGCTTTCTGACCCACAAAGTCTATCTGTCCCAAAAAAATCTCCAATGTGTGATTAGTCAAAATGTTTTTCAGACAGGTGTTTTAATTTCAGTGTGTGATTTACATTTTTTAACCATTAAAAATGACGAAAAATGACGTGTCATCGATAAGAGTTGAAATAATAGTTTTTCTTCTGCCACTTATTCTTATATGAATATTGCATTATTTGGGCATTAATTTACTGAGTTATAATACTGTTGTTACAGTGAACTCTGTGTCATCAAAAATGTGTTTTAATATGTTCTATTTCTGAGTCTGAGCTAAGGTCTTGTTGCTGAACTTCCACATATATATATCTGCACGAGCGGAAAAGGAACGAGTGTCGGTGTGAACGAGAGAGCTCAGCGGTGAACTGAGTCCTGTAGAACTGAAGTAAATCATCCTCACATAATGTAATCGTATCATCTTTGCTTAATCATTCATCCGTCTTCAACTGCTATTCTAGTCGAGAGTCCTGGAGGGAAGTGGCTCTAATCCCAGCTGACACCAAGTCCAAAAGCGGAGAACAGTCTGAAGAGGTTAAAAGTTCATGTTCCAGGCGACTGTACAGAGACAACAACCATTCACGGTGTTGGTCACACCTCCTGTCAGTGACAGAGACTCCAAAAAAAAAAACCCCTGATCCTGCACTGGGATGATCTGGGATTCAAACTTAGTTATAGACTGGTTGTCTATAACAGTGTTTCCCAACCTTTTCTGAGCCATGGCACAGATACATCATCAGGGCAAACCCCACGGCACACCACCGAACAAAAATCTCACAAAAAGACACGACTCACTGGTCTGTAAGTCAGGATGATAGACAAAGTAATCACAGTCAACAGTGGCTCTGCTGGGTTAGGATGGGCAGGTCTGGTCCTGGTCTTGGACTCAGCCTGGTCTAAAATGACGCCTTGAACATTTTCGTGGTATAAAATAGACAACGGTTGCAGTAAAATCTCTCTTTAGGTTCATATGAATTTCACTGGAACTGGAGCAGCCTGGTGTAGGATTTCCCAGGTGGTGGTCTGGGCTCTGACTGTGGTTCTTCTCTGCGGTGGTTCGTGCAGTCTAATGGCTGACGGCACAAAGGACCCTCTCCCCACAAAGTGCTTAAAGGCCTGTGGCTAAATGAGTTTAGTGGTTGAACGTAGTCCTGAGCTTCCTCAGCCCAGTGGGGATGGAGGCAGTCCTGCTAATGGCTTTTACCCGTGCTCTGATCTGTGTGGTAGTTCTGCCTCCATGCTGCCCCGCTCCATCTCCAGCACACAGCTAAAACCGTCATCTGAAGGGTTTATTTATTCTGCAGAACGCCATGGTTATCTGGCATATTGGTGAGCTAGAATTAGAACGTATTCTTTACCACCGCACCGTTAATGTGCCTCTGGTGGACACTGTACTCTGGTGCAGTCTCAAACCATTGATTCTGTCTTTTTTAAAAGGTATTAATGTTGTTTTTTTTTCTTCCTGAAAATTGAAAAATAAATGTAGGAGCAGCCATAAAAGGTTTATTTTTGTCCTAATGGATTTGTAGAGCTTCTCCTCTTTGATGCTCTGCCCTCTGTTGGACAGTTTACTGCAGGTCACGTATGGAAAAACAAGAGGAACTCGCATTGTTAGGATGAAATCTTTTCCCCTTCATCTTTTGAGGACATGTCACATTACCATCCCGGTGCTTTAATTACTGTCAGGGCTGAAAGTGACGGCATCGCCGGCCTCTCCTGAGAACATTCGGCCACGTCTGATAAATTCCTGGCTCAGTTCTCCTCCGTCCTCATCCAACACAGACCTGCATGGAAATTAAATTACAGAAGACATGAAGCTCCACCGAGTGCTGAGAGTCACTGGCCTCCTCTAAATTACTGTGTTCTCTTTTAATTCCAGTGTTTGTGCCGTTAGTGCATCGATATGTGTTGTTGTGTGTGGAGACAGGGAGAGCATTAGCCCCCACATGACCGCCTGAACGGCAGGCAATACAATTACACAGCTATAAAAAAAAGAGGGAATAAAAAAAAAAAATCATTTTGGATTAGTTCTCGCCAGCGTCATTGCTGTAACGGACTTCCCCGGTGCCGAACGGTGTCGTTCTTCAAGGTGCTCATTTTAAAATCTCGGCACACGAGCTGCGTCTCCTTGTTCGGTTGCCATGGGTAACCATGGCTTTCTTCTTCTGGTGTCTAATCTTGGCTTCTCTTTGAGATACAGTATTTTTCATTTGGCCTGCCTGCCGCGGCAGCAGTGGCTCAGTTTGATGGCCTTGTCAGCTTTGTCACTGGCCAGGAAATCATACTGTCTGCTGTGGCTTCTACGGGTGGATTTTAATGTCCAATCTGAGGCTGGAGGCAGCTTAATCTGAGCAGCTGTGCACAGTCTTTGACGACGGAGGCTAGCTGCTATGAAAGATAGTTTTTTTTTTCCTAATAATTTACTCTAAGTAACATGAGCATCAATTAAATGAAGGAAACGTGATACATACTGTCGATTTCAGTGGTTTTCAAGGTGTGGGGCGTGGGCTCTCCTTGCGAAAATTAACCCTGCTGCTTCATAATCATTTGTTGATTATAATAATATATGTATTGGCATAATTAATTTATATTCATAATGAAATTGAATTGTGAGTCCTCTTCATTAGGTTTAGCAGAACAAATACTTAGTGTTAATTCCAAAAAGTGGTTTTCAAAGTCTGGGGCGCAGCTCCCCTGAACGGTGCCAGATTCACTTACAAATGTATGCTCTTACAGTCAATAATCAAATGTCCCCTAGTGGTCCAACAGGTAAAGAGTTAATGTAATAATCCTCCTAAATTTTTTTTGACAGTACTGTAGATCACATTCATTTATTTCAATGTACTCTATGTAAGTTTTGTATATATATATATATGAAGCCTGGATCTGACCCTGATTCTGGTCTCCTCAGGTGAATACACTGTGATGACGGCTCATTTTCACCTGAAGAGGAAGATCGGATACTTTGTCATCCAGACCTACCTCCCGTGCATCATGACCGTCATTCTTTCCCAAGTGTCTTTCTGGTTGAACAGAGAATCAGTGCCGGCCAGGACTGTGTTTGGTGAGTGCCGTATAATGGAGCACGTTTCTTCCTTTTCTTTACCTTTTTTTTTTCTTAATGGACTGTATTAATACTGTGTGTGTCAGTGTGAGCTGTGGCGCTGAGGTCGGATCCTATTGAAACACCTCTATTCCCACTGGCAGCGGTGTTATTTCAGCCGCTCTTATGAGTGTGTTTGTGTGTGTGTGTGTGGCGTCAGCATGTGCTGAATTGCACGGGGGATTCATCCCAACCTTTGTCAGTGTGGAGAGTGAACACTGGTGAATGGCTGGAATTTGAAGATAACGCTTACGTGCTGAAAAAAATAACTGGATGAAGAACAAAGATCCCACTAGTCCCATTAGACAGGCTGCTTTAAGACACGTAGGTAAGTCTGCTGGAACAAATGACTGGAGAGGAGGCAGAGGAGGAATAAACCGAGTCCCAAACTTTACACTTTAATACTGACGGCCGGGGATTCAAGAAACCAAGGATTCAAAGACTCTTGACATCATTTGTTATATGACATATATTATATATATTTACATATACACATATATATGTACATATATGCGTATATGTACATCTATGCATAGATGTGCATATATATACATACATGCATATATGTACACATATATGTACATATATACATATATGTGTACATATATGTGTACATATATACAGTAAGTACTGCACATATATACATTTATGTATATATATATTGGCAAGAATCTGACAATACGATATGTATTACAATATGGGGCAACAATACGATATATTGCAGTATACTGTGATACTAAGAGCGCAGCGATATATTGGGGTTTTTCTTAAACTATTTATTGTAGTCAGAGTGTGATCCTAGTCTCAGACTCTGTTCCATCTGAACATCAGTTCCTAACACTGGAACAGAGGGATCTACATTTGGAATCACTAGAGAAGAAAGAAAAGAAAAGTATTTCATATACATATATGTTTGTTGGTCAACAGAGTTTTTCTCTGCTCTAATTCTTCCGTGCTATAATGAAATACCTCTCTCTCCTCTGTCATGTCATGCCAGGTGTGACCACTGTCCTAACGATGACAACTCTCAGTATAAGTGCCAGGAATTCCCTCCCCAAGGTCGCCTATGCCACCGCCATGGACTGGTTCATCGCCGTCTGCTACGCCTTTGTCTTCTCGGCTTTGATCGAGTTTGCCACAGTCAACTACTTCACGAAGCGCGGCTGGGCCTGGGACGGAAAGAGCGTGGTGAACGACAAGGTAATGAGAATCACAAACAACTCGACTAAAGTTAAAGAGAAGGACAGGAAACAGGATATGTTTTTAAAATGCATTGTAATGATGCTGCATATAACTCATATACTTCTGAATGTATATGTATGTGGTATGAATATTTTTTTGGAAACATGGAGTAATACAAAATGTACTGTATATATATATATGTGTGTGTATTTATATGTATATATGTGTATTTATATATGTATAAATA
>NC_024321.1:14256378-14281395 GCF_000523025.1 Cynoglossus semilaevis
CCTCCTGCTCCTTCAAACATGTGGATCATTTTCTATACTTTATGTCTGTGTCTGAAAATTGTATTAATTAATACAGAAGTTAATCAGGTATGAACAAGCAGGGCGTCCACAGTAAATGAACATCTGTCTTAAACAGGCACTGGTTTGGACCTTGAAGAGTTCTCAGCTAACAACAAAGAACCGATGCTGCGTCAGGAGACCGGCTGCATGTTTTCAGCGTGAACAGCTGTGATACTGTAGATGTCACAGTCAGACACGCTGTTTGGATTGTAGAGCTGAGCTGACAGCCCATAATGAGCACAAAAAAAAACAACTCTGGTTTTCCCTTGTTTGGTTCCTAACTAAAACTAATTATATTTGTGCTGCTGTGATGCAGCCACAGCCTCCGAAACAAACCAGTGTTGGATACAGACAAAGGTCAAGTGTGACTGCACAGCACAGAAATGAGTCACGCCTGGTCACTTCCACTGCGGAGGCAGCAGAACAAAGATTGTCATGATTGTGAAGATGGAGGAAAAATAATAGAGAGAGAGAGAGGGGGATTTCTGCCTCCATGTCCTGATTACAAATACAGGAACTACACATGGGCACACAGTGGAGGAGCGGTTAGTGATCTTGCTTTACAAGAAGACCGTCCCTGGTTTGAGCCCCAGCAGGAACTGCTTGTCTGTGCATGGGTTTTTTGTCAGATACTTCATTCCACAACCTTGTGTTTTGTTTCAGGTTTTGTTTTTTTTTTTCTTTTTCTGTGACATTTTTGAATCTTTTATCGCCATGGCAACCATCCATTACCACGTATTTGAAACCGATGGCAGTAGGGTCTACCGTTGGTCAATGACATCCATGTTGTTCTTTTCATCAGAGGAAAGAAAGGGCCTCTGTGGTCAAGAAGAACAACGCCTACGCCGTAGCAGTGGCCAACTACGCGCCCAACATCACCAAGGACTCTGGCACACTTCCCACCATCGCCAAGGGGGGCGCTGCAGACCCCAACAAAGCCAAAACAGATGGCAAAGCACAAGACGCCAAGAAGACGTTCAACAGCGTGAGCAAAATTGACAGGATGTCAAGGATTTTGTTTCCTGTTCTTTTTGGCAGCTTTAACCTGGTTTACTGGGCCACGTACCTGAACAGAGAACCGGTCATAAAGGACATGGTTCCCTCCAACTGAAGTCTCCCCTGCTGTGGGGACTGGGAGAGTGAAACAAATACCTCTAGTAACTGTGTACAAAAAAAAAAAACCTTTTCAGAGTCAAGTCCTGGATTGCTGTGTGATCCTCTAACTCCTCCTGTTTTCTACACCGTCTGCAGCACTTTTGAGACGCCGGGATTTTTGTAAATGTGTACGTATATTTATATTACATGGTTTCATGGTGACACGTCGTGTGAATTTTTTCGATACAGTGCTTATTTCCTAAGAATTGTGTTTCCAGTTATCAGTAACTGTGTGGCCACTGTGGATCAACATGAGAAGAAAAGAATAACGACGTGAACACACACACAAACACATTTATTTGAGACTACTTCTTTTTTGGCTGCTCACTGCCAACTGTCTACTACTACTGTGTGTACTGTGTGTTTTCTTAAGAGTGAAAGAGACTTTCTATCTTATATTTATTCACGTCTTTGCCAACTAAGAGTGGCTTTTTTTTTTTTTTGTCCAAGCCGATGCAAAAACACATTGTATTATATTGTTAGAGTGTTGACGTTGTTTTTATTATTTATGACTACGGATATGGGCCTGGAATCGAACACTGACCTCCAGAAGTACTGAGCTTCAGTAAACCAATGGCTGTAAACACATTAACAGACAGCCATTAAGAAAATTAATAAGGAATAAATCAGTTCTATGTAAGGGGGGTAAAAAATATGATCGGAATATAAAACCATTCATGTTCAGAATGTGTTTTTATATTTCATTATTTGTACTTTTTGGGACATCTTATTTGTAGATGCTCTATGGGACTTTAGTAAGATAATTCTTTTGCCTTGTCTCAAAAAACAAAACAAAAAAACAAGCATCACATTTAATTTAAAAAATTTGGGAAAGTCTGGGCTAGATGCTCTTCCTGACACTAGATAACTCATTGGAATTCAGAAGGTGGATTATTATTAGGAATATCCGATAATATCTGGTAAACCCTCATTATTGGCCGCTTTTAATTACTTTATATCAGTAAGAATTGTTATCGTTTTTTCCTCCGTTAATAAAACCTGATTACACAGTTTTCTTCAACCGGTATCAGTTGATATCGGAATCGGAGTGTTTGGACAATATTGGCAAAATGATAATGTCAGACATAACTAATTATTTGTATTTTTTTAATATTAATAATAACATTTTGCAAAATAGTTGAGTTTTTCAGTGAAACACCTTCCTATTGGACGCCATTGTCACGCCTGTGGAGGTCAGTGTTGATTTGATGTAGAGGTGCATTTATAGAGTGCAGCAGAAATCTTTGTCGTCTTTGTGTAACTGACTTTGTTTTGCGTCCACAGTCGGTGTCCGTCTGCCATGTTAAAATGTGTGAACTGCTGTGAAAAACAAAAACCCCACCTGACCGCCCCTGTCCTCTGACATGGAACGTCATCACTGTACCACGTAGACCTACAGTACACTGTCATTACATGAAGCTGTGCTGCCGTGAACACTGCAACGTCGGGCTAACTCCAAAGCCATACCGTCTTATCAGCAACAATCAGCTGCCGAGTGCGTGTGGGTTTGTGCGGCTACTCTCACCATCCAGACCTAAATTGCCTGTAGATGTGAATCTTGGCGTGAATGGTTGTTTGTCTCCGCGTGTCGGCCTTCTGATTGGCCTGTGACCTATCCAGGATGCACTCTATATCCTCCCGTCTCATGTCAGCGGGAATTGGTTCCAGCCTTTGCCGTGACCCTCAACACACACTGTTAACGCTGTAGATAATAGAGAGATGGAATGAATAAATCCCGTGTGACTCTGCTTCATGAACAGTCGCTCTGTGATATTCGGTTCTGTCTGTCCTTGTGATAAACAAATAATTTTCAGCCCCATATCAGTAGACATAAGATTTTTTTGTTTCCAAAATTGAATTTTTTTTTCTGCTGCACATCTGTGTTTTAACTTAATTCAACTTTCATCGTTATATCAAACTTTGCATGAGGATTGAAAAGAAAAATCTTGTTTTCTTTATTCATTCATGTGTCACAGGAATTGTGTCGTTGCATACAAAACACTAATTTTTACTTCAGTCCTATATCCAGCGTCCTGATATAATATCAAACATTCCGGTTACAACGATTGTTCACGAGGTGGATGCTTGATTCAGTGCACAGTTTCTAATAAAACCACATTATTGCCATTGTAACCTTTGTTGGTTCATTTATTGAAGCCAAAAACAGAATTGTTTAGATCTGACCGTGTTTTAAGAAGAATGAAATGTGTCAGTTTTGTGCAGTAAATGGACACTTTTTTGAAAATACTCTAACAGGTTTCATATAAGCAGTGGCTTGAAGGGTGATGAATGGAATTGAATTGTCAATAATGGCCAAAACAGGGATCATGTTCTCTACATGTACGGTATTATTTCCATGTCATTATTGCTCGGAGAACTGCTCCGGCTCCATCTCCTTCTGTAGGTGTTTCCTGTAATATAACACGTCATTTACAGCGGCTCGGGCTGATAATAAGACCGTGAAGGATGCAGCCTTCTTCTCAGCAGGAGAGGATGCCGTCAGCGTCGAATGCTGCTCAAGACAAGAAAAGAGTGTCGTCGAGACCCACAAATAGCCCCGTGGCACCGGGCTGTGATGCAAAGCTCAAGGAGGTTTAATTTTCCTGGTCTTTCCATTACTCAAGCTCTGCACAGACCCCCTCATGTAAGGTCGAATTTTCTCTGCGGGGGCTGTTTGCTCAGGCCACATTATTATATTATTATATATTATATTATATAGAATGTTAATGCCCAGACAGGGCACAGAACTTCTGACTCCTACGAGGTTGTCAATGTAATATATTTACAGCCATACATTTACATGCTTCATTAGTTAAGTCAATTCATTATCAAATGGTATGAGTAAACATGGAAATGAGGGTAAACATGGAGATTTCTGGTGTTATAAAATATTTTTTAAAATGTTGCTGAAATGTAAAAAGTAAAAAAAAAACAATATATTTTGTTTTGTTATTTTGTTGTTGCTGACAATAATTCTCTGGCCTAAAGGCTTTTACTCTTCGTTGCAACTCAGGATCACGCGCGTCCACGTAAAGACCTTTATTTGTTGTTCACAAAGAAAAGGAGCAGAAACCTCTCCTTGTGTAAGAGGCAGTCGCGCTGTCATAGCAACTGGAATCCAAATTTACCCTTCATCCGTGGGGGAGGCGGGACATCCGGAAGCTTATCGAAATGATCGTTTCCTGTAGGTACGATGATGTCACTTCCGCTGCTGCTGCGGTGTGGTTAGCTTTAGCTTGACGCAGGTGTGCAAATATCCGATGTCGGTAAGCGCTGATGTACTAAAAATACATTTTGTTTTGTGATTAAAACCACCTCGCGTGCATCACTCCATATGCCTGTAATAAAACTGTGGTCAAACAATTTTCAGTTCCGCTCTTGTTTTCATTCTTCCGATTACTCCCGGATATCACCCTGATCCCTACACTATACCTTCTCAAAGAGGAAAAGGAGATACTGTACTTTTATATAAAATGAGAATTCGTTTGTCATATAGATAAGATGTTATACTTATGGAAGTACATTCACGAACACATTTGTACAAACATACGTTTCTTTTATTATTACTAAAACTGCAACTCATTTTTACAGTGACACGACATTTCCCATAATTCTTTGCTAGTGACCTGTGACTCAAAATGGCAGCGCCCGTGAAGCTCATGTACAGAGAATATCGTTCTAGTCTATTTTGATCGTTTTTATTGTTATATTGTTATTTATTTTTGTGGACACCGAGTCCGGGGGGTAACAGTGAACATGAAGTAAAAAAAACAACCTCGTAGTCACTGATATAACAATGTTTAGTGCTCCGAGGACTGTGTTTTGTACATAGACCGCTCACTTAGGCTGCCATTTATTCATACTACTGTTCAAAAAGAGGACATGTCGTCGTTATCTGTGTTCTCTCCGCTGTTGAGAGGAGTCTTTCAGATAAAAAGCTACCCGAAACCCCACCGCTGCTGCAGCGGGTTGAGTTACACAGTACTGAGACACTTTTGGAGAAGTGGACTCTGTGTTTCCTCCAGCGGCCGCAGGTCGATGAGCTCACAGACAGACAAGGTAAGATGGTATGGAGTAGATACACTACTAGCTACACTACAGTAAAACACGGAGATGGGACATTGTTTGGATTTGCTATGCAGGTGGTAGCAATTTGTATACAGTTCCATCTGGACAAAGACCTGTTGTTGTTTGTTACTGAGCAAGAATGCAGTTCCTGGCCTGTACAGAATTTGTCCAATTAATATATTGTATTTTCCAAGTAAAAGTAAAGTTCTCTTGCAGTTCTATTGTCGCAGAGTATACCAGTGAAATTATCATCCTTAATGTGTAAACTTCATGGTTATTTCCAAACTTGTTGGCTGTATACAGTATTTACTGACGAATAAGACGAACAGTCATTGGTGTCGTTTGTTGTGAACTAACTTCTCCATTTTTTTAAAAAGGAGCACATTGACCTGTCCAAGTTCTGTGTGGACAGAATCAGGAACTTCTGCATCATTGCCCACATCGACCATGGAAAAAGCACTTTGGCGGATAGGTTGTTGGAAATGACTGGTACGAGCTGACAGTAACTTTAGAACGGAGCCTTATTATTAATATTATATTTATATAATCGTCACTCCACACACACATACATTTACAGCCAGGTGTGTTTTTCCCTTAGGTGCAATAGCCAAGACTGAGAAGAACAAACAGGTGCTGGACAAGCTTCAGGTGGAGAGAGAGCGAGGGATCACGGTCAAGGCCCAGACGGCCTCACTGTTTTACAACTACGAGGGTCAGGAGTATCTTTTGAACCTCATCGACACACCGGTGGGTGACAGCAGTGATGGGAGGGTAAAAAAAGAAAAAGTTAAAAACTGGCATCCTGGGGCTGCTCTGAAAATATTTGCTATATACAATACTGCAATTATTGTAGTATTAATGTTGCACAAATATCTCTCTCGTCAGGGTCACGTGGACTTCAGTTACGAAGTGTCCAGATCTATTTCTGCGTGTCAGGGCGTCCTTCTGATCGTTGATGCCAATCAGGTACAAACATCAAAGTTCTGGTTGTGCTGTGTCACTGTAGCTGCTAACCTGCAGCATGAGTTGTCCTCCTGACTGTATCACTCTGATCTGAAGGGAATTCAAGCACAGACGGTGGCTAACTTCTACCTAGCCTTCGAAGCTCAGCTGACCATTATCCCTGTCATCAACAAGGTATGCATACAATACACACACACACACTGCTGTTTTAAGTCTCTGTGTTTCTTTATGTGGGTTTATTCCCATTCTAACATGTTCTCCCTCAGATTGACTTGAAAAATGCTGATCCAGAGTCAGTGGAGGCACAGATTGAAAACCTGTTTGATATTCCACGTGAAGAATGCATCAGAGTGAGTTGAAGAATATTCCAATATGAGTTGTTTTTATTTTTTAAGATTGTCTCTTTAGTCTTATTTGTTCATGAACATTTTTTTATAGATATCAGCCAAACATGGAACAAATGTTGAATCGGTTCTGCAGGCAGTTGTGAACAGGATTCCACCGTAAGTGTTTTGTTTGTAACATGTAAACTGAAATATGTTTAATTTTAGGAAGAAATTCTGATGTTTTTTTTTCTTGTTTTTTTTCTATATCTGTAGGCCCAATGCAAACATCGATGACCCGTTCCAAGCCCTGGTGTTTGACTCTAATTTCGACCACTACAGAGGCGTGGTGGCCAACATCGCTGTGTTTGGAGGTCGGGTCAAGAAAGGAGATAAGATTGTGTCGGCACATCTGAGTAAAACCTACGAGGTCAATGAGCTGGGGCTCCTGCGACCAGAAGAGTTCCCAACACAGAAGCTGTACGTGTTTCCCTTTTTTATCCAAAGAATTTCATGATGGATTTATTTTGAAAAAAATACGGTTCTGATGGTTGACTGATTATTTGTCAGCTTTTACATAGTTAGTGAACATAGAGAGTATTCAGCAGGCTGAATATTATTAAAAACATTTTTTATCAATTTAATTTCACTATGTACAAAAGGAAATTAAAAAAACATTTGTGACATTTTTTGAGATTTAGAAGAAAAAGGACAGAAAACTTGTACCTGCCGACTGTTACGAAGGAATTTTGTGAAAGTTGAAGACGGCACACGATGGGTTCTGAATTCTTCAAACAATTATTAAGTGGAATTTCTATATATATTGTGTTGTTTTCCATTGTGTAGGTTTGCAGGCCAGGTGGGCTACATAATTGCAGGGATGAAGGACGTAAAGGAGGCACAGATTGGTGATACGCTTCACCTCCAGGAGCGGCCAGTAGAGGCGCTGCCAGGCTTCAAACCTGCTAAACCGATGGTCTTTGCTGGTGAGGAGCCACTCTGGATTTCACACACATTTATTTATTTACAAATACAAACAGGTATCCTGTCGACTTCAGTAGTAGAGTGTACTCTGTGTTCTTCATCCCAGGGATGTATCCCATGGACCAGTCTGAATACCAAGGTCTACGCAGTGCTATTGACAGGCTGACCCTGAATGACTCCAGTGTCACGGCACAGAAGGACAGCAGCTTGGCCCTGGGAGCAGGATGGAGGTGAGGACGCCTGTTGTAAGTCGCTTTGGATAAATGATTGTATTCTATTAGTTAACGTTACTGCGACCAAACGTGAAGAAATATTTGTGATGTGAAGATGTTGGACCATTCTTCTCCATCCCTCTCGTGTTTCCGTGTTTAATTTGAAATATACCCACCTTTAATGAAAATCCTGACTCTAGGGGGAGCCTGTGGCTGTATTTATGGGATCATAAATCCAGCTGCACTCTTGGACTATTTCCACAGAGGCTCTTTGTAATTAAAAAGCATGAATATCAATTAAGTAAAAGTGAAGTGGACCTGTGTACTGCTTGCAGACTTGGCTTCCTGGGTCTCCTACATATGGAGGTGTTCAATCAGAGGCTGGAGCAGGAATACAATGCTTCCGTTATAGTCACGGCGCCCACTGTGCCCTACAAGGCTGTCCTCTCTTCACCCAAACTCATCAAAGTAAGAGCCACGTCCTGCTCATATATTTTCTTCTCTCACGTTTGTGCCTGGCTTTGGTCATGACTGCAGTGAAACGTTTGTCCTGACTTTAATATATTGACTGGTAAAAGAAGGCGCTGCAGGATCACTGGTTTAAGTGTGTGTGTGTGGGGGGGGGCTTAATTTTATTTAGCATACTCTCTGGTGGAGGGTGTAGGGGGTGTGGGGAGAGGCTTAATTTTATTTAGCATACTCTCTGATGTCAGCTTGGATTAGAGTGTGGTTTTTGGAATTTTCTTCTTACTAAAACATTTAAAGTGTACTTATTGCTGTGACCACAGGCACCAGAGCTAATGTTAAAAGATGTTAATTTTTTTACTGTAACCTTTACTTGGTATCTGTAAGTCCCATTTCCCTACTACAGTATTTTCTTCATCTTGGTTCTTGTTTCAGGAACATGGCAGTGAGGAGATCACCATCGTGAACCCAGCTCAGTTTCCAGACAGATGTTCAGTGTCGAAGTATTTGGAGCCTATGGTCCTTGGCACTGTTCTAGCCCCAGACACGTACACAGGCCAGATCATGACTCTTTGCCTGGTAAGGTGAAAATAATAACAAAATGTAAATATATATCATTCAACACATGCTACCAGCATCATGGCTTTGTGTAAGTTTAATTCATTAAACGTGGCTTTGAAGTGGTTTAAATTTGCAGACAAATGTGGGGGAAACAAAACGTATTACTTGCCTGCAGTTCCCCCACCGACCCACTAGAGGTCATTGGGCTTCTGTTAAAGACCACAGATTTAGAGTTTTGCTTTAAAATTTAAAATGCTCGACATCCTAAAACAGGTATGCATCAATGGTTTGATTATTTGTACTGTATAAACCAATTTTTTTTTCTTTTTTTTGAAGAACCGCAGAGGCGTCCAGAAAAACATGGTGTACATAGACGACCAGCGCGTCATGATGAAGTATCTCTTCCCATTAAATGAAGTTGTTGTCGACTTCTACGATCATCTTAAATCCTTGTCGTCTGGATATGCAAGGTAAAACTCGTCAACAACTGTTTTTATGAACCTGGGCCAGTCGTTACAATAAATAATTATGTTTATATTTAACCAAAAAAACCAAAGGTCAATATAAACACCAAAATACAGATTACATTGTGAAACTATGAGGTGTGATAGTTTTTTTCTCCTGTTAGCCGAGCCGTTAAAATAATAACATTTATATTTCCATCATGAAGAGTTTACATAAGGACAAGGTTGTTTGACCCTGAAAAACATCCACCAACATGAGTCATCCTTCTGAACCTACAGAGTAACAGAGGCATTTATTTTTTGTCTGGTCACATCAGAGATGGTTTCCTTGGCAGAGAGCACTAACATTACCAGTTATAGTGACTTAAAACTCCACACAAGGACTTCATTCCATTAGTGAGAAGGACAAAGGAGTCATTTCTCAAAAAGTGATGATGCACAGCAGAGCTGTAGTTAATGTACTGGCTGCTGAAGCCTGCACGGGATCCAGAGCCAGCTGGGGTAATTGAAGGGCGAAACGCTTCACCAGCCGTAGTTACTCTCTGACCATTTACTCTGTGAACCCTACAGCGGAGCTGAGCTCTGCGTCACTGCTCACTGAGCAGAACCTATTTATTGGGTTCTTGTTAGAAGCTCTGAAACGTTCCACATGTCACTGAAGCGCAGGAAGGAACCGAGGTGATCAGCTGTCAATCACAGACGCCATCGGTCTGTTAGATAGTTGTCATGAAATGTATAAAAAGGTATATGTTGACATATGTTTACATATATGCATATATATGTATATATACAGTATGTACAGTATATTTTGCGTGTACATATATAAATATAAATAAATAGATATGTATTTATATATTTTACATACATACATATACAGTATGTATACACTGTATATTTGTAAAAATATACACACCTACATTTATATAAATACATATATGCACAAATGTATATGTATAAATATATTTACAGTTCTTAAAGGCAAATGTCTCACTGTTTTGACTCCACGTTAACATGTAAAACGATGACACACTGTATTGTGATGCCATCATCAAATCAAATGTCATTCATCTCATGTGTTCTTCTGTTCCAGAGAGCGTGCGTACACCGCAGGAAAGGCCATGTGCGAGAGACTGAAAGACTCCATTCCAAGGCAGTTGTTTGAGATCGCCGTGCAAGCCGCGATTGGAAGTAAAGTCATCGCCAGAGAGACGTATGTCAAACGGCTGCTTCGTTCAGAGCAAGAAAGGAAAATAAAAAGCAGACTTCATTTGTCTTCAGAAAATTAAAATGTTGTTAATGTGTCTTTCAGCATAAAGGCATACAGGAAAAATGTGCTAGCTAAATGTGTAAGTAGCTGAAATTGGAGTTTGGAAAATTTTCGAGCATGTTTTCATGTACTGTGGATAAATGTGACGTTGTGTTTTCTCTGCAGTACGGCGGGGATATCACTCGCAAGATGAAGCTGCTGAAGAAACAGGCAGAGGGCAAAAAGAAGATGAGGCGAATTGGCAACGTGGATGTCCCTAAAGACGCCTTTATCAACGTCTTAAAGAGAAAAGACAAATAGACTCGTACGTTGAAGGTGTCCAAAACCTGGGAAAGGAAATTAGCCTCAGCCTGATCCAATAATAAAGTTTAAAAATATTCAGTCACTTCAACTGGACGTTACTTCACTCCTGCTGTTCAGACCACACTCAAGTATTCTGAGGACAACTCGGAGAAAAAAGGAATGCATACTAACAGTAAAGCAGGGGTCCCCAACCCCAGGTCTGCGGACCGGTACCGGTCCATTGACTTTCCTCATTACAAAATAAATAATAAATATTTAAAATATAATGTCTTCCAGACTCCAGTAGTAACAGAATAAACTCTATAAGATGTTTTATTTTGAAAATTTGAAAGTATGCCATCGGTCAGATGAAAGAAAGGAGTACTCTACAGCCACAAATATGTTGCTTTTCAAGGAAAAGGACTACTATGAGTTTCTGTCAGTGACTGTTTATTATTTACAACAGTTTACAATGATGACTGTTGGGAATATAACTATTTAAAATGAAACAAATGTTGCATCCTTTCCTATCTTTTTGATATTCAATAAAATGAAAGGATTTTGTTGGGAATTAAAAAAAATGTCCAGGGATATACAGTTGAACGTCCCTGAGTCTGTTAGGATTATTGAACTATAAAACATTTCTTGTGTAAATAAATAATAATAATAAATGACTATACCATTATTGGCATAAAAACTCAAACATTTTAACATTGTTTCACATTGTTTCACTGCTCCCTCTTTAGTGGCCTCTGCACCTTTTCGGAGTTCTAACAGTAGGTGGCAGCAGCAGCTCAGACATGCAGCAGTTAAATCCGTCAGGAGACAAATATCAACATCTAAAGTATGTATACTTATGGGCAATGGTGGCTTGGTGGTTAAGGAAGCGGTCCGGAAGGTTTCAGGTTCGAGTCCACCAGTTGAGGTGGTCTGAGCCGCCTTCCGGGCGCCTAAGCTGCTCACTTTGGTGATGGGTTAAAAGCAGAGGTGACATTTCGTTGTGTGTGTCGCGGTGTGCTGTGTCACAATGATAAATAATTCACTTTCACGTTCACTACACAATAAGACTGTACTTACACAGAGAAACTCAGTAAGGAAAGTACGGATTTTTTTTGCATACGGGATTTGATAATAATATTCAAGTCATGACAACTCAAGTCATTTATATTTAACTTATAATAATATTCTGACAACTCAAGTCATTTATATTTAACTTTTGGTATTACTATTACGTGTTTAAACAAATACAATTACGGTAACGACGGTGGTTGACGTAGCGCGTACGTACCTTGTTTGGTCCTCCGTTGTACCCGTAATTGTCTGCTATCTATGCGGAAGTAGCTATGAATGGTTGCTGTGCTAGTGTTTTCTTTTTAATTCCGTCCCAGAATATCTAAATTAAAGTTAAATAAATATTAATACTTTTCAAAAAAAGGGAGAGTTATTTCCTGGGATTTTGGACGACATGTGTGTCTATCCTTTACCCTCACTGCGTGGGAACTGTTAGCTACCGATCATCATACCTGACCTATACGTGGCTCAGAAGTTTCCATCGGCAGCCGGCAGAATGAAGGTCCGCTCGTCTGTCTTCGCCTCGTTTATTTTGATATTTGAAGTGATTGGCGTTGCCCTCTTCCTCCGGGGATTCTTTCCTGTGCCTGTCAAGTCTTCAGTTTCCTCCAAGAGCAAGCTGTCAGATCTGCCACCAGAGCCGGTGACAGGTGGGTGTTTGTCAGCCTGACCTCCCAGCCTGTCTGTGTGTGTGTCAACTTCAGTATCTTCTTCCTGGGTTGATGGTGAGTTTTCTCCTTCACAGGTCGTTCCCCCAACTCCACACGTGTGCCCCATCCCCTGTTTGAAAAGGTGGTCATAATGCTGGTGGACGCCCTGAGAGAAGACTTTGTCTTTGGACCCAACGGCCGCCTGTACATGCCTTACACCAGACATGTGGTGGAAAGAAGCTCCTCACACAGTTTTGTGGCCAAAGCCAGACCTCCGACTGTCACCATGCCCAGGATCAAGGTGAGAGGATGACACTCAGGTGTGGGTGTGTGGAGGTGTGGAGCACAGCTGACAAAAACTAGGATTGTTGACATGATTCACAACTTTCAAATCAAGAAACTGCGGTCACTTTTATCTTTAGGATGTGACTCAGTTAAGTCTTCTTGTGTGTAACTAATATCATTTTGTTGTTGTTTTTTAAATATAGAAATGTATTCCATAGCAAAAACCAAACCAATCTTTTCAGTAAGGAGAGTTTTGACAAATATTATAGAGACCGGTTCAGCCTGAAGTTTTCTACATTAGTAAAATATAAAAAAAGATATTTGCAGCAGTTTAGAATAGTTGACCTAAAATGGTGTGTTTTCTCCTTCAGTTTTAGAAGAGTGCACTCAAAAATAAGCATTTACTGTTTAAATCTAGTGTCCTACCTTCCTGTCATCAGCAGTTCTGGTGGTGCATGGTAAAATATTTTTTATTATTATTATTTTTAATACAGGCCTCTTACAGTATCAGCGAAACCTGTCTAAACAGTGACTCTCAGAATATTTCATCTCATCATTTTTTTTGCGACAGTTTGCTAAGTTGTTGTTGTTGTTTCTGAATATGTGACCGTGTAGTGGACTTTCCAAATATAAGCTGCTCTTGGCTTCGACAATCCTCACTGGGATGAAGTAGTGGTCGATGAATGGATAAATAAGGAGCCGGTGGTTCTACTCTACCTGAAGTAGCTGGCAGTCGGTGCTGAGGCTCCCTGGTTCATGTCAGGAAGGTTTAAAAATAATGAAAATAAAGCAATGACATAGGAGCACATAGTACACAGTAATTACACTACACCTGGACAGTGGGCACTGTGGCTCAGTGGAGTTTCAGGAGCGTCTCAAAGACAGTTTTATTCTGGAGAAAGGAGAGCAGCTCGTTCTTGTCCATTAGGACTGTGGCCAGAGTTGGGCCAGTTAGAATGAATTAAAGTGAAGCCGTCATGTGAAACAGCATGAACTGTTTCGGTGTCAAAATGTAGGGCGAACCTTCAGCAGTCGGCCGTGGTGAAGAGATAGGGAGGAAGAGGAAGATTGGAGCTAAAATTCACTCAAGGAAAACTCTACTGCTAGTGTGGACAGACAGGCTCGACGGGAGACGTAAGAGTGCACGCTCAGCAATCCCTCAGGTCAGCAATATGTGGAGGAAAAGGCATGTGCTGCTTGACAGTGAGAAAGAGAGGGCAACGGGTGAGTGAGTGAGGGAGGTGAGGAAGAGCAGCCGTGTGTGGGATTTTCGGTGAGTGAGTGAGGGAGGAGAGGAAGAGCAGCCGTGTGTGGGATTTTAGAGCAGTGTTTTAATTGGTGGTCTAAGTTCGGGGTGGCTTTGGATGGAGACAAATCTATTTAAAAAAACAACAACAATAGGATGAATATTTTGTTAACATTCAGAGAGGTGACTATGTTTCATATAGTGACACGTAAAATTGTAGTTAAACTATACTATACTACTATAATACTACTTAAGAATATAGATTATTTTATAGTATAATATAGTATAGAAATCATGACATATATAATTTGTTTATTACTGGACTTAGTAATTGTAAAAAAGTAAAAGTTGATCAAATAAAAAAAAGAAAGAAATCTCTTCCAAAGTTCAGTTATTCTGACCGAGTTTTTAAAAAAAATTCAAATTGTCAAACGTACTAAATCGATGGAGAAACACTTCCAACTTCTGTGTCTGTGGGTGGATGCAGCTCCTGGAGCTGGTGATGGAGAAAGAGGGAACCAGGTCAGTGGGAGCTCCGTGGACTGACGCTGGTCGGGGGGGCGGAGGGGGGACTTATCTGCATTCAGGCAGACGTGTAGGAAGACAGATGCTGCTCCGTAATCCTCCCAGTACTGTTTAAGAGGATAAAGCCACGATGTAGCGTGATGGTTCTCAAACTGCGGTGCGTGTCACACTGGCGGTACACTGGTCCATCTTGAAGTATGTTGGGCAGATTTGATTCCCATTGTTAGCGTGGTTGAATACAGTTGTTGTGTTTATAGTAATGTGTTTAAAATTTAGTTTGGGTCAGATTAGATTTAGATTAAGGATTAGAATATGCTTCAGGGAATACAGTATATCTGTGTGAAAAACACATACACAAACAGCGAGTTTGTGTTGTTTTTGAATTAGGTTGAAGTACAAGATGAAGTGCTGCTACTGCTGATAAACAGCCCAGTGGTCCTATTAAAAATACATTTTCTTCTTCATATACTGCTCTCAGTTGAACAGCGTGTATTTGAATGCTGGTCGTACTGGTAGTACTTGGAGAGCCCGATATATTTTGAATGGTGACACGTGGTGTGATAGATCTGAGAA
The DNA here is from genome assembly GCF_000523025.1 of Cynoglossus semilaevis. Lineage (NCBI taxonomy): Eukaryota > Metazoa > Chordata > Actinopteri > Pleuronectiformes > Cynoglossidae > Cynoglossus > Cynoglossus semilaevis. Next base: position 14,271,533 of record NC_024321.1, read on the forward strand.
CCACTGATGTAGAAACCATCACCTCTTTGAAATACAACCCCACTGTAAGTGTAAGACCTTGTAATGGGTAAAAAAAAGGAGAATTTACAAGACAGAAAATACTGGACATGGAAGCTGGAGCATGAAGGACTCGTACTGCACCAGATACTTGCACACATACTGTACGGTACGACACGGTGCTCGTCCACAGGAGGGTAGAAATATTGAAACTGTCGCTTCCTTAGCTGTGTGTAAACTTCACAGTGTGATTTGCTGGTCTGCTGAGATTTTACAAGTACATCTGTGAGAGCGGCAGAAGGGGACATTTAATCAGGTTTCAGCAGAATAAGTGGTCACAGTACATTTGAGACACAACACCTTAATGTGATGCTGCTACTCCTTCCATAAATCTCCCTTATCTGTTGACAAGCCTGCCTGAAATAAAATACTATCTTGATTGATTCTGGAGTTGAGACTTATTACATTAAGCTCCTAATATAAAGTAGAAAAACACAGCCCACCCTCCTGATCCCACCCCCCCGTCACACTGCAGCTGATGCATCACAAAAACAAAGCTATAATCAATGCACAAAATGCTACTGTGTATCAATAGTCCCGACGTCGCCTGTCAAACTGCAAATGGTATCCAAAGCGCCTGTTACCTTAAGAGCCCTATAAAGTGTAATCTGAGCAGCAGCAGCAGCGTCATCAATCAGCATGTTTAGTTTTGGCAGTGCACCACTAGGTGGCGGTGCAAAACAACCACCATTCGCAGCCTAACTCGCGCTGCATTGCACCCAATTAGCTGTCATGACACACCGACCGTCCTGTATCATTATCTCACAGCGGCATGGCCATTACACACATTATCTCCAACTTTTACTCAGCGTCTAATAAAGTTACTACAGTATCACACACACACACACACACACACACACACACACTGGGTACAGATGAGTTAGATACACAGTTCAGCTGGAGAGAGAACACACCCTGGTCTCTGAATGTTTTTTTACAGTTTTTCTTTTTTTGTATTCCAGACTATGATGCAAACAGTGTAAACACCCACACCAGCCCAAAGTCTACAAAAAAATGTATGATTTCATTTCAGTTCTGACCCTGACGGAGGGAGAGAGAGAGAGAGACAAGTACTGAGTTCCCTCTTTGGTTCTGTCATCACATGTGGCCCAGTCTCACAGTGCTGCTCAGACAGTACTGTGGTGCTGGACAATGAATTCACTTAATCATAACCAGCCGCAATCCCCATCGGTACCAGGGAACTGTTGGTGCGTGAAAGGCTGGTCTGCCGTCCGTGGTTCTGTACGGTTCCAGTTTGTTAGCGTAGCTGCAGCGTCAGAGCGGTTTATTACATTTGTCATGTTGTTATGTAACATTACGTCTCACGTTAAACGCTGTTGGAGAAGAATGAGGAGGTTCACGTCTGTTAAATAATTCACGTCAGACTTGAAGTTGCAGAGAGAGGAGGTTCGGCGTTCCTCAGTACAACAACGTTTTGCCCCAGTGTTACATCACATCCTCCAGTGCAGGACGCAGGCCAGTAATTGGACTAATTGATCTATTGTTGGGTTTTGAGATGATGACTTGTCGTTGGATCGGATTTCTAAAGAACGAGAGAGAAAAGAAAGAAGTAAACAAAACAAAACAAAACAAATGCATTCATTCTGATCTTCATGCTTTTACGTTTTTTAATTTCTTTAATTAATCAACCTGTCATTGACAGCAGACAGACTTCTTTTAAAGGGGAACAGTCTGTTTTTTTCATGAGGCATCTTCACTGGCAGAGATGAAGATGAGCTGATAAACTGATCACTGGCAGGAGATAGAGGAAGTCGGAGAAACATTCTCAGAGATGAAGATGAGCTGATAAACTGATTAATCACGATTGATCATGATTAGTTGTGATTATTGAAAAATGAAATAAAACAATTCTGTAATCAACCAGCTCATGACCTCCTGGGGCGCGGGGGTGCCGACCCCTCTTGTTGCACACATCCGTACTAATGTGTAAACATTATGCTGCAGACAGTAGAGACACCGTGTGAAATGATAATCCGCTGTTTTATAAGGACAAGTCCATCAGGGTGTACTTGAAAAATTGCTTCTTTGGAGAAGAGATGACATTGTATTTGCCGACGGAGCTTCATCAGCAGATTCCTGGTCTCTCTGAAATACTGGGTGGTCATCTCGGATATGAGCTCAGATTTCTAAGCATCCTGGATGGTGCGAGGCTGTGCCCACGGATGCTCACGGGGGGAGGTATGGGGGGGTTAAATAACAGTATTTCCTGCCAGCATCTGCAGTACCATGTCTCCTTCAGTGTAAGAAGACCTGGCCGCTGTACTTTCCCTGGACGATGAGCTGAAAACTCGCCTGACTTTCAAAACGTGCCGCACTTTGTTGTCAGTCACACCGATGTCAGCGTGTTCCACTGCACCCTCCGTAATTTAATCTGTGGAAATTATGCCTTGTAAATGTCCATATTCCCGAGTCAGCTGTATACGTTTTTGTCGTGTCAGCAGAATTGATTCGGGAACGTGTGACTCAAGTCAAGTGTCCAATTTTAGATCCAACACGACGAGATTTCCAGAGACAAGAAACATTGAACATGATACATTTTTTGTGTGTGTTGTTAATTAGTCTAGTTTGAGGCTCACCAATTGATGATATTTACAGTACGTCCTGGCTTCGACCTTATTAGCTGCAGTTATACGAGCAAACTTAAACGCGGCACTGGTCTGGAAGAGAAAAAATAAAGTTTACAGGATAATGAGAAAACACATTTCTCCTCAGGCTCTCACCACTGGCAGCATTCCAGGATTCATTGATGTGGTAATGAACCTAAATTCCCCTGCACTGCTGGAAGACAACCTCATTTGGCAGGCCAGAGCAGCGGGGAAGAGGATCATTTTCTACGGAGACGACACCTGGATTCGCCTCTTCCCCAAACACTTTGTGGAGTTCGACGGCACGACCTCCTTCTTTGTGTCCGACTACACTGAGGTACGTGCGGCGTGACTCATCTGCGGGGGAGCTGTGCGGAAAAGTGCTTTGGTGGTTTTATACTGGAAGGTCAAAGGTCAAAGTGTGGGAAGTTGAACTAAATTTACAGACATGCAGTCAAATGTGTCAACCTGTAAATGTTTTAGCTGACGCCTTAAAAAAGAAAACTGGTGCAGTCAGCTGACACCGGCTGTACCTCATCAACATATTTTCAGTTCATCAACATATATTGTTTTTCATCACATATATTGTATCCCTTCAATATACTGTACCTAATCAACATATACATTATCTCACCAACATATATTGTATCCCTTCAATATATGCTGTACCTCATCAACATATACAGTACGTCATCAACATATTTGCAACTCATCAACATATTGTTTTTCATCACATATATTGTATCCCTTCAATATACTGTATACATTATCTCACCAACATATATTGTACCTCAGCAATATATACTGCACCTCATCAACATATACTGCATCTCATCAACATATTTTCAGTTCATCAACATATATTGTATCCCTTCAATATATACTGTACCTCACTCAACCCAATTTAGTTTTTTTTTCATCACATTTACTATTTTTCGGTGTCACATATTCAAAGGTTTTTTTTTAACCAATCTCAGTTTAGTAATGTAAAATATGTCTCCATGTTATGTAGGTTGACAACAATGTGACGCGTCATCGGTGTCACATATTCAAAGGTTTTTTTTTAACCAATCTCAGTTTAGTAATGTAAAATATGTCTCCATGTTATGTAGGTTGACAACAATGTGTTGATCCATTTGGACAGCACCCTAAAAAGGGACGACTGGGACATGTTGATCCTTCACTACCTGGGCCTGGACCACATCGGTCACATCAGTGGACCTCACAGCTCACTCATCCAACCAAAGCTGCTGGAGATGGACGACATTTTGAAGAAGATCCACTCTGCCCTTATTTCAAAGGTAATTTTTATACACTATCTTTAATGATCAGAAAATCAAAATATTGCATTGGACTATGAACTATATGGCCTCATTAGCACTAATTAGCTAAAGAAACACAGGGTTTCTCAGCATTAACCAATTAAAACCATAAACGTTTTGTAAATGTAGGTATAAAATCCCCTCACTGTTTACACTCTACATCATTACCACAAAAGTCAGAGCAGAGATTTCAAGTGTGCTCAGTGAAATGGAGAAAAGAAACGGTAAAACACATAACACTCACAGTCAGGGACATTTTCTCAGTAAACAATTCATCCCCTGCAGTCAGCAGAAGATGCAGTATGTCATCACTGTTGTTAATTTCCTCATAAAAAGAAAATATTTTTCAGAAGTAATCATAAAAAAAAAACCCCGTCATCTCACCCACGCAGGAATCGCGACCGTCTCTGTCTTTCAGCGCTGTCTGCTAATCTCTGCTTGAATTTCACTCTTTAATTATAAATTAAGATCCTGCTCCTCTGAGACTATTGTAATATGCAGCAGAAGTTGGCTTTTGTTTTGATAACATCTGCAGGCCTCTTTCTAAACCTGGCCCCGCAGCCATGACTCATCAGGCTTCCCCATCGAACTCATCCTCAATGAAAGGTTTTCATGGCTTTTGTGGAAACTGAATCACCTGAGGAAAAAAAAAATTGAAGCTTGATTAAAATATGTCATTCTCAACAAACCTGCCTCCCATTCTCTCTGTTCTGTTTTCTCTCTCTGAAGTGTTTTTTTTCTCCCTACTCAACCGGTGAAATTAAACTGGAACAGGAAGTGCTTTTCATTAAAAGCTAACATTTAATGCCTTCCTCCGCATTGCCATGACATAACATCATTCAGCACGGCTGCTTTGTACAAATCACTTACACACACACACATATACAGTAAATATATATGTATATTTATATATGTATATATTGTCTATGTTGTGTATGTATATACGTTTTATACATATATTTACATATGTATACATATATTCATATATATAAATATATACTTATATATAACTTTATATATTTATATATATACTTATATATATTTATATATGTGTATGAAAATGATTTGTACATATTCCTCTCAGTGTAGAATATAAAATGATGCATGTAGAACAGTAAGCACCGTCGAGTGAGTCTCATTTTCAAAAGAGGAACACAATGTTAACGTTATTCATCTGTTTTCGTTGTTGTTGTTGATGATGCAGCAGACAGAGGGAGCTTTGCCTTATCTGCTGGTGCTGTGTGGGGACCATGGCATGTCTGAGACCGGCAGTCATGGAGGTTCTTCAGAGCCGGAGGTCAACACACCCTTGGTGCTCATCAGTCCAGCCTTCAGGAGAAAAGGTACAATTTCATGTTGTCGTTGAAATAATAATGGAAAAAGAAATTGGTGGTGAAAGGGAGGGGGCGTGAGAGACAGAGGGGCGAGGTGAGAATGAGAGGGGGGATGGAGGGAGCAAGGGTGAGAGAGTGAGAGTAAACTCTCTTCTCTTTTTCCTGCTGTTAAACAGCGGTCATGACATCACATGACATCATGTGTCTCCATGATCCTGTCGTCTCAGTTCAGTAGGACGAGGGTAATACTGGGCATCACTGACCACGCCGTTACCAAAATGAAGCCGACTTCAGCACGTTGACTATAACAACCTCAACTTGTTTGTTGATAAACAGAATCCAGTGTGAAAAAATTCACACCAGGCTTACGTCATTCACACTAAGTATTATTCAGAATTTTTTACTCTGTAATGTTTGTTTATGAAATATGACAAAACAAACTTGTATCGTTGATGACATCACATGACTTTATTCAATTCACAATTAACACGTTTTTTACCCAAGCACATGGTGGCGAAGCATTTGTGTCACCTCCAGAGATCCAGTAGCCGCGGCGGAGTAGAACTTTATTTCTCAGCAACAACTGAACGTGTTACTGCGATAATTGCTTTTCTCAGCCGAGTCTATTTTTGAAGTTTTGTCTTGCGTAGATATTTGTAGATCATTCACGTTAAAAATCCGGGGTCCTGCTGGCTCTCTGATTCTCCCGTGGTGATGACGTCATGTTTTTCTCTTCATTCATTAATTCTAGATGTCGGAGATTTAGAGATCACAAACTAATGCGACCACAGATAGGTGTATTTAAACTTTTTTTTATCCGTTTTCTGTTCAGATTTGATTTTAAGTTTTGGTATGACTCACAGAGGCAGAGTGGTTAATGCTGCTGCCTTACGCCAAAAAGGTCAGGGTCTGTCTGGATGTTTAGAGTTCTGTTTTCATTTCTCTCCCTGTGTGTCCAGTTTCCTCTCAGAGTCTAAAAAAAAAAACATACAGGCTTTCTTCCATCGTTCACACCAAATTGGCCAAAGGTGTGAATGTGAATGTGAATGGTTGTTCAAAGCCCAGGTTTGTGGTGTATAGCACAGAAAACCATGAATGAGTGTTCCAAGGTGAAACTGTAGGGTGGTCTCCAGGTTCTTTCTTGTAGATGTTGACGTTATGAACACTAAGAGAAAAAAAAAGACTTGGAGACCCCTGTGGTCACAGAGGGAAGTGCGTCTGTTCCATCAGACAAGGTAAAAAGCACCAGACAGCATCTTTGAGTGGGAGATTAAATCCCCAGCTTGTGGTCGTCTGATTGTAGCTCTACAACAACTGTAATCCCACTGGCTGTGGACCTCTGATCACCAGGGTCAAAACAGTAAAGAAAAAAAAAGACCTTCACGTCTTTGGAGTTTCACCCTGTCGTCACCTCATCTCAACCGTTTTTCAAATCCAACAAACAGAAGATGATGTTGACCTATTTTCTAAAATATAGACCTACAAAGATGACTGTTGTAGGCCAGGACAGGCGAAGGTTTGATTTCCTCTGTAAATGTTTTTTTTTTATGAAGGTTTGAGTTCCTCTGTAAATGTTTTTTTTTTTTAATTGTGGCTTCATTGAACGCTACGTTGCCAGTGTTGCATATTAATAGGAATAAAAGAAATAAAATAAAAAGCTCCGTTCTATCAGGCCTGAATTTAAATCAGCTTTAGACACGGAGTCCAGATAATTGGAGACATTTTCATCATGAAGAGAATCCGGTGAAAACCATTGAGCGTTGGTGACCCACAGGCAGAGTGGAGCAAGAAGTGAATCTTTTTGATTAGTGAGTGTTCACTGTGGATTTAGTTTGAAACTTCATGACTGTTATGTCAAAGTCAAGGTCCGCGGGCCTAATCTGGCTCACCAGGTCATTTTATGTGGACCACCAGAGTTGAACGTGTGTATGGTTGTCTTAATATCTAAGCCTATAGTAAAGAGCCTAACCCCATATTAAAAAAAACAAACAACTTCTGCCAAACACCTGTTTGATTACCCTAGTACACAAGTTGACGAAAACTCTTGCAAACATGACCTACAAAAAAACCCAAAAACATCTACCTCTTCTTCTTGTTATTTAAAAAAAAAACCAAAAAAAAAATACATCTACCTCTTCTTCTAAAAAATAAAAGATTGGTGTAAATATTTATTGTGGCCATAAAACTCAGATTTTCTTTTGATTAAATGTTAATGGTGTGTGCTGACCAGGGAATGCCTGTATGGAAAGCATCACTTCATGCAACCCCCCGGTCTCATTAGCACGGTGTTACTGCTTCGTTTTTCAACATCGGCAGGATGTCTGTGGACTTCATTAGAGCATGCTACCTGAACATTAATTTCAGATCTGAATGCATCGCCGGGAAGACGTCGCTGTCAATGCAGATTAATACGATACTTAGTGGACAGCGCTGAAGACGTGGCAGTAATGACGAGATGAAGGCACGCCAGGGTCCGAGGCTGCTCACCTCATTTGCTGACGCTCAAGTGTATTTTCCTGTTTTGCTGAAGAGACGACTGAAGAGAATAAGAAAAAAATCTTACAAATGAAAACACAAATAATATAATATAAAATATTGACAACCAACCTGCTGTAGCTCGTACGTAATAACGTTTTTTTCTTTGTTTTTTTTACTTCTGATTGTCGCACGCATGAGAATTGAATTCAAACGTCGCCCTGATGCCACAAAGATAAAGATTTTTACGTAGCAGAGTTTGGCATTTTGATGAGGTGCAGTTTTCTCACCGGTGACTCAGCGTGTATTGTGTTTAACCTTTCACTGAGTGATGATACATCAGTTCTGCGCTCTGTTGTATAACTAGTCACAGCCCATGAGTGCAGTACTGGCGTACAGCTGCTCCACGGCCTCATTGTGTGAAGGAAATCACACAATACAAAATGTTAATAGTTTTCTTTTTGTCAGAATCCTCAGGAACCGGTGATGAGTTCACCTTACTGCAGAGATGTTTTTCATCCCGATGTGTGGTTGGACATCTCAAAATCATCGCAAATGATGTCATTACTGTAAAGATTGGTCTGCAGCAATATTTTATCTCCACAAAAAAATTAGTATAATACTTGACATTTTACTTTCACCATTACAGACAGCAGTACTGTTATTTAAAAAAATGTAATTTTTCTCCCAACTCTAATATGTTACATTTTAAAAAAAAGTAATTTTTCTCCCAACTCTAATATGTTTTTTCTTGAACAATTGTAAATCCATTCAGAAAAACCCATAATTAAGTAAAACTTTTACTATTCTTTCCCAAAGACTGGGTCACAACCCCAAGATGGGTCACAAGAAGATTTTTTTTTTTTGGGTCATCTCGCATCATGTTTCCCAGGAGTTTACTAATAATGTCTATTGACTTGCGTCACTGCCCTGACCCATTGGCTAATGAAACACGGAAACAGGATTTATAGTTTTGTTTGTTTGTTTTTCCTCTTCAAATGTAACTTCACTGTCACTGCAGGATTCTTCAGACAGACCTCATCAAGTCCACCAGTACGTAGACTGTGCTTGATTGCTGGCTCCACTCTAACAGCTGGTGGAATCACTTATATCTCTGGTCCTGTGTTGTGTTGTAAACAAAAGTCTTTTACAAAAAAGAAAATGTCAGGGCTCACAATGACTCCACAGAACTTAACAGAATGATTCTGTTCTTTTTTTTTAATTCTGTTCTCGCCCTGTCGTTTCAGAGGGAACCCTGAAGCCGGATGTAGTGGAGCAGATTGACCTCACCCCGACCCTGGCACTGGGTCTCGGCTTACCGATTTCTCAAAACAGTGTGGGCCGCATCATCCCTGGCGTCTTTGAGGAAACATCGCTCCGGGACAAACTGCGCTTCCTGCATCTCAATGGCCACCAGCTCAGCTGCCTGCTCAAAGACAGCCTGCCCAGCTATGAAAAAGGTGGGTTTTCAAATCCACTCCGCTTTCTCTCTGCATCTGTAAAGAGACCAGAGCTGCTTTGAAAGAAAGCTTTTAGTATAATGCAGTTCATTGTGGATATTAACAGTCACTGTGTCCAGATTGAAAAATGCACTCAACAGCAGCTGATATTAATAGTATGAAAAGTGTGCAAATTAGAATCAAGGTCAAATGTGTAATATTTCTTTTTCACCACGTGTTATTAGTGTTATTGTCTTATTATCAGGTCACTTTTGGTCCAACACTGTTGTGATTTATTGGGAAATAGATGATAAAGCACAGCAGGTGACGGAGGATGTGATTGTGAGGTGACCCCAGTTAGAGCCCGGTGGACGGAGATGACGGTAAACTCTGTTTGACAAAGCTTAAAAATGGACAGACGTCGGCTCTTGCCGATCCCAGGGGCTTGAAACGGGAGTGGGTTTTACAACTTGAAAGCTTTTCCCATTCTTATACACGCCCGTGAGTTTCATCGATCTCTGGTTTACGGTTACTGTTGACGGTGGCCAAAGCTTCAGTGAGGATTCTGTAAGTGCTGCCTCTCTGTGATGATCAGCATTACCTTGAATCAGCTCTGCTCTCAGTCTTGTT
>NC_024321.1:14281404-14304275 GCF_000523025.1 Cynoglossus semilaevis
TCGTGTAGGTTTTCACCCGATCTCCACTTAAGCTCCTATAATCTGAACCCCCACAGACATGCAGGGTGGAAAACAACCAGGAATACAAAATAGCAAAGTTCAACATGACTCACATGACTTCACTATACTATTCTGTACTGCAGTATTCTGTATATATATATCTTCATATAGAGTATACACTACCAGTAAACCACAACCGTTTTTGTTCTAAGGACAGGTTAGCAGGAACCAGCCGGCTTTTTGCCAACCAATAGCGACTGCGCTGCTTAGCGAAGGGCTGTAAAAGTATTTTTAAGACTCAGGAAATTTTCAAAATGAGAGACATATTTTTAAAAAAAAGTACTTGTCAGATATATTTATATGACAAAAGTAAAAGTAAATTATTAATTATTTCACTGCGGCCCAGTACTAAATGACCCATGGACAGATACCGGTCCACGGACCAGGAGTTGCATACTTTACATATACACGGGGGCTTTAGAGTTCAGATTAATCCTCTTACAAAAGCCTCTTTTACAGCAGCAGTGTTCTTTGTTTTACATTCAGTCATCGTCCACTGCTCAGTCCTCCCTGAGGTCAGGGGAGGAGCTGGAGTCAATCCCAGCAGTCATCGAGTGAGGGCAGGGTCACACCCTCCACAGTAGTCCACTCCATCACAGGGCCACACGTACAGTAGAGACCAACAACCGCTCACACTTACACTCACACCTATGGTCAGTTGTCCTGTTGGGGGGGGGAAGGGAGGGGCAATTGGTTTTTTAGCTCTGTTTCAGACCTAAAGCCACAGTTTCTAAGTTAAAATTTCTGCAGCATGGACAGATATAGTCAGCGGTTGGAGCTTGGTTTCCATAGTAATGTTAGAAAATGGAAATCTGTGTCTGCAGACCTATATTTGGACAGTCTGCTTGGACTTATTATGAAGTTGCTCAGTAAAATGAAATATGTACGTCAGTGTTCGTGTTATATTTGGTGCAGAGTTTAAGTTTCCTAAAATCCCATGTGTTTGTGGAGGCTCAACCTCAGGTCAGCGGCCCCAGCTTGTGTCAGAGCAGCCTGACTGAGACCAGGAGAGTCAGTCAGACATTTTCACTCGGACTTTTAAAATCTTTCTTGGCATTTATTTTTATATTAATAATTCCATCATTTAGGATATAAACAGGTGAGAAACACTGACCTCTACCTGCAGTTATTTGTCTCTGTTCCAGCCATACATTGAAAAAAAAAAAAGCCATATTTTGGGAAGTTGATTTATCGCCATCAATCCTACTGTAATTAATCGTGATTGATTAATCCCAGCAGTTGATCCAATTTTTTTTCCTCTCCACATTTCTCATCCTGTGTCTCCTTCTTGTTTCCATCCGTTTATGGTGTTGGGTTTTTCCTGCATATCACCTCAGGCGGCGTCCTGCACAGTGTTACCCAGCGCCGGTACTTTCACAGACAGATGAAACATGGCCAGAGCCTTTGATACGTCATGATTCATGCCTGTGGCTTCAGCTCCTAATAATTCTGCCAGCCCCCTCTCTGGCAAAGCCACAGTCACTATTTATCACGTCTGTGCCTACGCTGCTGAAATAGGTGCTACACTACAAAATGTTGTTTTTAGGAGCGTGCACGTGTGAGTGTGAGTCTGTGTGTGTGTGAATGTGTGTTTTACTCCAGTATATCACAAATCAAGCCCACATTACTTTGTCCTTGAAGACGCTCTTTAGGCACTGAAGCGAAATGATAATGAAAATCATCTCATCAGCTTCGACTACACATTAGAACGAGTGATCACGTACACGTGGTGACTAAATGGCTTTCAACACACCAACATTTTTTTTTATTAATTCGAGAATAACAATCCCGAGTAGAAAAACAAAAGGGAAATACTAAACATTCACCACCTGGCCTTCATTCATTCATCACGGTGATTGAGGAAGACTAAAATACGATCACGCTCTCATGCTCTCATTCGTTAAAAAACGAGCAGTAGGAAAAATTCTCCGTTGTGTTTCTGATGAAATACAGCCACAGCAGCAGCAGCCTGGAGGCTTTTTCTGATGCGTTTCCACTGCTTTTCCTCCACTTCCTTTTTTTTGTGTGTTTAAAAAAGTGTGTAAACCCCTGGAGACAGTGACTGACTGCTGTTGAGTTGAGTTTTTTTTTGATTGATAAAGTGTCAAAAAGACACAGCAGAATGTGTACGGCCGTGTCCGAACCTCAAATACCAACATCATCAGATGTTGTTTTAGCTCAAGGCCCATGGGTTAAAGGATTAGGCTTGTAGTGAGAGGACTGATGGTTCAAATCCCTGACCTGGAAGGACATATCTTTGTGCTAAAGTGTTAATCACCGGTGTGCTGCACAGATGGGTCAAAGAGTCATTTTTTTCAATGGGTAGTACTGATAATAGAGCAGTGATTCCCAACACACTAGTGTGCCATGACAGATCGTTAGGTGTATCGTGGAAAATTATCCATTTTCACTTAATTGGGCTGAAAACTATTACTTATTTATTGCTCCTTTTGTGTTTATTGTGTTTGATTTTTTATAAAAGGCAGTACTATTAAATACTCTTCCTCTAGGCGGCAGCAGATGGCTATTAGATATACTTTTTTTAAAACACTGTAATAGAGGAAACATGTTGGACTCGACTCTGATCCGTCAAATTAAATTCCAGTTACTGAAACCCGTGCCTTTGCTCTTGGTTCACACAGAGCCGGGCTTTGAACAGTTCCGTGTGGCAGAAAAGGCTCATGGGAGCTGGATGAAGCTGTACCTGGAAGGGAACACCTCGGAGGTGCTGGCCAACATGGGCAAGAAGGTGTTGAAACAGTACCTGGACGCTTTGAACGCAATGAGCTCAGCACTTGGCAAACAGCTGGGAAGGTACGACATGTACTCCATGATCGCAGGCATGGTCGTTGTGTTCCAGGTGAGTGCACAGGAAGTCCTGTTATCATTGAACATTAATAAACATATTTAACATATTCTATCAAAATGTACCTGATATATTTACTGTACGTGTAATACTGCAGTTTCTATATATTTGTACTGTGGTAAGAACATAACAATATCATTTAGTATTTGTTCTGCTGCAAACAAGTCAGAACCACATACGGTCCAGGAGCCACGGCTTGCAGACCACTGTCTCAGGCCACCTTTTAATTTGCTGCTTTGCAATAGGTTACTTATTATATAGTAAATTATACATTTTGTCGCGACCTGTACTTGTAGAGTATACACATTTGCAGTAAAGAAAGTCTGTACATACTACATGACATTTTTGTGAAAAACTTCACTTTGGAAAAAATAACAAAAAGGTAAAAAAGTATGAAAGCTCTTTTCAAAATTAATTGAAAACTTTCTGAAACATCTTTAAGAGACAAAATGAGAAAAAAATCTCAGCGTTTTTGCTCGTTTTTGTGAGTCGACACTCACACAGTCCAGAGAAGCTCGTCATGAGGAGTCGGTGTTGAAGGGGCAGCAGCCAGGAATCCACTTTTTCTGAAGTTGACCTCGGCAGAAAGACTGTGATCCTCAATGGAAGGAAAATCAATGGAAAAATGAATAATGGATCGATGAGTCAGAGTGTCATTTATAAGTGACGTGAACAAAAACAGTGACTAAACGCTGGCGTTGAATTAACCATTATGCAGGGTCGCAGTTTGAATCACAGCAAAGAGAGTTTTTCTCCTAATAACACGCAGTCGTCTCTGGGCCTTTTTATGGCGACGTTCATTGTTAAAACCATGTGAACACCTTTTTATGGTGACGTTCATTGTTAAAACCATGTGAACATTACACTGTACTTTCATTCACATCGACTTCTCTCCCTCCTCTCCGTGTCTTCAGCTCCTGTTGCTCCTACTGCTGGCGTTGCCTGAAGCTCTGAGCGGAGCAGCAGCGGTGGACGTCCCCGTCCTCTCAGCCGTCCTCTCTCTGCCGTTTTACCTGTTGTGTCTGCTGTTCGCCTCCGTCCACGTCCTGGTGTGCACATCGGCCGAAAGCTCCTGCTACTTCTGCAGCCTCTCCTGGGGTCTGGTGTTTGCCGCTGTTGTCTTTTCCTCAGCTCTCTTTTGTATTTTGATCTCCATGGCAATGCGTCGACTGCCCCAGGAACACAAGACTTACAGGAAGGTGAGTTGTTTTCTTTTTTCTCCCACCTAAAAAAACGTCAAACACAGGTTAGGTACCTGTTTTTTTTCCCACTTGAAAAAACGTCAAACACAGGTTAGGTACCAAATGTACAGAACTACATCATAAGTCTGAGTAAATCACAGTCGAGGAGAATATTAGCCTCCTATATTTCTAACTAGAGAAGTACCTCACTGGAAGTATTACCTAGAATTTCGTTCCTCGGTTTTGTAATTCATCCACTAGGGGCAGAGCTGTGCAAAGAGCTAATTTCTGAGCCGATTTTTTTTTTACAGACAGTAATACTAATAATAATAATTGAGTCCCTTAATTGTCCAACCATGGGGAAATTTAGAGTGCAAGTCTTTGCAACCAACACAGGAGGCGCCATTAGCGCAGTATGCTATTTCTCTGGGAATTAAAACCCAGTACTCTCTGCTACTGCTTGCAAGGCGGGCATGCTAACTGTAGAACCACTAATAAAAACCTGTTGAAGGAGGAGGAGGTGGTAATACTGCTGCTGCTGCTCAGAATAATGTTTTTGGTTCTCGCAACCTCCCCAAAAAACCAACCAAATGATGGCACGGACCCAGTGTTGACATGAACTGGGTTTGATTAGGGCCTTAAATTATTCAGTTTTTGCTGCACTGCACAGTAAAGCTCTTTAAAAATACATTTTTTTGACATATTCCCAAATCTAATTCAAATATTTATAAAGATTTTCGTGCAATTTTAACGTAACAAAAAACTACAGATGGATGTTTTTGTCTCATGTTTTTTTAATTTGATAAACTAACATAACCATAAAACTTCCATATACTGACTTGCAGTGTACGATTACATTTTTACCATCTTATTGATTAATTTAAGAGGAACATGATTTTTTTTTTCTCTCCCCATGTTCAATTAGTGGGATTACAGAGAAACACTGTTCCTCTACAGGCCGTGTTCCTTTCAGTCTCACTTCAAACGAGGCTGAGTTAAAAAAAAGAAAGAAAAGAAAACACTGTCGCAGCCAAATTCCTTATCTCTGTGAACCTGCATTGAAATACAATTAGTGGGATCTGTCATGACTGACAAACTCATTGTGATGTGGAAATTCAGTAATGGAGTTTTCTTTTCACACTGTACATTTAAAGCTTTTTGTTTTTTTTTTAAAGAAAAACAAATGTGTTTTTTTCCCTCCTCTCTATTTGGCATCTTGAGTTTTGAGCTGCCTGTCAATTTGGGGAAGTGCTTTGGAAATACAGCTCATGGCACCATATTAAAAAGAAATGTTTTGTTAAAAAAAAAAAAATCTTAGAGCAAAGTCCTAAAATAAATGAAGAAAGGAGTGAGAAATCAGCATTAGTGACGGCGTGGTTCGGTGTCAGACTGTATAATCTCCTCCATCAGTTTGGATCCCGCCGCAGAGATGTGTCTGACGGCACTTGACGGATGGCGGTGCAGTGGGTGGCGTCCAGAACTTTTATTGGAGGCATCTTGATTAGTTTCTCACTAAACAGAATGAGGTGCAGAAGCTTGGAGATTAAGTACAATCAACCAGTTTATCACTTAAATAAAGGTCTGATTAAAATTCAGGCTTAATGAATTGTAAAGATAGAGTAGAGTAAGAGTAGTTTGTTTACAGCCCTAATCCTGAAGGACTTAAAAACATCAATGAATAATTAATTAGAAAACCTTACATTATGGAAGGAATTTCCATATAATAGTGAAATATGACATTCTCTGTCTATGGGATGGATGGAGGTTGGACGGGTGGGGAGGGCAGATATTTACATTACGTGTCATTCAGGCCCTCGCCTGTTCTCGGGTTCGATTCCCAGTCTTTGGTTTTCATAGCCACTCCAGGTACTTCCTGCCACAGTTTAAAAAACCTGGTCTAAAGTTAACTGTTCACTCTTAATGAGAAAAAATGACCAGTCTGCTGCACACTCTTAACAACTCTTTACTAATTACTATCCCTAATGGCGCCACCTGTGGCAGCCTGTGTCAGTTGCAAAGACTTACTGTAAATTTCCCCACTGTGGGAACAAATAAGGGACTCAATTATTATTACATTTGTATAATATATTTTATTCGTGTTATAATAAAAATATTATAACAAAATATTATTATTTATTTCAAGTAAAAATGTGTGAACAAGTAATTTTACATTTTCAGTAAAAAACAGATCAAATTTGTCCGATGAAAAACAGAGCAGTTGTTATCAGTTGTTTCTCTTTGAGAACGTCCTTCAAACACTGCAAGAATGCAAAAAGGAAGAGGACGAAGCTGAAAAGCTTTTTTTTTGTTTTTTGTAGTATTTCTAGTTTTAAATGCAGAATAAACAAAGTCCCTTGTGCTTAAGTAAAGCCCTGGTTTGTCCTGAGAAAAACAATCAAAAAGCTGGAGAACACCAGGACGTCCGAGGGTGTTTGTATGTCAGTCGCCTCGTCTTGTCGTTGTGGTGTTTGTGTAGTCGGGTCCACGACACCAAAGGAGGGAAGATTCTCTTTGCTGTCACACTTTACCAGAGGTCTGACCCAGCGTGTTCTGCTGCGGTCGGTTGTTTTCTTTTCACTCCACTGTTTATCTTTAATGTCACACTGCGTTGCATAAAACAGTGATAGCCTTCAGTTCTGCAGCAGAAAAACAAGTCCAGCCTGTACAGTCGGAGAGCAAAAGGTGAAAGGACGACTGAAGCCTGAAGACGCTGTGTGTGTGTGTCTCTCTGTGTGTGTGTGTGAGTTCTGTTCAAGGTCGGTTTCTGACTGTAAGTCTGTGGCTGAAGTGTATTTGATGTTGTTTTTATTACATTGTTCTAAAAAAAAAAGTTGTTTATTCAATAATACACCTCTGCTGGCCAATGTCATAAAACAAGAATAAGTGTTCAGACATGAGTCACATGACACAGTCGGGGTCATCGTCCCGCATTTCCAACTGAGATTTATAAAAAATCTATGAAAGACAGACAGTCAGACAGTCAGACAGACAGTCAGTCAGACAATCAGTCAGTCAGACAGTCAGTCAGACCATCAGTCAGTCAGTCAGACAGTCAGTCAGTCAGACCATCAGTCAGTCAGACAGACCATCAGTCAGTCAGTCAAACAGTCTGGCATCAACCTCCTCACCTTCTGACCACTGATCCTCCACTACAGTAAATTCACTGATGTCGTTTCTGCAGCGTCTCTGAGGATGTTTCTTGTTCTCTCCCTGTTTTTCCAGTCTCCTCTGACCGCCCCTGTCACCGAGTGGTCACTGTCAGAGCTGGACGTGTTGCTGCTCGCCGGTACCGTCGGCCACACTCTCAGCCTGGCGGCCAGCAGCTTCGTGGAGGAGGAGCACCAAACCTGGTACTTTCTGATCAGCACCCTCTGCCTCGGCGTCTTTCAAGACGTCTGTCGCAAGTACTTCAGGGAGCGGATAGTTACGGGAGACGAGGAGGAGCCCGTACTTTCCTCCAAGGACCGCCGCTCTGGTCATCGTAAAGCAGACGTCCACTCAGAGAAGTGGCTGGCGTTGGCCACGCCGCCCTTCACGCTGCTCTGCTGCCGCCTGCTGCGCTCACTCAACCAAACTGGCGTCCAGTGGGCTCACCTCCCCGACGTCGGACACTGGCTCAACAGGTTGGTCTGACCGACTTTAAATAGAATTCAGTGAATGTGAACATTTAGTTGTCAAACTTAAAAGATTAGTGAGTATCAACTGGTGGCCCGTGGGCTGAATCCCACCCGTGAACTGTCCAATCTGGCCCGCAACTGGATTACAAAATAAACATAACAATAAATAAATTTAGACAAAAAAAATAATAATTATTTTTCCATTAATTTTTGCGTGTCCTCAGCTTCAGTTTTTTTTATACCGTCATGAAAAATAAATGTTTTTTGTGTTTTAACCCAGATTGTACTTAGATTTTTCTCTGACTGTATTCCATTTGGTTCCTCTCTACGTTGAAGAGGCCGTCGTCAAAAGTCCTATTTCTCTCCCTTCTGAAGGACACTGAAAACTTTCTGGGTCATAACGGACCTCCACTGGAGAAGTGGCAAAAAACACCAACAGAAGAGATAATTCATGAAGATGACCTGCTCTACTTACACCACCTCAGCTGCCTCCCCCGCCGCCCCTATTGCCTTTTCTTTAAACATGCGTCGTCCCGTTGTGGTGTTGTACAGACGTGGGTTCTGACCTTCTCCGTGTCCGGCTTCGCCCTTCCCTTCTACCAGCGCCACCTGTTGCTTGAATAATGAGTTCTAGGCAGCGTTACAGCAGAACTCAGAGAAGCCAACTTTAACCCGGCCCCCGGGCTAAATACACAGCCTCCATTCAACTTTGATATGCCCTTTGAGGTCCAATATCCTGTCTGTGCCCACCCACTCACCCACTCACTATATTGCCCCAATTGAAGTAAAAAAAAACAACAAAAAAACAGAAGATCTTTAAAGTTTAACCTGCTGCTGGAGGAAACAAACATCACTCAAATGTGTCCTGAAAAAATGCTACTAACTAATGGTTCATTCTCGGATTTTAGTCATTTTTTTGGCAGTGGTTTAAACAAACTGATCATGATCCGTCAACTACCAGTATGTTTTGCCTGTGACTCAGACCAGAAATGTGGGCCATGTTGAGGACCCTTAATTAAACAATGCATCCTGACGCGTGGTTAATTAAGATTATTTTAAATGGCAGTGACTAAGATCACATTAGGGTTAGTGTGAGTCATGTACAGCGAGTGTCTGCGAATGAAAACACACCGGAGCTGTTGTATTATTTCCTCTTTTATTATCATATTCAAACGGTGTCATGATGACGCAACCTTTATTTCACCAGGTGAATGACATGTTAATCCTTGAAGAATCCTCCACATAAACACTGACTCATTCTTCTGTTTTTATTTTGCAGTGCGGAACATAAAGTGGTCTTGTCCCTGCTGGCCGCTTTCTGCCTCGTCCTCATCTACTTCCTGGTTCAAAGACGGTGCTCGCTGGTCTCCAAGGTCGCCCTCGCCCTGGGACTGCTGGGCGTCTACAGCTACAGAGCAGCTGTGGACAACGTCTCATTTCCCTGGCAACACTCCGGTCACGCCACGTCCAGGTACGTTCCTCCAGGACTGAGTTTGTTTTTTTTTTTAAATGACCTCATTTGACCTCTGCCAGTTTATTAGTTATTGGTTTTAGAAATGCACTCTTTTTTTCTTGCTTTTTAATAAGATTAGTTTGAAGTTGGCGAGTAATGAAAAAGTCATTCACTGGAAGTTTTAGGATCGTATATATATTCTGTTGTTGAGCGGACTGTGGCAGCGCGCTGGGAAGTTAGTTCTGATGTCAGGTCGATTAAAACGCATCGGTCTGAAATATAGTTTTTTTTTTTCTTAGTCACATTTATATTTTCACAGTGTCCCGGTGGCGACTCATGAGGATGGAGTGAAGTATCTAGTTTGGACCAAATTCAATAGACCAGTGGTTCTCAAACTGTGGTACGCAATACCACCAGTGGTACGTGAGCGCTCTTTAGTGGTACGCAGGGAAAAAATTATATTTTCACATTAATATTTTCAATTGAGCAAATCTGAAACATACCATGCACAGTTAATACAACATTTAAACATAAACATTTCTAAACATCTCTCCTGTGTGGTGGAAGCTAACAGGCTAATAAAAAGTTTGAGAACTGCACTGCAATAGACAATTCAAAGTTTTTGTAAACGAACGTTTGATGTCCAACGTCAGTCCAGGATAATTTCAAACGTCAGGTAATCCTTGTCATACTTTCACAGTTGTACTGCAGTACTGTAGTAGATCAGTCATCGTTCTCACTGTACCTGCATAATCATCTTTGCTGCTTCCGTGGTCCAGTGTTGAACTAACACTGTGTGTTTTGGACGTGTGTCTGTCCTCGAAGACTGGAGGACTGATGTCTCCCAGTCCTGGGAGTATCGTTGACTTCAGTGAATGTGTTACAGGCAGACGTTGCATTCTTCAAGATGATGGTATTGACAGTTTCACTCTGTGAGGGGATTTTTACTCTGCAGCCTGTACTCTGGCACAGACTTATCTGAAAATAATGAGCGCTCAGGGCTGCACAAAGTTCTCCTGTCTAGTTTCCGTGGCTCTCCTTCATCTAGCAGCGCTATCTCCCTGCTATCTGGCCTTCCTCAACCTCTCCTCTTCTTCCTGGCAGCCT
Organism: Cynoglossus semilaevis; assembly: GCF_000523025.1. Taxonomy (NCBI): domain Eukaryota; kingdom Metazoa; phylum Chordata; class Actinopteri; order Pleuronectiformes; family Cynoglossidae; genus Cynoglossus; species Cynoglossus semilaevis. Next base: position 14,291,689 of record NC_024321.1, read on the forward strand.
CTTCTACCTATTCACCTAATTAAAAACTCGACCCTTCGCTCAAACCTTTGCAAAGTCACCTGAACTGATGGCACACGGACACCCGGGCTCCTTATCAGGAACTTGATGATTGACAGGGTTAAAGGTCAATCGAGTCACTCTAGGGTTTTTTTTTTAATACTTTAATTAAAAAATGTCTCAAAAAATAAACATCTGCTCTGGTTTTTCTGACTCGTGGAGCCAGAGTGAGAAGAACTGTTGATGGTCGGATCACGGCACCGAACTCTTGGTCCGACTTGTATCTAGGTAATGTTTTATATCTGTAACTACCGGCTCGTTATTATCCAACCCCGTGGTGTATTTCCTCAGACTCTGTTTTTGATTCGATGTTTCTGAACATATGGTTATTTTCCTGATGAATTCTGACATCAAATCAAAGCAGCATTATTTTGTTTTCTAACTAAAAACAGAAATCATTTTCTAGCAAATTGTGATGAGCATAAAAAACAGAATTACTTTTTTTTTTATTGCTCCATTTTAAATGCTGCTCTTTCGGTGTCACTCGTTTTATTTTTTTCATTTTTTCTTAAAAAAAAAATCCAATTATCCTAATGGATGAAAAACACAGCTAAATGTTCCAGTTTACACTGGCTCCACACTGATGCCTCGTCACCATGACGGGTGGAGGGACGTGATTGGTGTGAAGTCGTCTGGTTGACACCTTAAACTGTGGTGAAGGTGTGAAATACAGCGCTGTAATCCGACTGAAATAGAGGCAGCCACGTTTGACATGTGACATAAACAGCAGCGGGCGTTCGTTTCTTCATCGAAGGCTGAGAGTCTGTGTTTCCACTGGTGTGAGTGTCGGTGCTGTCAGCACTGAAACGTACAGTACTTCAGCGTTCAGTGGAAATACTGCGTATTTGAAGTATAATAATAATAAAAAAAATCTTTCAGTGTTAATTAGGCCGGTTTAAGGAGGCAGCACATATTAATCCTTAATGCATTTCTCTCTCTCTGTGTGTGTTTCCTCGGCATGATTGTTCGACACAAATGAGATTACTCTGCAATTCTCTCCATTTCAACAGCCTCCAAACCTGTTAGTGAAGCCTGGCAGCTCAAATCACTCACTCTTCTCTCACGCCATCAAATCCTGGCCCAGATTCTCCCCGCTTTTTTTCCCCCTTTTGCATAAAATAATGATGAATACAATTTCCGCCATATTGTTCGGGGAGTTGTGAATAATAAAAAGTACTGCTGTGTGAGGCATATTACTCTGCTCTTTTCCTCTCTTAGTTTCCATAAAATACGCCAGTCAATAATACATGTGCAGAAATGAGAGAAAGTCGTCTGTTACCACGTACTGTACTGTGTACTACTGCAGATGAAAAGGTGTTTTTGTCCAGACGGCGTGTCTTTTTACTGTAGTGAAGTATGTTTGGGTTAGCGCTGCTGTCATTTCTAATTGATTTTTTGATCTAATTTTTTTCTCGTTTTCGGAAATTGTTCACCAAAAAAATCCTTAAATTAGTTAAATAAATGAGAGAAAGTGCAAAACGTTGCTGATAAAAAAAACTAAAGAACTAAAGTAAAATTAGACAAAATATTTCAGATGTTTTTTTTTCTTGTATATCTTAGAAAAATACTTTAATTATAATATTTATGAGTAGTAGTATTATTGTTAGAGCTCATTACCCAAACCCTAAATCTAGAACAGGCATGTCCAAAGTCCGGCTCGGGGGCTACTTGCAGCCCGTGGATTCATTCTTAAGGCCCACACAGCTTCTGTCATAAAATGCTTCACCAACATGGTGCCCGCAGTACAAATGCCCACAAAGTTCAGCGAGCCACCATTTGATTATCACTGCGTTCAACTTTTGCTTCACCTCTGTGGAACTTGATAACTTGTTGACTTAGAAAAAATTAATATTTTAAAGCCCACAATGCACTGTTTCTCTGAGGTGAAACGTTCAACAAGGGAAATGAATCCTGCGCAGAGTTTATATCATGAATATATATTGTACATGTGGGTTTATAATCTCTAATAGCAACAGGCCAAAAATACACCAGGGAAAGTTTAAGACACCTGACCTTTAAAATGTCGCCTGCAGTTAGAAGTTTTTCACTGCTATGAGTTTTATCCCCATTAAAATACTTCACATTTTTACATCCCGTGGAACTCAGTTGGTGAACGACGAACCGGGATTAAATGTCACGCCGCCTCGGAGTATAATAAAATATGTTAATACGCTGTCTTTCATATGACGGTGACACAGAAACAACCGCAACAGGCGGAGTGCTGGCTGTGAGAGCCAGCAGTTTCCTCAGGCATTTCATTCTGTCTCCCAGTCTCACACCTTCAATAATTAATGTTACATTGACACATTGCATGAAAGAAGAAGAGAGTTCTGAGTTCTCCAGCATTGCATTCTGTCCAACAAGAGGCTGAAAATCTGAGATGAATAAGAGCTGGGAACTTCCCCAGACTTTCATCAAGGGTTGGTTCATCTGATAGACGCAAACATTTTAATTCAAAGAACGGCAAATACTGAGACATGTGACACTGCGACATTGTTGTAATATATGTTGTATTTTTTAATTTTTTTTTGCTGTTTCTTTTGTTCTTTACTAAAACATTTTGGTGAAGAATTAAAGCTGGTTCCCGTGCCTTCATTTAGATTTTGCTCATGCACGTTGCTCCTTTGTTGTTTGTTTTACGGCTCGGCTGGTACTTAATAAGATTAATGATCGCTCCGGAGGAAAACCTTGCACTAGATTATTTACCGCAGGTTTAGCCAAATCTACAGTATCTGTGTTTGTGTTTTGACTCACTCAGGGACGGTGACGCCGACAAGGAACCGATTACAGAAGGAGCTCAAATACAAACAACATGACATTTGACATTTGTGTTGTTGTCGCTGTTAGTGCTGGAGACGATGGAGGAGAAATAGTTGTTTGTTTGTGTGTATAAATACAGAAAAATGTCATGAGGACCTGGTTGGTAACTGTTTAGTGATTCAGGACACCACAGGAAACAGTTCCTGCCTGGAGCTGTCAGACGTTTCACTCCTCCTACCTCCTACTATTTTCACATTCTAATTTTATTGTGTAATCTTGTCTGTATTATTGCAATACTTTGATTTCATTTCTTCAGTATTGAAACTTTTTTAGAGCAATATTTTGGTTGATACTTTTGCAGTGTTCGGTACTGCAATATTCTAATCTTCCCTGTACAAATATTTGCGTTTTCTTATGCACATCTTATTTCCGTCACCCTCCACTTGTTCTCACCTCCTGCAGGTGAAGCCGTAACACAAAGATCTTCTCCTGGGTTTTTAAGGTCTGAAAATATGAAAGCTCTAAACCTCATTCAGAAATCTGTCGAACACAACGAACAATGTCAGTCACGATGCCGTCGGCGCAGCGCCGCCAAATCTCTGGAGATATTTAATTGCTAAAAAGCATTAACAGTTCCAGCAAGTTCCAGCGCCTGCATTGTAATGTTACTCTCTATAATCACCGCAATATTGAACCAGGACATTTACCGGTGAAAATCAATAGCGTTTTCCTGTAAATGCAGGAATGACACTGTGGAATCCTTGTGTTTGTTCAGGGGAATGCTGGAGGCGCGCTTCGTCTACGTCTTCGTTCTGGGAATCCTGTTCACGGGCACCAAGGACCTGCTGCGATCCCAGATCATCACTGCGGATGCCAAACTGAGGAGCAGGGGATTGTGGGAGATTTACAGCGGTTTGGTTCTGCTGGTCGCGCTGCTGTTCCGTGCCCACAACCTGCCCGTGCTCTGCGGGTCTCTGCTGATCCAGACGCTCATGGCTCAGTTCATCTGGAAGAAGCTTCACTACGACGCAGCCCAGACCACCATCATGCACTACTGGTTTGGTCAGGCCTTCTTCTACTTCCAGGTAAGGAACCAATCAGATGTAGTGATTCAACCGTAGTTCCCTGCAGTACGCCAGACCCCCAGAGGAGGGCAGTATGTGTAGTTAAAGGCTGTTGGTTTAAGTTCTGAGGTTCATCAACAGGTGAAACCATGGATCTTTTTGCTCTAAGGCAAACAGGAAACCCACGTAATCCACTGTGTGGCTCCTGAGTTTTTCCCCAACATCCAGAACACCGAGGTAACAGGAAGTGCAGGAAGTCTTTGGGTTTTAGAAAAAAACCGCGCATGAGCGCCACCTGGGCCGACTGTTCATTATTGAGCTAAGAATATCTGGAGGAACTGCAGGTCTCCTCTGATGCACTCGGTTCAGTTCCATCTCCACCTGGTCCATTTACTGTATATATTTGTACACGAGCGGCGGACTGACGCCAACTATCCTCCAGCCCACGTCACCTCTGGGCTGCTCGCACTGCCATGGGCCCAGGAAATGGGAATTGAACACCACCAGACAATTTTGAACTTAATCGCCCGGCCACGTAATTACAGGCCTGTGAGTAATAATGTTCTAACCCAGCTGGAACCGCTAATGGATCTCTTCAGATTTAACGTCACACATTTAAAATTTTGCAGCGGTGAAAAAAACAAAGTGATGTTGCAGTGGGAGAAAAAAATCACATCTAAAGTTGTGAATGAAGATCAGGGCAGTGACGCAAAGCATTGTGGGTTAATTCACCTGTAGGAGAGTCGTTAATGTCAGAAAGGGTTAACTAGACAATAAAGGATAAAGGTTTATGATAAATCTAAGGACGGGTGGACCAGATGGACAAGGAAGACTTTTCTGCAGTGGCTTTATTTCTGTCTCAGAAACAGACGGTCGGGGGAGAGGGGGTCGTCTAAATCCTCCCACACCATTACAGACGTTTCACCTAAAAATATGAATTAGAGTTCGAATCAAATCCGTTGGGACAAAATATATATTTTGACCGAGACAAGTGAAAAATATTTCAATTTGAAAACATTGACCTGGCACAAACACATTTAATCCCCCCCCCCAAAAAAAACAAAACAAGTTGCATTCATATATTTTATTATATTATTATATTTTTTCATACATTAAAAATGAGCTTTAATTAGCGAGAGTTGCTTGAAAAAAAAAAAAACCTGCAGCGTGTGCGTCAAGTCCTGCAGACCGAACCAGACGACCACAGAGCGGCTCTGAGGCTGTGTGCGGTGTGTGCTCTGCTCATGGGCTGGAAAAAACACAAATAACGGCGCCGCTGGGAAAATGCCAGGATCCAGGAGTAATGATGATGAAGCAAAAGAGGAGTGCTTCTGAAATGCTTACAAAGCTTTGCCCACGGTTCTCAGCGTGCTCTCCTCTCTGAATTACCCCTGCACCTCGACACACTGAAACTGAAGTCCTGTGTTCTTCCACAGGGCAACTCCAACAACATCGCCACCATCGACATCTCCGTGGGCTTCGTCGGACTGGAGAGCTACATCGAAGCGCCTGCTGTTTTCCTAACGTCCCTCAGCACGTACGCGGGGCCCCTGCTGTGGGCCTGTCACCTCATCTGCCACCTCAGCTCAGAGGGGGAGAGGTGAGTCACCCACCGAGTCACACGGCATCTTCCCATGGATGTTTGGCTTTGATACAGAGTCCACCCCGGGTAGTTATGGGGCCCCTGGGTGAGATAATGGTTTGGCGCCCCCTATTCACCAACACAGACACCCAAATGTTAGTGAACAATAACTGTATGACAGACCGTTAAAGCTTTAATTTTTGTCACCCAAATGTTAGTGAATAATAATTATATGACAGACCGTTAAAGCTTTAATTTTCAACAACACTGAAAACAAAGGGAAAAAAACCACACAGAAATAACATTATATCATATAAATACAAATTAAGAAAATGGTTACTTGAAAAAAAAAACTAGGGCTGTCAAAACTAATTAATTTGTGAAATTAATTTGGATTAAACTTTTTAACTGTTTTACTGTTTAAAAATTAACACGATCAAACAATACAAGTCAAACAGTGCAGAACAGTTATTTTTGGTTTAAAAAAACAAAACAAAAAAACAATTCCCTTACTCATTTCACGATGGGGAAATTCACAGTGTGAGTCTTTGCAACCCAAACAGGCTGCCACAGGAGGCGCTATTAAGTATACAGCTCCTCTGAGGCTTGAGTAATAATATTTTTCTTTTTTAATTTTGTAGTTTTTTGTTCTTTTGTGAGTGTTCCCAGTAGCAGTCCCACAGTTAGCGGTCCATTCACTTCTCCCATAAAGTCCCCCCCCCCCCATCCCTGCAGAGCAGCAGTGGAGTTACAAACAACTGCAGTACTGTGGTACAGACAAAGTGAGGAATATTTAGTATTCCACCTTCTTTTTTTTTTCCCTCTTGGTTACTAAGCATCTGTGGCGGCAGATCTCTACATCATTACTGAGAGACTTCAGAGTCTTGGTTACATCTGTTTTTCTACTCCCGCTTCCCGACTCCTCTCTGCAGGGACAGGAGCGGTGCAGAAAAATTCCAGTTAATTGGTTTATTTGTGGCATCAGGGAGATTTGTTCGCAGTTTGTCTAAGATGTGTGTAAACAGCTTAACCTGCTCAAGACCTTCAGTGGAGGGGGTCGAGGGGGGGGGCTGTTTTATTTGTTTGTTTATGGGTGTGTGTGTGTGTGTGTGGGTGTGACTTCTCCTCAGCATGTGGTCCGTGCACAGTCCTGACTGATGAGGTTTGTGGCTGAATAACAGCTGCTGCTCTGACAGAAACTAAAGTGAAATGTACTTTTAATGGAGCTTTTCTTCAACCTGCCTGTGGTTTCAGTTCCTGCAACTCAAATTCCAGGGACTCATCTGGGTCTGTAGCGCTGTAGCACGGACGAGCTGCTTTTGTCAGTGAAGCAAAATCAAGGATTTTAGAAACGGGTAGAAGTGGGAGAAGCAGAAGAAGAAGAAGCAGCTTGTCTTCATCGGTGCTGCTCTAAATGAGCCGCAGTTCTTTGCTCTGCCTTTAGGGCTGAACGTTGTAGTTTTGGACAGTCGTGGATGATGATGTTTGGGGTGGAGCTCCCCAGTTCAGGGGTTTGTGACGTCATAAGGCAGGGGAGATCTTAAGGCCTCATGTTCAGACATTTCCAGATTGTAAAACATCTTCTCAGTTGTTGAAACTGAAACTGAAGGACAGACAGTCAGAGACAAGGATCCGTCAACAAAACCCTGACAAAGTACCATTAGAACAGTAGTTGTCAAACTTGTTTTGGTCATTTTGGTCATTAACAAATTCTAACACAAATAGATTGATTTGAATTTATGCAGTGCCTGTACCACCAACTAGTGGTCGGAGGCTTAAATGCAGCATTAAAATCAACAACGTCATGAATATTTGCATACATAAAAAATCAATACAGCGCTGTAGAAATTTCAATGTATCAATATTTTATCACACCACTAGTTTTTACACTGTTGAATTTGACCAACTGCCTTAGAATCTTAGTCAGAAGAAGCTCAAACACTGATCGCTTTCATATGTGACCTGACAGAACCATTGATCCGCCCACAGACTGCTGCTAATGACCGGCCGGCTGCAGACTGTGTGGTTTCACCGTCTCTAACACACACTCGGCTCTCAGTGGGTCTGAGCTGCCTTATGGTCAAGGCCTTTTTTTTTTTTCTAACACTGCATTTTATTCCCTGCTAACAACAAATGGCGCGGTGGCGGCGGTGACACAGACACAAACACACAACCGTCTCTTATTCTGACATCAGTCACCGGTCCTTTTGCAGGAGCTCCACCTGTAATGTGGAGGAACATTACTGTACTCGAACAAATGGGAGTTTAAAATAGTCTCAAACAGAGTGAGCAGCTCATTTATGATTCACTCTGGGGCAGCCAGGCCTGAAGTGATCAATAGTTATTTAAAGGCTTTCCTCACGCTGTCAAACTGAATGTTTTCATTGTTTTGATCTGGTTTTGACTCCGGCTCGTCCTCAGGGCCGACGGTCATCGTCATGTACAGTGACTTTGATTTTCATGCCGTCGCACGAGTTGCACTGGTTTTGACTCTGGTGTGGCCTTGATTTTCATGCCGTCGCACGAGTTGCATGGAGGTGATCCTTGTTGGGAGTAGTCTGAGCAGCGGTGGTGGAGTACGGTACTGTAGAGTACTCTCTGCAGCAGAATGTTTCATTTTAGTGGAATACAGTCAAATGGAGGCTGAGTCAGGGCTTCATTTCTGGGATTCAAAAAAATGACTTTTCAGCTTCTACAGCCAGGTTTCTCTTCTCTGTTTTTTCACTTTCCTGTTTGAGTTTGTCAAAGTACCAAAGTCGTCCAGTTTAGTCAGGTCACTTTAATTTGGTCAGTCCAAATTCAAATTTGGCCTCAGTGGACGCCACCCCTCAGACTCACGGTGTCAGCTGTGAACGACTAAATCCAGTTCAGACTGGTCTCTGTGTCTCCGACAACTTTGATCAGATTTTTCTATTTAACCGTCAAAAAAAATGGAGCGTCTTGAAACTAAGTCGGTTTCGACCCCAGTTGAACAGTTGTCTGGACGGAAACCAACGGCAGCCCAGTTCACCTGGGCCTGTTGGGCTGGATGATGGTGTCCACAGAGTTAGGCTTAGGTGTTTTCCACTGACGAGGCAGTTTCTCCTCCTCAGTGACAGGATGTTGGAGACAGACTGAGAGGATGAACATGAATGTTTCAGTGGCTCTGAGAGCTCCGGCACAGAGATCAATGAAGCCGTGTTCAATCAGCAGGAGTTTAACAGCCACATGAATCAGTCATTGTGTTGGATTCAGATTTTTTTTTTTTTTTTTCAGAACTCAGGATAAACTCGATGTTCAAACAGTGTGGGGTTTACTGCAGTTCAAATTCAGAGCAGTTTTTAAAATAGGAGGACGGCTGTGTGGTGTGAATGTTGTGAACGTGTCTGAGTGAATGTCCACCTCCAGGCTGGATGGTGTCCAGATTGTCCTGCGCCATCAGCACGTCGTCTCTTGTCCTGGAAGAAGATTCGGAGTTCCTCCTCCTCCTCCTCAGCTGGGTTTTTGTCTAATTGAATGAACGAGCGCCCTGTAGCCGGAGTGTACGCGCTGTTAGCATGTAGTCGTTGTCTTCTTCAATCCATCCTTCTCTGCAGTTGTGCAACTTTCACAAATCATCATTTTATCCATCGTCAAATCTTTGGTCCCCTTGACTATGGTTTGTGGGCCCTCAGGGATCCAGGAACCATGGGTTGAGAACTACTGCCTTAGGGCAGTTACATTATATTGAACAAAAAAAAAAAGATATAACTTACCAACATTTGCCAGTGTTTGAATCTCTGACTCTTTTTTTTTTTACTACTGTTAACTCCTAAGTTGCCTCTTCTGCCCCCTGCTGTTCTGCCCTCCTCTCTGACCACGGTGTTCTCCTCCACAGGAGCCCGGTGTCTCTCAGCCACGGCTGCTACTGCCTGGCCCTGCTGAGGTCGGTGCCGGCCGCCGCCTACATCGTGCTGGTCACGGTCCTGCGCTACCACCTCTTCATATGGAGCGTCTTCTCACCCAAACTACTGTACGAGTCCGTGCACCTGCTGCTGACCGCAGGAGTCTGCCTCTTCTTCAACACCATGGAGCGAGGCCCCGGCTCTGGTACGTTCTAGTCCCACAGACTCACAGTTACTCTGAAGTCAAGAAAATGTTTTTAGAGAAACAGCTGGACCTCGAAGGCGACAGGATGGTTACCGTCACTGTCGTCGAGGCAGTGGCTTCGTCGTCCAAATATGGGCGTAACGATGAGTCTGCAAACACGGTGAACTTGATGTTTCAGTTCCTCTAAAGAACATTTTGGAACAAATGCTGAAGAATCCTGACAACAAGCAATAAGAAAAAAAAAAGCTTCATTGCCGTATCGGAATCTACCTCATATGTAAAAACAAAACAAAACAGTTGAGTCTCATGTTGAAAGACTGATGGTTGACTTATTTTCATAAAATAAAAAAGTACTTTTATTTTGACAACAGAATAATCAATAACTAACACTAATTTATTCATTTTTATGCCATCTCCATAGTCACTACAAACGAGAGATGTCCGATAATATCGACCAACCGATATTAGCATATTATGTAATATCTGTAAGAATCGTTTTTTGTTTTTTTTTCTCCGATAATGAAAACCCGATAACGCAATCCCTGGGTTTCACCAAATGATGTATGCTTTGGGGATAAACGGCTGTATATTGAAGTAAAAGTCACTAGATGGCAGCATTGCAGCTCATTTAATTAATCTCAGATTTATACTTTGGTTTGTACAGAATATTACCAGGTTCATATACGTATCAGTTGATATCGGAATCAGAAATTAATTGTTTCGAAAATATCGGCTATCGGGAAAAAGTTAATATCGGACATCCCTACCACAAACCCAACAGCGCCTTCAACCTGTTTGATAAGTTTCAGTCAGGATTCAGCTGATTCAGTTCTGATTTCATCAGAAACGTTATATCGATGGAGCAACTTTCTCCTGTTTGATCACTTTCTCCGTGTGACGAGTACAAATTCTCTGAGACACACGGGGCTTTTTCTTGTCTTTTCATTTATTCCATATATTTAGTTGCAAAAGTTAAAAGTAGTTTTCCTTGGATGTCCTTTAGATTTCTCTGAAGACACACTGTTCTTTTCCTTCTGTTTTTTTTTTTTTTTTTCCCTTATCCTGCGGAATCTTCCGGTGTATACATTACAATTTTAAAATGTGCAAGTCATATAACTTCCCGGGTTTGGCACCGCAGCGCGGACTTATGAGGTTCTCCGACTTCTAGTCAATCTGCTTCCTCAATATCCCTGAGAACAGAACCAAAGCAGAGTTGGAGAACTGGCCATTATCCAAAGTAATAAGTGTATGGAGCCAGCACAGCAAACAGTGTGGCGGCGTCCAAGTACTTAGGCAGCACACTGTAAGATACAGTGTCTTCCTGACGCTCTGACGTCAAACTCCTAATGTCATTAACTGGATGCTGCCGTGGCGCCTGTGTTCATGTTTGACCCTGCTTCCGTTGTTGCAGTAATTGGCGACTGTAGTTCGACAGGTATTGTAGTTTGGAGTAGTGTAGTAGTATTTGTTATAGTATACACAGAGGGTTGCGGGTTCCATTCCCGATAGTACTGTATTTGAGTGGGACACCTCAAGGTGACCAACAGTGTAGAATTTACAGTGAGTGATATTTGAGGTGGTACTAAAGTGTGGTCCATCAAGTAGAAGGGGCGGTCCCCAACCTGCGGTCTGTGGACCAGTGCCGGTCCGTAGCTCATTTGTTGTACTTCAGTACTTCAGTTTTACTGATTTACTTACAGTAATTGAAAAAGAATCCAGTCTTGTCCCTTTACTGTTTTCATTCAAAAAGTAATCTGGAAATGTTGGACCGCTGAAGTAGAACATCCTTGTAGAGACAGAGGGTGACGAGGGTGAGGCTGACGAGGATGACGAGGGGGAGGCTGAGGCTGACGGGGGGGGAGATGACGAGGGGGGGGCTGGGGGATGGACACATACCATAGTTTGATCCACATCAGTCGGAGACAACAGTCAGCTACACGCCTACTTTCGTCAAATATTTAAAAACGCATCAGTTAATCTTTTTAAAACATGCCCGTGTATCGTCAGAGCGAGGGAGAAACCACGGAGAAACGTCCAGACGCCCAGCAGCTGATCAGTTTCTGCTGCTTTAAATCAAACGTTGTTGTGGATGGAATGATGGCAGCGGTGGAGAAACAACTTCTCACCTTCAGGCAGTAAAGTGAATCGTCAAGTCTACCCCACCTTCCCCCTCCCACCCCCGCCTCTCCCCTCCATCACCTGTCACTCACCTTGATGAGCTGTCTGCCTTGAAACCGTTCCTGGCCCAGGGCTGAGATCACTGACACTCCAGCAGACCACTGCAGGTGCAGGAGCCGCAGCAGCAGCAGGAAACAAACAGCGTGGCTGACGTTCACCTCGGCACGGAGAACATTTTCGTCTTATTCACGGTGGAGCGACGCGACGCGAGGCGCGTCAGCGAGTCACCTTGGTGGAGACGCGGGGCCACGCTGGTGAAAAGGCAACACAGAAAACGGAATTTGAACAACATTAAAAAGTCAGACAAACAAGAGGATTTACATTTAAATAGTCAGGGTCAGTGACAGACACACTGAATATGGATGACAGTGTTTGGCTGCTCTGCATCAGGAGCAGGAGAGGGGGGTCGGGGGTGGTTGGGGGGGGTCCAGGCTCAGAGCTGTAGTCAAGTGTGCTTCTCTCTGTCGGTGAGAGTGGAGTCTGACGCACAGTTAGTGGAGCAGATAATGAAGTGCGTCACTGTTTCATGTGCCTCACAACTCTTTGCTCCTCTAATGACAGTCGCACTGGATTTCAGCAAAATTTAAACATTAACATTTTTTTTTAGGCAAACTTAACAAGAGTCCAGACAGTGACTGTCCAGGGGGGAGACAGTTCAGGACACACTGGCCTGGTTGACTGAAAAACCACTGCTGACATCTGTGAACTGCACCAAATCCTCGCGCTACCAAAAAAAAAACATAATTCGATTTTCTTATCATTAAATCAAATATTTATTGACATCATCAGCAAAGTTTTTCAATTTCAAAACATTTTGTTAACGGCTGAACAATTCTATACGGACTGTTGTAGCTAATGTTAGCTCTGGTGTCTGTACC
>NC_024321.1:14304495-14306313 GCF_000523025.1 Cynoglossus semilaevis
GGACTGTTGTAGCTAACGTTAGCTCTGGTGTCTGTACCTGGACTGTTGTAGCTAACGTTAGCTCTGGTGTCTGTACTGGGACTGAGCGACAGTTGTTGTCTTTGTGTATAATTATTTATTTTTTTCCATTTTCTGGGATTTTTTTGCGGCGACTATTTACAAAGCGGTTCTTTCCTGTTTAGTGTTGGTTTTTAGTTTAATCTTTACTGCACTTCTGATCGTTTGTTTGTTTGTTTATCTTGGTTGCACTTAAATTTGATTATTTTTGCTCCAAACCACAAAAATCACATCTTCCTGTCAATGGATTCATTTTCAATTTATCTTCAACTTCAAATCAAATCAAGCATGTACATACTAAATACTTGGTTTAAAAAAAAGTTTTTGATGAAACTTTTGATGAAAAGTTTGAAATGTTTAATTCTTCTGATAATTAAATTACTATTCATTTCTGATACTCTTACATCTTGGTGTTGGATTTTATGTTCTTAAAGGAAAATTCCTGAAACTCTGATTCACATTTTGTACTAAAATAATTCACATTTTGGGATGTTACTGAGCAAAGGTGAATTTTTTTATTTTTTTTACATGTACTTTTTATGCCTTTCATTTGTTTTGTTCAGCACCACGGTCCATTGCTTCATTGCTCCTCCTCTGGGGCCTCTGTGACATATGAGAAACCTGCCATTTCTCATTTAAAAGTTTCCATACAGCTTCAGTTAAACTTTACATAACAGTTTCTGTGAAAGGGCACCTGGTCTATCTGTGCGCACACAGAGTGGTAGGAGGATGATCATTTAGTAATAAGGCTTGTATCTGCTAACCACCCACCAAATGATTATTCTGTGCCTCCAGGAGCTCCACTTCAGTGCCGTCGTTGAAGAAACGACACATTTAATTCGGTGCTCACGTCTGAGTGGGAGTCCTTATGAAATCCTCCAGTGAAAAGATGAAGAGAAGATTCAATATGACCCTGGAATCAAAGACGTTCAAAGATGTTTTAACTTCAACTGAACGTCGGGCTTTTGTTCAAAACTTATTAAAAACTTATTAATTGGTGACATTTCCCAAGGAATCCAACTTATGAATCAATTGATATTTGAATGAAAAGGTCCTTAAAGGTGTCATTGCTGAGGACATGTTAGAGTCAAACTTTATTTTCTTCAGTCAGTCGTAGACTCACTGACTGTCCTGATCTCAGTCAGGCTGCTCAAACCTAACATTTTCTCTTATGGACACTGTGGGTTTTTTTTTTCATATTCTCTGAGTAACGTCTCTGTTCAGCACATGTCATCTTGTCCATGCACATGATTCATGACATAGGTCTACATTTGGCATTTCCTTCTCCACCTTTGAAAACACTGAGACTATGAGTGATTTGTATGTGTGAAGTAACGTCTAATCTTCTAGCAGAAAATACAGAATTCCAGAGAGAGAGAGCAGCTGGAACTCAAAGTTGGAGTTGTGCTTCCGTGTTGGAGCGTTTCCTCTGAGACCTGCATTAACTCAAGCAACACCGCTACTCTATTTAAATGCTTCAGGAGTCGTCTGCTAAGTGGCAGATGGCAGCCGGCCAGAGAAGATATTCGAACTGTGGAGTTCCAAGCTGAAAGGAGCAGCCACTGCAGGAGATACTGACTGACGCACACCTCAGTCCGCACCTACAGCCTGGCCAGGGTTCCCCTTCATGCTGACTTACAGTATTGTACATTTGGTTTGTTAACCTTCCTTGAAAAGTTTTTTAGTTTTTTTTAATTTGTCTTTAGAAAAAAAAAATTTTAAAGTTAAAAAACATCTTCAGTCTGAGCTCACTTGGACATC
>NC_024321.1:14306413-14310442 GCF_000523025.1 Cynoglossus semilaevis
TAACTTATTATACCCCTTTTCAAGTCTGTAACATCCTTTGGTCAAAATACCCCAGGGTTAAACATCCCAACTGCAATCCCAAAATAGAAGTGCTCCCCAATCGCACAATTTAAATATTTACATGAACTCCAGTTAAAAAAGAGAAAAGTTGTGATCGAATTTCCAACTGTTTGCAAAGCATTACTGGGAGATTCAATGTGATACAAATATAGTACAACTAAGTATTAGGTATGCAACACCTCCAAGGTTACTGTGGAGAACTTTCTGGACCAGGTTTATCCTTGATATAGATTTGTTTTGCAGTAACAATAAACTTAAATTTACATAAAGAAAAACATACTCGTCAACTCCGATGTTTATTACATCGTTGTTTTTTAACTCAGGAAATGTCCTATTTTCCAGCACTGGTTCTGTTTCTGTTCCGATTAAAATTCCACCGCGTCATTCCGACGGTGTTCCCATGATGCCCTGTTGCTCATTAAGGGTTGAGTTGCTGCAAATCACTGCACCGTGTTTTATATTAGTCCTATGCTTTTGCAGATACATTTTTATATAGAGCAGTGAGTTAGCCTGCTGACATGGCCCCCTCCAGGCCATTGGCTGTCAGTGTGCAGTGTGTCAAGGTGCACTGAATGCAGTCTGACACAAATTTAATCTGCCGCAGCAGCCTCATCCATCGCTCGTGGTCGGTGTTGTGCTGTAACTGGTCTGGTATCTGTGGCCAATGAACTACGTGACGGTGATTTAGTGGAATCACTACGTAGCGTGTATGATGTATTTGTAGTCCTTATACGAGAAGACAACCTGTCACAGAGTCTTGTCTTGAAGCGTTATTCAAAGTGAAAAATAAAATAAAATAAAAAGTCAGGTACAATGGAGCGAGAACGTTGGAAACACAGCTCTGCAGGAGCACGGCTGGAACAGCTGGAGTGACTCGCTCACATCATATCAGGAGAAAAACAGTTGCTTTTAAAACCAAGCTCTTAATCCTATTTGACAGGATTTTTCCTTCAGTGCCATTTTTGAGGCTGTTAAACCTGACCTGCGATTCGTGTGTGAGCTGTCACTCAGGAGACAAATAATCCTGCTTCATGGCCAAATTCTCCTTCTACTATCACTGGTCCATGCTGTATAACATGTCAATAACCTGAGGAGGATTTTATCAAATAGCAATCACACGTCAGAAAATGTATTTTTAGTTATCTCCGAATACTAAATCTCCGATCTACCTGATCTGTGATGCTAACGACCAAAATAAAGGGTTATCTGGAATATTTTAGCAACTGTGTAGAGTTAGGGTCAACCCCAAAACAAACCAGCAAAGCTGTCATATATCATCAAAACGTAATGAGTTCATATACTGTGGGCAAATGTAACGACAAGGTAATATGTCATGACAGTCCCAATCCTGGTGTGAATAAAAAAAAAACATGTTCCTTGATAATGAAAACAATAATTCACAGTGAACAAAAACAGATCAGATACGTTTATGTTCTACCACACTGGTAATAAAATATGAAACGCCTTCACCTACACCCTGCACAAAATCCCTTTTTTTTCTACAACAAGGCACAGAAAACAGAATGTTTTTTTAAACAATGCGTTTCATGTTATAGAAAATGACTGAATGTTTAATGAGGACAAAAACCAAAGGTTCTGTGGTCATATTTAGATTCAAGCAGCGAGTCCGACCCCAAGCAAGAAAACATGTATTTTTTATAATGCAATGGACACTGCTCAAAAGATTTCAGAGAAAAACAAGGGAGATTTGGAAACCTGGCCTGCAGCCGCGGTCACTGAGGATCCTGATGTATTTGTATTAAAAAAGAACGTCTACCTAAAATTTCCCAAACAAAACACGTTTGGATTCCCTCCGTCTCTATATTTCATATTATCATTTCAATTACTATTCCACAAGAAACGTCTGCATGTGCGTTCCAACTTCAACACATTCAACTCAACGTGAACGACAATTATTCACCCCTGGAGGCAGAAGACGGAGGGATGAAAACACAGAGCCGGAACGCTCAAGGTTGCGAGCCGCTGACAGACCATGCTAAGACAACAGAGGACCTGGAAGTCTTTGCAAACTAAATCAAATCTGCAGAGCAGCACTTTTTTTGACAGAGGAGGAATTGTGGTGCAGTGGGAGCGGCGAGTGCTTTCCTTCGTTTTTGCACACCCTGCTGTGTCAGCCTGAGTCACTGTGCACTCTTGGTATGTAATGTATTGCTGAGGAGACTCCTCAGTACACCCAAGGTATATATCATCATCAGTCTCTCTATTTCTGTGTGTGTGTGTGTGTGTCCCAGCGGGCGCAGCTGTCTCCTGAACAACACTCAAACACTGCAGCAACAACAGAGTCTCCCGCTGCCTCCAAATAAATTAGGAACACTGTTGACTTCCTCTCTTATTGCATTCAAATGTGCTGTATGTGTTAGTGATGGTGTTAGTTGACTGGCAGCCTGTCAATCACACCACGCTGTCAGTCACACCACACTGGGAGTTCGCCCCTAAAACTATGCACAAATGTGGTCCAGACCCCGTGCTGGTAACCCCACCTAGCAGCCAGGTCCTGGGAAAAGACAACCCTGCACATGCACAAATGTGGTCCAGACCGCGTGCTGGTAACCCCACCTAGCAGCCAGCACCCAGGGATTCAAAGACTAGGTGGAATCGAACCCCCTTGCTATGCACACTGGCTCAAACAAAACACCCACGCTACACAATTATACTTGGTAATTAACTGTGAATTTTAATTACCAGGTAATTTGATCAATATCTGTATCTCCACTGGGGGTGTACAGTGGAATGTTGGGTAAGAGGGTCATCAGTTCAAGCCCCAGTGGTAACAATGAATGGAGTCTTTCTGTTCTCCCCCGTCTGTGTAGGGGTTCTCTCAGGGTCATCTGGTTTCCTCCCACTGCAGGATCTAGTTAACTGTTCACTCGAAATTGACCACAAACCAACTTTAGGATTCGAGCCCTAGGTGGTATCAAACCTGGAACCTTTTGGGTTGTTTTATTACCAAATTTTCAGGCAGCATCGCACCACGACATCAAATCCACATTGGCTGGCTTATCATCGCCATGTGTGTGGGCACCCACACCGTGGCTATGTTTTATTGGGACCATAATAAAAAAAAGGCATGGGCCAAAGTTGGCCAGGAGGTGGTACGTTGTGAGACTGTCATTGGCTTGTTTCACTACATTATTGACAGTGTTTCACTGCGTCAGGGGTGAATGAAGCGATGATCCAGTGATGCGGTACAGGAGTTTGATGTGTTTTGTTTTGTTTTTTAGCATCTATCTCGTTTGCCCTGTTAGACCGCAGTCCTAGCGCTGCACCACTCTAGCTTACAAGCATAGTGTATAAATGCCCTTGTCAGTTAAATCCAATGAAGTTTACAAATCCAAGTTTTAATTAGATCTCCATTGATTCCATTATGCTGCTGTGTAAAGTCATAATAAAATCCTTGTCAGTGAACGTGTTTCCACATTCCACCAGTAGCAGGTGTCTCTCAAAGGTGACATATCCTTTTATTAAGATTTCTTTGGGATGATTACCTCTAAATTAATGTGGAGGGAGGGAAATAAAGCCCTTCATAGTGGAACGGTCTGATGTCATTTATTATGAATGGGCCCTGAGTTGGCGGTGAAATGATCATCAGGCTGCTGCCTTGTTCTCCCAGAGTCTGGTGAAGTCTGTATTATGGTCCCTGGCTGTGTTTCTTTCTCTAAGGCTTTAAGGTGAACAAAGAGCACACTTCACCCTGCAGCCGCGGCTCCGAGTCGGTGCCGACAGAATTTAATTAAAGACAACGCAGCGAACAGTGGTGTGTTTCGGAGAACTTTTAATCAGCAGCTATTTTCCTTTTAAACACTGCGCCTGAATGGCAACAATAAAAGGAGGACTGAATTAATGGATTACCGAGGAGATAAAGGATGGAGCAAAATGCTAATTCCTGCCGCTGTCCTCAGATCTACCCTCAGAGGTGGAGGCTGTTGTTGTGAACATCAGCATGCTTTT
>NC_024321.1:14310564-14314875 GCF_000523025.1 Cynoglossus semilaevis
TTAAAATACTACCTCAACTCCCAGCATGTGTTTGTGGAGGCCTCGACTTCAGGTCAGATTCCCGACTTGCGTCAGACTAGCTTCACAGCTATACTGTCAGACAGAAAAAGTTATTGTTAATTTATTTACAGTTTATCATGATTAATCATTATTAATCCATAGTTACACTGTAATAATCACAATAACATTTTCATTTGTTTGAAGTCCCTATTTAAAAGTGTATCTAAAGGAGAAACATTGGAACTTTTGCTTCATGCTACAGAGTGTTGTTGTTTATCTGACGTTATCTGTCTATGCGTCACATCACTGTGAAGGGTCTGGTTTCTGTCTCTGTTTCTGTGTCTGTTTCTGTTTCTGTCCACTGTTGGCCACAGTCCTGGCTGTGGACACAGGAGACTGGACCACAGTCGACTGAACTGTGTCAGTGTTGCCAAATATCTCACTTATATTGTGACTCACTTGTTAACTGACACTTCACTCTGGCCGTGTCCCAAGTAAAAGACCTTTAGGAAGGATTTACTTTTTTCTTTTTTTTTTTTCTTTTTGGCCTTCTAATGAATAAGAAAAAAAAAGATCCAGAACGAAGGAAACTGTCCAACAACAAAAAATGTACTTTTGGTCCTGATATTTCTGTACACCTTGACAACAGGTCACAACCAACATCTATGCCGTGCCTGAGGAAAACAAATGCAATTTTAATGCCATTTCAGTCAATGTTGAGAAGTAAATAATTGAACTACTTCCTGTAGGACCGATCAATACCGCACCGTCGTTGAAGGATCAATACATTTTCAAAATAAAACATCTTTCAGACTTTATTCTGTTAGTATCAGAGTCTGAATGACCTGTTGTTATGAAACATTGACAGATAATCTTTTAATAAAAGAAGTAAACTCATGTTTTTAAGTTTTGGACTAAACTAAACTTCCTGCTCCTGATCCACGTCTCTCTACTGCTGTATTTGGGTCCTGTCTGCTTCCCAAGTTACAAGATGTAACAGCTTTTCCTGCATCGTCTCTTTATCTTCACAAATGTCACCTTGATCTACTGATTCTGATCTCGACTTGTTCAAAGCGTCAAAAGAATCTTTGTGCCAGTCCTTTCCTTGGCTCGGTTCCCCGGTGGACTTTGTTTGGTTTGGTAGAAAGGGGGCGATAAATGAAATTCCCTCACCTCGGAGTGACGGCTCTACCTGAGAGGTTTGAGGAAATTAAAATCTTCCCCGTGTGGTGAATCAATATAAAACAATCCCCTTCCCTCACTCTTAAATGTGCTAGGCATGCTCAGAAATGCAATTAACCCACAGCTGGAATTGATTCGGTCCACTCCAGCTTATCTCTCCTGGCATGGCCAAGCTTTTACATGCCCGCTGGGAAGATCAAAAGTTTTTTCCTGCTTCAAAATCCGACAATGTTCCAGAATTAGCGCCGATGTTATCTACAGCAGGTAATTACCTGCTATGGTAATCAATGCAGGGCTGCTGTCTTTAATAGTAACTGGTATCGCCCCTTCTGCAGGCTGCACAAATTACAGTGATTCATCACCGCTCCACAATGCACCGCCGGCAACGCTGGCACTCTCTCTCTCTCTCTCTCACACACACACACACACACACCGTCATGTTGCTGTTGTCACTACAGTGCCCGCTAACTGCCTCTCTGTGTCCCTGCGGATACGTCTTACAAAAAAAAAAAAAAAATTTCCAGAAGGCTTTTGCCTCATTTTTAAAATTTAACATGAGTTTTCTAGTTCACACTGGCAGATCCACAACCTCACAGGCTGCCAACACTAGCTGCTGTCCAATTCCCAAACAAACATATTAATAATTAAAGTTTGTTAACTTTTTGTTGGCCTACATTTTGTGATCACTGGTTGTAAAGCAAAGCAAGGCGTCTGTTCAGTCAAAGTGACAGACAAACCAGTCCACAAGCGTCTCTGAAATGAGTGCAGCCCCGGTGAGGTGGTGCGGGGTGGATTAGACAGGATGGACTCTGGTCGGCTGGACTGGACCACAGGGGTCAGAGCCTGAGAGAAGGCGATGAAGTCCTGCACCTTAAGCCTCTGCTCCAGTGATCTGAGGTGAATGCATTTGTGCTTTGGCTCCTTCCGCTCGCCGTCTGAATATTTCATGCATGTGCAGCAACTCGGAAAGAAAAAATCAATAGCCATCACACCTGCCTCTATCTGTGGGCGACACCTGCCCCTTTCTGCAAACATGTGAGGCTTATGACATTGTTAGAGCCAGTGATTGTTTGGTCTCCAAAAAAAAAACCTTACACATCACATTGTAAACACTGTGGTGAGTTCAGGGACCCAGAAGCAAACACAGAAGAAAAAACTGACAATTTCAAAGATGATGCAAGGATATGCAGAGATGTGGCAAACTTGTAATGTTCGCGACGCAGGGTGAGAGCTGAAAGTATGAAAAATACAAAAATAGATTTAACAAGCTATAAGCATTTGCCGTATAGACATTGATGTTTTATTATTATTATCATTGTTCTACTCTTAATATGTAAAATGTTTTTTGTTTTATTTGAGCAATACAGCTTTAATAATGACACTGAACCGACTCGGCCGGTTATAATCACCCAGGTTATAATGAGTCACAGCTGAGTTGTCACGGTGGCGTCATGACACGAGAAATCGGATTCAAGTATGTTTATGACATGCTGAAGTGCAGAGGTGTTTCCATGGCGATAGGGAGAAAATATTAACGACAACAGACACCACAGACCTGCTGTAGTACAAGTACTTCACTTGGTCTGAACCAGTGCTGCTCAGTCATCCCCACTTTGAACCAGTGCCCCACCTGCCCCCCCCGTCACCCCAACACTGAATGCCAATTGAATATACTTTATATTCAGTGTTGATACCAAACCATAACAAATGAGTCACTACAACAGCTCCCTTGTCCTCGCCTCCTAGTGTCTTATTACCGTACTGCATTACTGGTCATAAAATATACGTGATCAGTGGTTTTGATCTCAAGGTTTTGCCCCCTCCCCCCCAACAATCCCCCAAATACCCTGTTGAAATTCAACTTCAGGTGAACTGATGCAATCAGAAGGAGGAGGAGGAAGAGGAGAGGCAGGAGACGTGCAAGTGAAGTCAGTGGATGCCAGTGCACGGGGACACGCCACCGAGGACGTGCACTCCAGCAGTGAGAGACACACTCACCTGAAACACAATTACAAAGTCACAGGGAGAAACTAGACAATGAAAAGAACCGAGAACATCCCGGAGCCTCGGCCAAAGGTCTGACAGATGATTTGAAAAGCACAGCAGCTGAAACGCTCTGCACGGGAAAGAGCGGAGACAGGAGAAGTCAAAACAGGAAAAGATCTGCGTGTTTCCATATCTAACAGACTGAGTAGACACTGGGGAAAATATTGCCTGTGCAGACAGTCACCACTTCCTGTTTGGCTCTCGCAGTAACATCACAGGTTGTTTTTTTACTTAGCTTCTGAGTAAAAAGTGACAAAAAATGCACCTTATTTTCACTTCCTGCTCGTTTCCCTGTACATTTTATATAATGTTAGTCTGTACTTAGTCTCTAGTACCTGGTACTGGTTCCTGGTGATTTCCAAATTACAGCTAAAACCAAGTTTTCGCACCTTAGAGACAAAATTTCAACGAATTTGACAGTAGTTACATATTTGTTATAATTTAATTGTAAAGACTGAGACTGAGTTAAAGTTAAAACTTAAGAGCTACATTTTAAAAGTAACAGGTGGGTTTTACTGAGAAGACGTTTATCTTGCATGGCCTTCATGTCAAACAAGTGATAAATCATTTTGTATAAATATATAAATCATATACATATAGTTTATAACAAAAATCTGATTTCATCCTCCGAGGACAGGGCACATCCACATCTGTTATTTTACTTCGGTTTATGTTTTACTTTCAGGCAGGATGGGTTTATACTGCCTGTCAGTATAAACACAAACAGAGAGGAAAGAGCTCCTAAATCCAAGCAGCGAGCGACGCTCCAATCGTCTGTTTACAGAGAGCGAAGACGGTCGTTTTCACTGTTAAACACACGAGTTTCTGCCTGGAACACTCAGCAATCTCAACATTTACTTAACTCTAGGAGGAATGTCAGCAAATCACTGAGATGAGAACACATCCTGGAAAATTTTCCCATGCAGTTATAGATTTGACGCTTTACGTTAAGGCAAGAAAATCTGTCTGCCGCTGCCCCCGGAGGACAAGAGCGCTAATGGAACAATTTGTTCTCACATCACATCACATGCAACCTGATGACAGGTGGCTTTGTGGGATTTTACTGTTAAATGCTCACTGACT
>NC_024321.1:14314992-14316898 GCF_000523025.1 Cynoglossus semilaevis
TGCACGTGTGATGATCTGTTAAGACCTGGGAATATGTGACATCCTCCGCTGGATCAAAGCAACCATCACATTCACTCAGGAAAGTCGAGGTGAAGAATGTGACGTCTTGTTCACCGGCTGCTGCCGTGGAACTCAGAGCCGCTCTGACATGGTTTTAAATCTGTCGTCACATTATTTCCTGAATCTGCTGCTCTGTTAAAATAATATCCTCTCTCTGCCTGTTATGACAAGCTGCAGCTTCAACCTTTAATCATCGACTGGAATATGTGCTCTGACATGATGGGCCATCAGAAGAGGAAAAAAAAAATTTAATTGAAATAAATAATTTTTTGGCCCATCGACTACCAAGTGCACTGTGGTTCTATAGTATTTCTGGGATACCCAAATCCAATGTTTACACTAGTGACATTCTATTTTGATCCAATCAACTTTGACTTCTTGTTTTCTGCTCAGGTTCATGTAAGAGCTGCAGCAGTCACAGCCCAACCCATGTCTGTATGTGTCTGTACCTGTGTCAAAAGATACCCTGAAACATTTAGACCTCACTGCATCCCCACGTCCCCTTAGGGGATGCGCCCCTCACCCTGGGAACCACTGAGGGAAAACACAAGTTCATGACAGTCCAGTGATGTTTGTGTCTGTGAATGGATTTAGTGGCATGTGACGCTAATGGAACCTTCTGTGCCTCTGATTTCACTCAGGTAGCGTTTTCACCCCTCGAGTCGAATCCTGTTTCTTTATTTAGAAGACGAGCAGGTAATAATAACGACGTCTGTCTTTTTCTTCTCTCTCTCTCTGCGTTTTCCATCAGTCGTAGAGTGCAGCTGTTTCAAGGCCGTGGTAACATACAACAGCACTTTGGCAGGAACATGTAGCTCTGCACGTCTCTACTGCGGGCAGTAACTGTTCACACTCCGTCTACCAGAGCCAGGGAAACATACCAGCGTGGCCGATTTTCCTGAACTATTTAGAAAGTACCTTTCAATAATGTTACGTAACAGCGACTGCATCTGTCTCCTGTCTGGTGGCAGAATAAAATGTGTACACAAGTGATTAAAAACACATTAGCGGGAGCAGCCGTCTCTTGACTTCATACGCCGCCGCTCCCACGGGATCTGACAGATAAAGCATGAAATGAGCTCCTATTTGTTTGCTTTCTGCAGGTAGCCTCGGTTCCCATGGGAGGCTCACTATTAATGACTTAGAGAGAGAGAGAGAGAGTAGGTGTAGTGGGTGGGATGGAATTAAAAGCGAAAGGGAATAAAAGCAGCAGATAATCAGTACAGACTAATTAGTCTTTCAAATTTATGCCAAAGTGTCCAGGTCTCTACTTTGCAGAGATCTCACGCAATCTGTGCAGTTTTGAGGTAACTTCACCCAGGACTGTGTTGTTGGTTACGTTGACACACATCATCTGTACTTCATCAGCAGGTACAAAACTGCAGTTCAGTCGAAGAGTATTTGACAACACTGTTGTTACTCATCAGTTGAGTGACACACTGTGTAGGCTGCAGTAGAACTGATGTTACATTAATGGTATTTTACTTTTCTCTTTTCACCTCCACTCAGAGGACAAATTGTTGAGTGTTTACTAAGATGAGAAAGAAGCCCTTTAAATGTCTCGAAAATAAACTAATTTGAATAATTTCACCAAAAATGAAGACAGAGGTTATTGGCTGTGACAGTTCTCTTCTCTTTTTTATAAATGTTAAAATTTTCACGCTCTGCCTTTTTAAAATTAAAATAAAAAACTATCACGAGTATTCTAATGTGTTTGCCTTACAGCACAGGGGTCACCAGTTTGATTCTGTGATGTAGCTAATCTAATTCTAAGTTTACCGTCTTCCTGGTTAGCTGCTACAATACTGCACCTAACGTAGCTTTGCTGTGATTCCTCTTCCTGCTG
>NC_024321.1:14316936-14320188 GCF_000523025.1 Cynoglossus semilaevis
CTCTTCTTCAACAACATGGAAACATATCTGCCGTGTATTTCCAGCAAAGACTCTTGCTGACCATTAATTTAGCATTTTTGCGTTTGCAATTTAAACCCCGACCTAAACCACCTCCATCGCCGTCTATAAATGTAAGGCTGATATTTTCTACTGACGAGCTGCTGTTGGACTCCGAGCCTGAAACGTGTCATTATTTTCCTGAGACTGAATCCCTTCAGGACTTGTCACCTTGGTCCACAGCCATTAGTACCAAACACGCTCCTCAGCAGGACTGGGAGGGCGTGTACTTGCAGAACGTCCAGTGGGATCACAGCGTCCACCTGGCGTCCGGCTTCATTACCTCCATCTGTTTCCTGTGAAAGCCTCAGCTGTGGTGAAATTACTACAGAGCTGTTGGGAAAAGCCTCCGCCTGGTTAAGGAGTCTCTCTTCGCTCGTGCCTGTCCTGACAAACTTTGGGCTGTGTTTGCACCCCTGCCCCCCCAACAGGCCTTAAATGTTTGGACAGATCTCAGGGTGTTTTTTATATCTCCCATTATTTCTTTTCTTTTTTCCCTAATTTTTCTTGTCATTTCAAGCCTTATTCAACCTGGTGATACATCACTGTAAATTCAGGTTTTATTATGTGAGCGATCTAGGGGCCGATCATGGGAACTTGTTACCTCATGATTAATGTATTTCTAATGTTTCTTACAGTATTTCATGTTGCTTATTATTTTTTGTCATAATAAGGTAGAAAGAGACGTGAGTTGTCCAGATAAAAGTGATATTTGCACCTGCTGTATTTGTTTTAATTAGAGCTGTCAAAATGAATACAACTGAATGAATAAGTGAATTTTAATCAGATTAAAATTTAAATCAATTTTAGTGCTTGGCCAGAATGATGTACTAAGACAAACTTTTTTTTCATTTACACAATCTGCAGGAAAAGGTTTTCATTTCACTGAAGCATCTTGAGCTTAAAATATCCTGTTGTTCTCCAGCATGCGTCTTTGAGCGTCAGACCAACCCTGACAGACAGGGGGCAGCAGGCAGAATGTCTCGTGGTCGTGTGGTCACTCTCTGACCTCGGACTAAGGACTAGTTATAAATGTCCAGTTTAAAAACCTGGTCCACCGTAACCATGTAGTTGGTTAATGCTGTTGTTGTTGTTGTTGTTGTTGTTGTTATGAAACAGACTGTGTATCAGTAGGTGATGAAGGTTCTCACTTCGCTCCCTAACCCTGTTGCTTTCACCTTTAACTCCAGTGGCCTCGAAATATATGCTGTTTTCGAGGCTTCTCTATTTTGCTTGAGAAACACTGCCCTCTGGGTCAGTCCCAGAGGTAAGTCCCATTTATAGATCCTTCAACATCCTGACAGCTCATTTGCTTGCCCATATGCAAACACACACACACAAACATGAGTACACACAAATACAGAAATCCAGATCGGCCTCCCCTCAGTTTTCTCCTCTCAGACTTATCAATAATTCAGGTCCCAGTGCTAGCAGCCAGGCAGGATAGGGTGGTTGGTGCCACTCGGGGGTTTCTGTAGAAGGTCAGACCTCACCAGGGTCTCCAGGATGGCATTAATTAGAACCTCCTGGTTCCACCTTAACAAACACCTCGACACTGGAGCTGCTCTCATTACCCTTCCCGTCACAGCAGGTCCTGGAGACGATGACATCCACACAATAACACCAAACACCCTTAACTGCTCATTTGGGATCCGTCCTGGCCTGCACTGTTTACCCCCCTGTGTTAAACACACACACACACACACACACACACACACACACAGACACACAAACTGCAAATTCATAACCTGACCTGGATCTGGTACCAAACCGCCTGGAGCAGATATTTCTGTCTCCCACTGATGCCACGGTGTTTACGTTCAGACCCCGTCCTGTCCACAGCTCTTTTCCCTGACCTTCACACTGACCTCTGATGGACCGGTCCCATCTATATCCCCATCTTCCTTCCATATGGCCACTCACCCTAGTTTCTGTCCCGACGGCTCATTACAAGAGTGATGGCTCACATCACACTGAGACCGGCCCTCCGTCCTGGACTGCAGCCATCCATCTCTGCGGTGAACGGGCGGAGAAGGAGGACGGTGATGTTAAAAGTGTGTGTGAGGGACACACACAGGGGGAGCTGGAGCGTTACCATTAGAACTGGTTGGTTCCAAATGGGCGGATGATGAATGGACACACGGAGGGAATCAATATTTCTTGACATTTTGTCACAAACTATTTATGATACATTTGATTTTTGTATTGATCTACATCGATCATGTCTGTTGATGTTGAAAAAATAAATAAAATAATTTTATTCTACAGAAATATGTTTTTATGCATATATATATATATATATACTGTATATATATATATATAATATTAATAGTAATAGTGTTATGGTGTGGTATAAAGCCTTTGACCTCAGACTGCACATCATTCTGAGCCTTAGGAGGTAAACACATTGTGTATTAATATAATATATTGCAATATAATATCATAAAATAGAAGATATTACAAGCAAAATAGCATTGGCTAAGCTAATGTACAACAGTGTCCTTGAGACTCGATTGTGTGATCATAATTTTTTTTTTTTTTTTCAAAAACAATTTCGTAAGTGTTTTCATACTGAACCTGTTTGTTTTTTTAACCTTGAAGGTTGTTTTTTTTTCCATCACTACATTTTCTTACTTTGCACAGGGAACCAGAGTGCTAGGTGGATGGTTTAAAAATCAATATGGAGCTCAAACTTTTCTTTAAGAAATACTCTAACTTTGTGAACTAATAAATTATAGCACATACAAAAATGGGGTCGGGATCATGTAAGAGAAGATTCTAGAGTGAGGTCTGTCTGTGTCATCAGTGTCATCACACTCAAGAAAATGATCATATTTTAAGATAAAATTGTGAGGTCAGTCTGTCTCCCTGTCCTGCGGCTGTGTCATCAGTGTCATCACTCTCACCTGTGTCTCTGGTCGTTAGTCTCACTGGTGTCACCTGGTGTCCTGGGTATATATACCTCTCTCCCTCACTCAGTTCTGGTTGGCTCATGGGGATGGTGGGGTGTTTGTGTGGTCCTAGTTCTGATTCATGTCTGTTTTGCTGTTGTTTCTTCCTGTTCCACTGAGTTGAATTGTTTTGGGGAAAAAACTTTCTCCA
Source organism: Cynoglossus semilaevis (assembly GCF_000523025.1). Lineage (NCBI taxonomy): Eukaryota > Metazoa > Chordata > Actinopteri > Pleuronectiformes > Cynoglossidae > Cynoglossus > Cynoglossus semilaevis. The sequence continues at coordinate 14,320,096 of NC_024321.1, forward strand.
CCTGATTGTCTCTTTAGTGCTGCCTTCACCAATCCATAGACTGACATTTGATTGAACTCAGTCTAGAATTTAAGGATTAGCTGTAAAAACCTC
>NC_024321.1:14320281-14333608 GCF_000523025.1 Cynoglossus semilaevis
ATGTTATCCCCTTCAGGAAGCTGTGACATTGTTCTCATTAGAGGAAGTTGAAGTTTCACACAACTGTCCATCTGTCAGACGGTCCCTGAGGTCAGACCTTCTGAAGTGCCAGCCCCAGCGCCGCAGCAGCCATTAGTGCTTTTAAAACCTGGCCATCCTTCAGCCACAAACCAGTCGAACTCACCGCGGTGGCAGAGTTTAGTGTCAAACTCATAACTTTACCGCAGGCTACTGAGACGCAGTTAATCGCTGAGGCATCCTGGCAGGAGTGAGCTGTGTGCAGCGCTGCCCGCAGGCACTTTCTGGGGCTTGTCTTCTCCGTAAGATAAACAATGAAGGTGTTGTCTTCCCGGCACAATACCTTGGATTTAAAGGAGAACCCAACACTTATCTAAGCTCCCCGCTGATTTAGCTATGAGGGGAGATTCAATCAGCCGGCTATCCACAGTGTGTCATCAAGACCCAGATGGGAGGCTTAAGATTGAAATCTTCCATGTCTTCAAACACCTGAGCCCTCCAGCATACTAAAGACCCCATCAAATCCCTTTATAAACCACTGAGGTTATTTTGCTTAAATCCTGCTCCTCGGGAGTTCTTGTTTCTCACACACGGACACACGGTCCAGACCTTCCTGCTCTAGTTTTTTTTTTTTTGTTTTGTTTTTTTTTACTACATCTGACCCTCAAAACATGCAATGTCCCTAAAGCAAATATTGCTCAGCGTGAGTCGATTCCCCCGGGAGCTCCTCGTTCCTTTTCAAATCCCCGGGTGAAAACAAAGGCTGGTGGAATTGGATATTAATTGTGTTCCATCACAGATGATTACTAGCGAGGTGTGTGTGTGTGTATGAGCATGTGCATGTGCGGCCACAGCGTGGGCTGATGAATCACAAATCTATTTTGGAAGCGGAGCTGAGCATATAATTACAGTCATCTCTCTCAGTGATAGGAAGTCTGATGGAGAGCAGGACATGTTGGGCCCTGCAGGATGATTGAAAAACACTCATGAGGGGGAGGAGGGGAAAAAAAAGAGGAGACGCACCCAGCAGTATCTCACATTCACACACACACACACACTCAAGGATGCACAGCCCATTCACATACAAAACACACCACAGCACACGGTGTGTTTTTCCTTCTGACCAGAACGTCATCTTCGTCTTCTTCTTCTTCTTCCCTCCAGAGACGTTACGTCTGTCTTCATCTCACTGGTTTTCAAAGTTTGTGAAGTTGCACCAATTTTATAATTGGATTAAAGAAGCCGTGTCCTCTACTACGCTGCATGAGGAGAGTTAATCAATACCCGTCCACGTCACTGCCGACGGTTTGGTCACCTTTTATGGATTACTCACCAATTATTCACCCTGAACGCTGCTCTTCTCTGTAGCCACGGGTCAGCACATATATCCAGCACGGGGCTCAGCGCGATATATAATGTATGGTCTCCACTCGAAATGTGACTATAATAAATGCTTACCCTCAGCACAAGAGATAAACCCAGACATTTATCTTTTTTACTTATTTATTTATAACCACAGTGGAAGCCTGGTCTACGGGATGACACTGGGCTTTACAGTCTTCAACCGGTTACAAAGACAGATAGAAACAACCACAGCTGTGATTAGACACAGGGAAGCTGTGGTTCAATCACAGTTAATGGCGATTAAGCCAATGATTGATTGTGATTTCTTGTGAATTCTAAATAATAATTCTTCAAGTCATGAGCATTAAAGGATACTGGTGGAAGACTGGTGATCGAACCAGTGGTGATACCTTTGCTGTAAGGCAAACGTGCTAACCACATATTCCACCATGGGTAACTGTCTTACGTTTGTACACAGACTTTGAGGGCTCGCTCGTGTGCAGTACTTATTTCATACAAATGTACATACAGTACACACTGTGGGTGTTTCCGTGGAGCTGAGACGGCAGGCAGAGGTCAAACACTGCTGTCAGGCCGTGGGGGTTTAGAGGAGACGGGTTCTAACAGCAATTAATACTGAGCCCCCGTGAAGTGAGGAAGCTTCAATTACTGAACACAGCACGCAGCCGTTCACACGCCGGGCTGCGATGCTGACGCCACATCTGGAGAAGATGTGGACAGGTGACGGACAAAGACCTTGAAGAAACGAGCCGAGAAACATAACTGATGCTTCGCCTCACTATCGCAGTGAGGGGAGGGAGGCTGCACGATAGAGAGAGGCAATTAACATCACAGTTAATTAATCACACCCCATGGTGTAAGGAAATCAGAGAGTCAAAAGTGCTGAGTGGGCATTTTTTGCTGCTGACGTTTCATCACAACGAATAAGGGAAAAAAACTATTCAGAGACTTTATCGCCTGACAGTGGATGATTCCCATCCCAGTGGACCAATCACTGAAGTGACATTTGCATTTAAGGTGATGTCAAAGACGTGCGAGGTTTCATTATGCTCATCAAAGTGCGTTAAAGTGATGTGTACGGAGGGGAAAAAAAGGACCAAATCTTCTGCGGTTGACTGAGGATGTCAGTGCAGAGGCTGATGAAACTGTGTCGGCCAGAACAATGGTGTCGCTGCACACTGAGTATTTGATAGAACATGGAACACTGCATAAACCCCTCATTACAGAGATCAATGAACATATGTTCTACATCAGGGGTTTTCAATGTTCCTAAGGCCCAGGTGCTCAGAACTGATGGAGGAATGGTGCATTGTTTTAAACAACCACACATTATTAGGGAGGCTGTGTCAAGTACAAAAAGTATAAAAATTTTAAAAATGTGAAGGGTTAAAAATTAGCATGAACCTATTCAAGATTAATTTGCTTAAACCTTTAAACAACCACACATGAATAAACCTATTCAAGATTAATTTGCTTAAACGTTTTAAAAACACTTCCAGAAAAGAAAATTTGGGCCTCACTGTAGTATCTCCATGGACACCCTAGAGGCTGCGGACCGCCTGTTGAAAACCCATTGATCTACATAGATAAGGAAGAGCTGACAACTACTTAAAAAGTTTGGTTCCAGTCAGAATCATTTTTTGTTTGTTCAAGTTTAATTTGAAATCTTCCTCATTCTGTCGTGGAGAGGGCCCTCCACTCCTGGATGTCAGCTCGCTCTTACAGTTTCTGTGGATTGTCATGGTCTGAGCCACAGCATTTGGAACACTCTGCCCTGAAGGTGATGGAGAGGAGTGAGAAGGATAACAAAAAAAACCCTGCCAGCCAACTATGAGCAGACAGTTCTCAGACAGCCCCACAAAGTTTCTTCACCAGTGTACACTCAGAGTGTGAACTCTCACTCTCAGGCAGACAGACACAGGCCAAAACTGGAATAAACTGGATCAGAAATATCACCTGTGCTGACCTGAATCAAAAATTGAACAGGCCCCAGGCTGTGTGTGTGGATCGGTGCATCATGTCTCTTGAAGCTTAGCAATATGCAGCCGGGTGTTAATTTTCCTCCCATTCAATTTTTTTTAGTCTCATGAATATTGAGAACATGAGCAAAATGTATTGATTTTGATTTTGACAAAATTTACCTTTTTTTGTGATATCATATTTTTTTTTCTTCTCTGTAAAGACGAGTTACTGTCAATGAATTCAGTTTACGGTATATTTCTAAGAATGTCCGATAATATCGGTTGGCCGATAATATTGGTCCGATATTAGCATATATCTGTAAGAATCGTTATCGGTACCGATAATGAAAACCCGATAACGCAATGCTTGGGGTTTTGCCAAATCCTGTGTGCCCTAAAAATAGTTTTGGGGATAAACAGCTGTATATTAAAGCGAAGGTCACTAGATGGCAGCATTTCAGCTCATTTAATTAGTCCCATACAGTGGTTTGTACAGATGTATAAATATCACCAGGCGTTAATATTTGTACTTAATATCGGACATCCCTATATATTTCTATTAAAGGAGGAAACTGTTTTATTCTGTTGTGTTCTTTTGTACTCGCTACATTTTTACTGAACACTTCTCCCTTCTACTCCAGTCTCTCCTATTCTCTGGAGTCGCCTCTGTTCGTCTTTTGTCCTCCTGCAGAATACTTGAGCCTGTAAGCAGCTAATTTTCCGTTCCCATGGTCACAGAAGAAGCTGCCACTTTCAGTATGTCAGATGTCATTCTTTGTGTTTTCCGGAACAAACAGCTCAGCCCCACAGTATTTCCTATTGGAACACATTTCCGACTGAATATTTCAGACAAAGTGCAAGCGATTTGTCCAGCCTCCTGTCGTGACTCGCATGTATCCTCATATCTGTCCATTTAACATAGACAAGTAGAGAAGATCAGTCAGGTTGTATTTGGAAATAAAACCATCAAAATGTACTTTGATGTTAACGTTGGTGAAATTCTGCCGTACCAACATCAGCAAATTCCACATTTAGATACATTTCCCACCAGTGCTGTATCAGATGCTCATGTTGAAACAGACACCGTTCATATTTTTATCCAAACAGTGAATCCCTAATGTTGTAGTACTGTGGCCTGTGGAAATAGGACACCACTCTTGGTGTGTTTTCTGGCATGTGCTACTTTTAAAAGATTTGGCTTATCGCCCATGGTACGATGATTCAATATGTTGGTGCACACAGTGTTTCCCTGTGAAGTAACAGCAGGGGGAGTAAAGATTCAACATATACCTGATTTAATGTCACAAATAAATGTTTGAGTGTATGCTCAGTCAGGAACACTCCTCCAGTATGTATTACTGATACTTCCGTTCTCATCACATCAGTCTAACCCCCTCAGGGTTGCAGCGAGTCATTTCCTGGCTGTCATTTTCCAAAGCGTCTGCGTTTGCGTTCATCTTCTGCTCTTGTGTCCCAAACATGGTGCAATTTGCCCGATTCAAATCCCCAACCTTTTTGGTTCCAGTACCATGGACCTGTAGTGTCGCGCTGATCGTTTGATCATTCTTTCTCTCCGGCCCCATACCAATTGACCCACGGATCAGTATTGGCCCACAAACCGGGGCTTGGGTGCCTCAGTTGTAGAGAATTTCAGAGATTTGTCAGTTTTTTTAATCATGATTTGATGAGTCTTTAAAGTTTTAGTTACTCAGTTTGAATTACAATTTGACAAGAACGTAACACTTTTTAATAGAAAACTGCAAACCCGTCATTGCTTTAACAATTGATGGTCATATTTTTTAATGTTTTATTCATCTGGGAAGTAACGTGATGTGCCAAATGAGCGGCTGCTAAGAAGATTTAGGGAGAACATCTGTTGGATCTCCAAAATGACCGTCAAAGTGACATTTAGTCGTCCCCAAATTGGAGAAAAAAAACGATTAAAATATCAAACCCAGACTACACAAAATTACACCGCCGCACACACAAATCCACATGGACAGCTCTCTGTCTGACGAGAAGAACGTCTCAAAAATAAATCCTGTTCAAACGAGAGAAATAACAATACTTCACCTCTCTGTTTGCATTCCTTGGATTTCCATGTTCAAATCAACAACAAACACTGCAGACATTTTCTCGTTGATCCATTAAAAGCAGAAAAACAGTGATGGATATTGAAGACGACTGAACAAAGGAGGGAAAGCCAAGGCAGAAAACTTGGAGATAGAAAAACAGCATCTCTTGGGAAAGATTTTGCGTCAGTTCATAGTGCTCGCCTAATTACAACACCAAAGCCGAAGCACTAACTGCTAAACCCTAAACCAATAAAACTTCCCTGAGGAAATATCACACTTTATTGATTTCATTCCACTTCATTTGTCTTATTGTGTTTTCAAACCACTGCTGAGTCTGTGAGGTTTACAAATCGACGTCAGCGTAGCAGCGACGTGATCCCTTTCCAGAATATGGTCAACTGCAGGAGCTGGTTAATCCATAAACAAGTCAAATGCAACCACACATATACATGCAGTGATCAACCTTTTGGTCAGCTGAGGTTAAAGAGAATTGGATTAACACCCAGACTGTAAAGAGACCAGCACCTCGGAGCAACTGTGTCATCCTGCAAAACAACAAAACCCTGACCAGTGAAACTGAGCCAATGAGGTTTTAAAAAGTGCATTTCAAAGAGCAGATATCTGAAATGAGAAGAGATGGGCCCTGACCACAGGAAAAGGAAAAAAACGCAAGTCCAGATAGGGAAGAAAATAGCCTTTTCCACCTGGTTAAACCACAAAATCTTCTCCGATGTGAGCTGAGCGATAAAATCTGGCCCACAAAGTCGAGAAGCGTGAGATCAAAAGTAGGTGCGGAGCGCCGGCACAGGATGTTCTGTTTCAACAATACCAAAAGACACGCACAGACATGAGTTGTCTCTCTGTGCTGACGGCTGTACGACATGTTGCTGCAGTGAAGCGTCAGTGATCCAGGGAGGTGCGGTGTCTGATTTATTCTGTCTGGCTGATGTTTGCAGATCTATACTCTGTTGGCAACGCCCGGGGTCATTGAGTGACCTTTTAATCACCACCTGCAGAGACTGTTTTTTTTTTAAAGGTGCTGCTCTGTTGCTGACAAATCCAGGGGATAACTGATACTGATGCAGCAGAACAGAAAAGTCGAAGAGCATTTTAGCTCGGTCTCATTTTTTATAGAAAAATGCAAGACACCAAACAGGAACGACATTTTTCACTGGCAGCTTTTTGGATCCATTTGTAATGATCCACTTCCAAATGAGAATGCAAAAAGCTGGTGACACACCAACCCAACACCTGGCCATTAGTGAGGAACATCAACCAACCCTGACGTTAGCTCATTAACGCGATAACAACACAAAGCACTTTTTTTTTTAATTTTTCACTTGAATCATAACATCAGTAAACATTTATTGTACCTAAAGAATTCATTGAAAAGTTCTTTCATTTTTCTCTGTCCAAAAACATTTTCATATAGACATGGATTTAAACAACTACGTAGCCGTAAACATTGCTCAAGACAGTGGCCTCCAAATGGTGGTTTTTGGTCTGCTTTTGGTCCACCAGCCACCTATTTGCAAACTGTGGCCGAACACATGAAAGAAGGCTGTTATCCTCACTCTCCCTCACTGTGTGTGGTTCAATTTGGTCCGAACATGGAAACGCGCCGTCATCTCCGCGCCAACTATGTGATGACAGGCTGCTAGCAAGAACGGGAAACTTTTTTTTCCGAATATGTGACAGTGTTATGGCTCAAGGCTTGACCGACTATAACAAATGAACCTCTGACTCGTTGAAAGGGTTTTGGTTCGGTGCCATCTTCTTATCCATCTAAGGAGTCGTTACGGCTCAGACCAGGCATGAGAACAGTGATAGCTGCTAACTGTTCAGCGCCAACATCTCTGTGTGCTGTGTCATATATTAATAAAGAGCCGCAGAGCTCAGATCAGCCGATCGATTGCTTTCACTTACATCTACCCACAGCTTGTCGGACAAAGAGCTTCAACTTTTTTTTTTTCCCTCCACATTTTCTCACTTCATCACTTCCAACCCTGCAGCAGTGTGAGCGCACATCAGAAAATGTGTCAAGAGTCGACTGTGCCATCTGGCCTCTACCCACCGCGGTGATACAGGCGTGAGTGAATGACGGCGCGTGAACAATGCACATCAAAAAACGGACGTGACCGCATCACAGCGAGCAGCCAATTAGCCTGGTTTTATTCTGCTTCTCTCTGTACTCTGGAGATGGGTTTGTGATACAAAAATGCAAGGAGGGCACTTGAGGACTTTATGTTCCCAGCACTGTTACCTCAGTGATTCACAGGCAGCAATTTCCCACCTCATCACCGCAAGCCAACATAATTAATACTTAAGCAGACCTGGGCACTGGCTCTTTTCTTCCCTCTGTTCTGCTTCTGTGTTTGCTTTCACTTCACACACTCATTACACTTCAATGACTACAGGTCTCCATCTGGCCTCGCTCTGCTCCCTCTGAGAAGATGAGCCGCGTGTTGACAAAACACGCGGCTCATGAACATTTTTTATTTCCAAACAAAAAACAATATTCCAGCACAAACGTGAATGTTTTCTTGTTTAGGCCTAGGGGGAAAAATACTTCTACAGCAGGTAGTATTTACTCATTATCAGTTTGTTAAGGGGTTATGTATATAAAAACAACCATTCACACCTATTTGTTTATGTAAATACATATACAAATATATAGTCTATGTAGATATAGACATGTATGTACATTATATACAAGTGTGTGTGTACACATGTATATATTTACATGTATATGTGTGTGTATATATACATATATATGCACATATTATTGTCGTAAATGACCACTGTCACAACAGCAATTGTATATATACTATATATATACACATATGCACCTATATTTCTGCCTGAAATTTCCCCACAGTCACACTAGCAATTGTTGTAGTTCTGCTCGGTGTAAAATGATGAATGATTTTCTGTATTTTAATAAGCCCTCTCGCTGAATCTCAAATAATAACCCAGTGGGGAGGCTAAGTATCTTTGTACAGACTCATTATACAGCCGTGAAGGCTTGAAGGCTTTAAGTGATCATTTACCAAAATATTTCAGGTTTTTTTTTTTTTCTCAGACATTGTGCGCCTTGTAGTGCGACTTCACACGCCATAATCACTTAGTTGAGGATTTGTATCTGTTTGTTGTATCAGCTGCGGTAAGTCAGATTAGTCCGCTCTCTGTCTTCAAATTAAAAGATAACACAGACAAAACTGCTTCAATGCACAAGAAATGTAACTTCAGAGGACTTTTTTTTTTTTTTTTACAGCTGTGTAAGCGTAAGACATTTCACATCACAAGGCAACATTTTTCACGCGACAATGAAATGTTTCCATGTCATTATGCTGCTCATAGTTCAGGTTATCACAAGGTGATGTGAAATATTTTACTTCATAATGTCTTCGGTGTTCTTATTGATGTCATAATGTGAAGTGTTTCACATCACTCTGTTTTGCTTATTTTTTTTGCTGGCAGTCTGCGTTGGTACTGTGTTGTTCCCTCTCTCCTCCATTAACGACCAGCCATTGAACTTACATGTAGGACAATCTTCCACCGCTCCATCCTGTCATGTTTCATCTCCACCTTTTCATTTCCCATTTGACACGACCTGAAACTGAAACTCTCTTCTCAATCGTTATTTATGCCCCCACTCTTCCAATCCCATTTCATCTCCCCTTCTGCTGGAACAGTTTGATTTGAATGCAGAGTTGAAGCTTTTTTTTTTTCCTTAACCATGGCTGTAGCTGCAGGCCTTCTATTAGATCAAGGCCCTTTTGCAGTTTTTTTTTTTATCTTTTAGTCAAGAAGGGGACGAGAGAGAGAAAAAAAAAGGAAAAGTCTCCCCACTTCATTTGCTGAATAGCACTGAGACACGGCCAGACTTAACCGGCACATCATTAAATGGACGGAGAAATGGAAGAAAGGAAACCATGGAGATTGAAGGAGTGATAGACACAGCTGAGATCAAGGCCCTGACAGAGGCCAGCACTCCCACTTGCTCCACACCGATGACTCACAGAAACGACATTTGATGGTTAACTTTCCCTCGGTGGCACATTTCCATCAAACAGACAGAATCGGAACAAAGAGCGTTTGGCCTCCTGCCACGTTCAAAGGCGAGGTTCTCTGTGTGACCACTCCACATGAAAGACATCTTCATTCACATCATGTAAAGCACAGCAAAAACCGGACACATTCTGTGTCTGTCACAGGAAGACAAGTACAAAAACGGTGTATGGGGTGTTCTTTCAGTTGTTCAGCACCAAGCAGACGGGTCCAGAACGTCTTTGAAAAGGAAGCTGGATTTGAAAACACCTGAGGGGCAACTATTCCTCCTGTGACAACAAAGACTACAATACAGTAAGGATCAGCTTTTACACAAAGGCACTTAATGCCTGAAAAATGCCAGTCCAATGCAGTACAATCAGATAAGAGGAACTGTAGCCTGAGAAAAGCCATGCATATACCAAAAGAACATATTAGTGAAAAGTTAGCACTAGAACTGATGCTCTTCTTGCTGTAAGGCAAAAGCACTAACCACCCTTCCACTGTGTGTCCCTTGTTCCGTTTCAGTACTAAACCCTCCTAAAAAAAACCCAAATGTCACAGTTTCCTCTTTTTAAATTGTATTGCAAAGGCATATGTTGTGAAAAAGGCAGTCACGATGGAACGAGGCTTTTGAATTCATAGCACAGCCTGCAGGACGCAGCGGGGAATTACGTGCTCTTTTGACACAAAATACCAGAATAACAGATGACTGCAGATTGCATTGACAAAGCCATGACCAGCATTAACAAGGATATTTCCCACAATCCACTGGGGCTGCAGATTGACATTTGACCGAGATGTATTTACTTGATCAAATATTTGGTGTGTACCATCAAATACATAGATACTGCAACAATTACAAGAACTAGTTGCAATACTTTTATATTTTCCAAATTTTTAAATGTTTTTTGTTTGAAAACTATGCATCATATATTTATCACATCTTGACTCACAGTGTCATGTTTCTTCAGGAACAACTAGCTGCAGCTACTGTACATCTGTTCATTGACCAAAAAACGTTCCAAATATAATGTGAGCTAAAGCTGTTAAAATAAAACTAAGACTGTCGTGAAATGTAGAAAAAGTTGTAAATAATAGTTCTGAGGCAACTAAATGGGTCCAATTCTTTTGCTTGTCCAATAGTGGATCACTGTAAAAGACCTAAAAGACCTCACTGATGAGGGAGGATGAGTTCACGTTGCTGTGAACTCATCCTCCCTCATCTTGTTTACCAAACTGAACAGAAGAATCGCTACACTGTGTTTTTCTGTGCTGACAGGAGGGGGTGATCAAGCAGTTACGACAACCCTTCATAACAGCTTCGCAGGCTGTAGACGTACGTGAACGGTGTTTTTGGTCGCAAGAACATTTTGTGACAGACCACAGAGGAAATGAGATCGGAACGTTGCTGCAGAGACGCTGTAATGAGCTTTTGGTGGAGTTCACAACGTCAGTCATTTGTCACAGACACCACCCTTAAAGGTCAGGGAAACATTTCTGAGAAGGCGTCGCCCACACGTGTTTAAGCTCCTGCATCTCATTGCACTTGTGTGTGTCTGTTAAAGAGAATGATGACTCCCCCAAACCTGAATGGCCACAGACCATTAATTCCGAAGCGCAGGGAAAGGACCAAAGAGGTTTAACAGAATGGCGCTCATTCTTAATTAGCAGAGCTGACATGGAGGACTGTTGCCATCTAGTGGTAGAAATAAAACGTAAAAATAGATCAGATGAAAAGGAGGTAGTTTCCATAGATGACAATAAAAGTCGCTGACTGTACGTGTGCCCTATTAATCCGTCTCTCTCCCACACACAAGCACACACACGTCAATGCTGATTAATTGTTCCACTATTATGACTCAGGAAAAGTGTGCCGTTTGTGTGCAACAATATCATTTCTGAAAGACACAACTAGTTTTGACCACCATTTTATTTGGCATAATTTAAAATCATCTCATTGTTAGTTCATTTATACAAATATGCTTTTGTTATATATAAAACAATTACAGATTTCTACAAATCAAGTTCCCAGTGTAAAAGCACAGTACCACGCACACACGGTAGCATACTTCTCTGGGACGCAGACATACCGAGGCCACAGGTGTATTTTCCCCCTTCAACAGCATTAATTGAGTGAAATCAGAACATGGTTTAAAAGGGAAAAAAAAGAAAGAAAGAAAAAAAAACAAGCTCACCATTTGACAGTTTGACAAATTGTTCACTTACGTTCAGCCCTCTACACAACAATCTACCAACATTTTCACACTTCTTTCAGGCAGAACTCAGACCACACAATACTTGCTACTTAGAAACCTTCCGCTCGTGTTACACTCAAGTTATTCTCAACTTCACACAAGCCACAATGTAGACTCATTTACAGTAAACCTCACTGGATTTTACCAAGTGAAAATCTTACCTTTATTTAAGAGGTCTGCTTTTATTACTGGCAGCTGAAAGCCCAAAAAGCAGCCAATTAACTAAAACAGTAATTTAAAAAAAAAGGTACTTTAAAAAAAATCCCATGAAAAGGCTAATTTAATGTTTTTAGTTCATGGTTAACATGCCGTTGTGCTGTTTTCACTTCAACATGCAGTGCAATGATGTTAACCACAATCTGATGTGTGGCTGTTTGCACTCAAGGTTCCAAAAAAAATGCACAGACACCACGTAGGATGTAAGTTTAGCACCTGCGTCTTTCAGAGTATTGCTCTAAAATATAAACTAAGGCATTGGGCTTTGTTCGTAAGTTAAACCCGATGAGTGAAGGTGCTGACATGACCTCGGAGCACGATTATGGCTCCTTTCACATCAACGGCTGTTACATGATTATCAAGAAGGCAGCTGTGGTGTCACCTCTTGATGAACCGATATTCACCTCACTGATATAAGAGAGAAAGGAAAAAAGCCAAGCTCAAGCTGGTACAATATTATTTTGGTATTATACGTTCATACTAAATTGTGCAGTGGTCATAGTTTGCTAACCTTACATGTAAGCAATAACTGGAAATGCTGAAGTTCTGTTGTTTTTTTTTTTATCAAATCGAATAATTAATTACAAAAAATACTAGTGAAATACACATATGCTATTACAAAAAAATATATTCAACTTTGGCCATTACCACACTCATAGGTTAAAACAATCGGAGAAAAAGTCATTTACAGAGTATATTCAAGACAATTAGACGAAATAAAGTCTCTTTGACACCACCCTGGTCAAAGTGTAATTCTTAGGCATGTTTTAAATGGCACTCTGAGTGAGCATCTCGTTAAAATGAAGACAGAGGAGAGCTGTCCCACAACCTGACTTTCTGACTACGTCAGCCCAATAAATCCAGTACCAGAGTGGGTTAAATTGGCAAAGGTCTGATAACGCCTGCTCCGTTACAGCTGCACAGAGAAACACTCAACTGCTTCTCATAGACCAGTTTATCATTTAAGGCTTACTGGCTCTTCCATGTGTGGCAATGAGAGCAGTGTGAGAGGCAGGAGCATCAGCCAGTAAGGCCTCAGGAGCCTCGCCTCCAATCGTATTGCTTAAAGGGTACTGGCATTCATCCAGGAGTCACTGCACCTAGTCTGGACTCAAGCTACTTCAAAATTAAAGTCGTCACACACGTTCCTTACCTTATTACATTTAAATAAGTGAGTGGTGACGTTGCTGGAGTCCCATGAGATACAACCTAGGTGTGATCATGAGGTAGTCATTATTTTTCCACCTGACCAAAGGCAGATCTCTTCTCTCCAGTCAAAAACGGCAGCTTGGTTGGATGTTATTATGGCTTGTTACAACCATGTTCGGCACTTTATAATGCAAAGCAGAGAAGCTATTAAATCTAGGACAGGTGTAAATGGAAA
>NC_024321.1:14333921-14431829 GCF_000523025.1 Cynoglossus semilaevis
AAAGAGAGAAGATGCTTTCTGTTGCCCCCATTTTGGCATAGTCACTTTGGTGATGATGGCAACAGAGAGGAATCCTCCAGGAGATGATTAAGGAAGAGAGCAGTAAAAGGGGAGATGAAATCAAAGTCTGAACTGCTGGGCGTGGCATGGAGTGAGCTAGACGACGAGCTTCTCTTCTCAGACTTCCTCTGCATCTGTGGATCTTCATCATCTCTGTCAGTCCAAAGTGGGAACCATTAATTACAACAGCACACACTTCTTGGAATTTTTTTTTGTAACTGGATACAACACTGCCCTCACGGCATCAGCAAACACCTCCCTGACGCCGTCTTGCTGCAGAGCAGAACACTCCATGTATTTGACTGCCCCGATCTGCTTGGCCAAGGCATTGCCCTGCTGGTGGGTGGTTGGAGCCAGGCCCTGCTCCTTCAGCTTCTTAACCGTTTCTGCGTCGCCCCTCAGGTCCTTCTTGGTGCCCACAAGCAGGATGGGCACATTGGGGCAATGATGGGACACCTCAGGGTGCCATTTGTGCCTAACATTGGCATAGGAAGAGGGGCTGCCAATGGAAAAGCAGATGATGAAGACGTTGGTCTGGGGGTAGGAGAGAGTGCGCAAGCGGTCATACTCCTCCTGTCCTGCTGTGTCCCACAGGTTAAGACTGACAGTGCGGCCATCCACACTCATCTGGGCACTGTAGTTGTCAAAAACTGTGGGAATATACTCTTCGGGAAAGGCATTGGTGGTGTAAGAGATAAGTAGGCAGGTTTTACCCACTGCACCGTCACCCACCACGACACACTTTATGGTCTGCATCCTGCCTACGACCACTGGGGCTGCAGCACCTGACAACAAGATAGAACCTTGTTTACTTCTAATATAATAGTAGTAAAATGTTTTACAATGGAAGTAACTAACATGTAGTCATCAACATAAAACATCAGTGTGAATCAGGCTAGATTTGAAGACTCAGCACTGGCTATGCCACAACATGTTGGGCTAATCTGTGGGCAGCCAATAATGTCATCACTTTGGCACACAGAGGCACACTGCCCTCATGAACACTGTAGTTGGCCAGACAGTGGCAAAAACTTTAAGCAATGGAATAACATTTTGCACTTGCAGAGAAAAAAACGTTTGTATCAGCTATTCATTAACTAACCATAGCTTAAAGAAAGAGATGGGACGCAACAGTATCTGCTTTGAGTTAACAATTATAATCAAAAGGTACAATGTTTTTGATTATGGGTATTTTCTCCTGGAAATCTGTGAACGGGTTAAACTGCTTCATCAACTCCATACTTAAAGTATCCAAACTTGTACATAATACACACTGTAGCAGCACATTAATTTGCTGTACTCTCAGTTGCTTGCAATTTTTACATTTTTGGCATTCTTTTCGCATGTGTGATGAAATATTCGTATGTTTTACCTTTGCCATGAAGACACAATATCAGTTAAAAACACTGTTATTAATGCTTCGTACAATTAAGTTAAGTGTTCAGCGTTTTAAGTGAGGAGATTGAGAGAAATGTTTGTTTTTATTACAGTAAGACTGCCATGACGGTCAATGCCTTAATAGAATTTCTCTAGAATTCGGTACTGGAACCAGTCATTAGAAAGAAAAACAGATTCAGTCGTCCTTTGCAACTTTACAGTAATTCAGTTCTTCACACAGTTAGCAGAAGAGCTAGCCGACTCCGTAAAAGCCTAACGTCGTAAGTAACGGTACATAGTTTAAACTCACCGGCTCTTCTGGTGTTTTAAACACCTGCATACACAACTGTGTGGAATTAGTCGCGAAACAAAAACAACCAAAGCAGCACAAAAATACGCGACTTTCTAGTATAAATTATTTGGTATGGGTAACCAGTGATACAAGGCGTTCCCCTGGTTAGCATCAAGCTAAGGAACTAGCAGTTATGGTGGCTATCGACCTAGCTAGTTAGCAAACAAGTTCAAACTTTTAGCAGCGAACCGTTTCCCCCTCCCCCAAAAAAGTACTACGAGATAAGAAGTGTCGGTAACTATTTAAAATATATTTTTCCCTATCCACATAAACACGGCATTTTATTTAAAATGTGATTATTGTATGATTGTGTCACTTACCGCCACTTGGCTTTCGATCTCTTTGCTTTGCTGCTTGGTCTAGTCAATCACAGCCGCATCCGGGGAGCTGTCCGTTACGTAAAAAGCGACGTACGGAAATAATGACAGCTGGTAGCTGTAGTTTTATTTTTCCGTGGTTTCAGCTGTTATACGTCGGGTGGAGCTGTTGTGCTACTTCTATTATCCTCCTGGTTTATGTAGTAGTTCGAAGAACACAAATATAACAAACTCCACTAAACCACACGATTTGCGCTATGCATTGTACATTTGGCGAGTATTAGAGCATCTAAAAGCCAGAAAAATGATTTGAAAAAAGTCCCTGCAAAAGACTACACCGAAATGAAAGATGCAAATGATGGTATCGTTACCTGCTTTGATTGCAACTGATCGGGATGCAGCAATTCTATATAATAATTTACTTGGAAAAAACCATCAGTTGAAAACCTACCCTTATATTCCCAAACGAGATATTCTTCTATGGATTCTCATTTATGAGGTTTTATTCAATCTACTGGCCTTTGTTAACTTATTTTCTTCTTCTTTCTTCTTGTGAAATGTTAAAATGGTGGCGGTAAAAGTTTTTACCAGTTGATTTTTTTAACCAGTTGGTGGCAGTAAATAAACTCAAAGTCTGCCTGCTGCTACACCATTGCACATACGTAGTGGTTATTACATTCAAATTGGGTTCATAGCACCCCCTGCAGGAAAAAGTAAGGAACCTTCGTGCTCTTTGTATATAAACATTGTCCCTTAGTTGTTTTAAGGTAGACCTATAATTAAAGTTAAAAAGTAGTATGGTAACATATAATGATATATTTTCTTGCTAGCTGTTGACGGCAGTAAAACTACCAACAGCAACAATACATTTTCTGACAGATCCAGAAAACTATGTTCCCATACCTAACACTTTAAATGTATTCAGTGGATTCAAGCCATGGGGTCTCTAGGATTTTGTTAGCCTGCCAACTTCTGAAGAGAGCGCTGAATGTATCGGAACTTCAGTTTTATTCTCTCTTGACCCTGCCACATTCTTGCCATTTATTCCACAATGTGTCACTGTGTATACATTAGTTACACACATACAAATAGACCATAAACAACTGTGTCTTCAGTGTTGTTGATGTCTTTTCTGTATTCAGTAGAAATCAGGAAGGCCCTATATGATTTACTGACCTTTAGTCGTGACACTATCCTCACAGCCAGTTCGTTCAGACAACAGCTAAAAAGGATCACTTTTGACTACTTGAACCTGCACCCCTGGATACCCAATGATGATGTCACCTCTATACACTGAGCCAGGTTAAGAGGCCAACACTGACTGGCGACCGGACACTCAAGAACACAAAGAGGTACCAGTTTATTGGCTTTCCCATGAGGCACTGGCGTCACTGAGGCCTATAAACAGAAAATTCCCACTGAGACCCTCACCCACTGTCACCCTCCACCCCAACCGTTACACTCTACCATTCTGCTTATAGATTCCCCATGACATCTGTAGCATTTCCATGGCAACGGGCACTGACAAAATTAAGGGTGACTGATTTAAGAGTTGTAGGGAGCAGGACTGAAGAGGAAAAGAAAGATGAAGAGAGGACGGGGTCTCAAAAACAGCAAGATGTTGGAGCAAATGTAAATGTTGGAATTTAACTGCCAAGTGCAGTTTTCAATCCACAACAACAACACCACCAGTCACATATTTTCACCTTTAATCGTCTTTTCAATTTACAAATCCACATAATGCAATGAATAACAACCAATGCTTTTCCATAAAGTTACATAATATTTTGATATATTAACAACAATTACAGACATCCTCTGCTCACAGATACTTCTTCAGTTTTTTTTTAAAGTGCATCAGACTGATTAGACCTCTCAATAAGAGGGTTCAATAAAGTACCCAAGTTAAGTTAGGACCGTGAAACAGTCAAGTGTGACACAGACGACCACGTTGAAATATAGTCACATTTTCAGACCTCCTAAAAAGTAATAATTAAAAATAAACTATGTCAGTGTCTTAAAAAACTTCCCGTATGACATTAAATCTGGATGGTGTGGTCTCATAGGGTCCTATTGCCTGCAAAGGACACAAATAAATGCAAAAGAGGTCAGTTTGTGAATCTTTTTTTGTTTTTTAGTTTTGGCCAAACCAGCAGTGATGGAGTATATCCCTGCTGCTCCCTCTGTGGATGAACGCCATGTTTGTAAAGCAAAGACTTTTCGAGCCATATTGTTGTAATAATTTAGAACCATACTTAAAGCAAAAATGATTGACAACAGTTCAATATATTCACACCTTTTCTGAGTTTCATGTGGAAATACATAAAGGTATACAATGAATCAAACTGCACAGCACAGGCTGTATCACCTCCACAGTGGCTGACCTGCAGTAGCTCGAGGAATTTTGGGACCAGGTAGACGAGAAGCTGGTAGTTTAGATCCAGCAGTAGAGGAGCTTGTGCTCTTGGCGGACTTATTACGGGCTGCGGAGATGACAGCAGTCCGTATCGTCTTGGCTGTGGCACAGGATGGACTGTTAGGAGTGTGCGAAGAGGCCTGAGTCTCCGAGTTTGGTGCGAGACGTTTGGAGACACGAACAGGACTCCCTCTGACAAATGATGGCGGCGTACTTCCTGATACCCTCTCAGATACAGCTCTCTCCGAGGACCTTCGTGCTACACTGGGCTTTCCTGGAGTCTGTGGATTGTTTACAGTTCTTTCTCTCGTGCTATTGCTCCGCTTTACTTCTGCCTGGATGTTAGCTGGACGCATAACAGGAGAAGATCGTTTTGATACTGTGCGAGGTACAGAGAGCCGACTGGTTGCAGCTGGGCTTCCATTGGCTGGGCACCCATTTGAGGACTCTGTTTTGGACTGGACCCTGGGAATGCCACTGCTGCTGGAGGATGCCGCCCGCGACACAGTTCCTCTTTTAGGCCCTGTTCCACCTGGCGTGGCGTTCTTCATGGTTTGATTTTCCTTTGATGTTGGAGAGCCCGTCCGCTCCTGATTCTCCACCTTTCTCTCTTTCCTCCACTTGGAGCAGAGGCTCGGTGCGGGTCGTGGAAGTGGAGAAGATGGTGGTGAAAAGGGTTCATAGGATCGCAGGCCTTTCACTAAAGTGTGACACTCTAGTGTTTCACCAACACGGGAGTAGGACCTCCCGGTCTCCCTCTTGGAACTAGGCAGGTCGGAGTATTCCTCTGGTTGTGACTGGCTGAACTCTGGGAGACTCGATGGCATCCAGCTGTTGTCCACAGGCGCAGTCGCTTCCAGTGAATCTGTCTGCTCTGATATTCCCTCTTCTGAGAAAGGCGTCCCTGCACCTGCACCAACAGCTCTCATTGCCGATTGTGCCTCACTTTTACCTGTAGATGGCGGCGACTGGCTCTGAGATTTCTGGTACCTAAACCGCTGAGCCCTGGTGTCACCATTCGAAGATACTCCACTGGTTTGAAGAGTCTCATGTACAGACTCATTGACAGAACAGCCTGTGCGTGACGTTTTACTTTGAAGAGAATAATTATTGCCCGATACGGTCATGCTTGGTGTGTGTATAGAGTTGTGACTGTTAACACATGCCGGTGTATCCGTAGCAACAGAGGCTGCACAGGAGCTGGGAGAAGATTCCATCTTTATCAAATCTGTGTGCTCTTTTCCAAGTCCTTTTGGTTCCTGTTGGTTTTGTAATGCGTAAGAAATGCTCTCAGGCTCCGATTTGATCATGAAGCTACGTCCCTGCTTCGAAATACAACAATTAACAACTTTGTACGACTCCTGAGCTGCTGTTCTGCCCTGACTACTTGTTGGAATGTGTTCAGCCTTGTTTATACCTCTTGAAGCTGGTTCTTGATCAGTGGAGGAACACGTGCTCTCTGGAGAGCTACAAAGCACCATGTTGTTCTCATGGTCTGACGAGAGGTTAAATTGGTCAGAGTTCGATGTCGGGCTACTGCCCAACGCAGGGAAGCTACTTATTATAGATGAAATGTGGGAATGAGCATCACTGGGAAAGTGGTGCGATTGTCTGCGAGAGTCTGAGCTTCTCAGGCTGCGACGACTCCAACTGTAGCTCAGGTTCTTCTCTAAGAGTTTCTCCAACTCGTCCTGCTTCCCCTGGTGATGAGGCTCTGTGGCAAGACCGCCAAGGTCCAGCCCTGTACAGACCGCCAGAGAGCGTCGCTTCTCACCAATCTCACGCTGGCGTTGCAAACGTTTCTGTTCCTTCAATTCCCGCTCTGCATTCTCCTGAAGGAAACACATAATTGGTTAAACATTGGTTACCCTTTGAGTAGGGCAGTTTTCACCAAGAAATCCTTCCACCGATTTCTGGATCTCACCTGGACAGCCTTTTGAAAACGGTGACAAAACGAGTGGAAGACCCGGCAAGCCTCCTCAAGTTTAAAAGTGCTGTCGTCCTCACAGAAAAACTCCACCAGAGCCTGACTCGACATTCTCATACCTTCTACTTCATTCTCTGCATCCTTCAATCGCTCTTCAGCTGTCTGCACATGGAAAGTCAAATTACCGATAACAAACTTAAATGAGAATATTTAGTGTAAACATTTCAGCTGACTTGTATACCTCCAAAAAAGACTGGGAGTGGTGCTGAATCTCTGCCTCATTCTGGATGTTGTCCTTCAGGGACACAACTCTGCTTTTTAGTCTGGACAGATCCTCTAACACAGACTCCTCACACAACCTGCAGGAAATAAAAATAACAGGGCTGTCAATCAACAAATCACAATATCACAATTTGGTCAGTTTGTCAGTCATGGGTATCCTTGTGTTTGGCAAAAGCCTGGAGTCAATGGTGCAATGACATGAATTTAACAGAGGCTGGGATGTCCTGTGGTGACTGCATGTCACCATAATTTAAAAAACAAAACAAAAAAAACATCCATAATGTTTGTTTTTTGTGAAAAGAAACTTTAAGTGTCCTGCACTTTTAGTGTTTACTTGCGTCAAAGAGGTAAACACTGTTTTCTCTTGTGTTTGGGAAGAGACCGACCTGGAGGCGGATCCAACATGACCCAGTTGGCTGGGAAATGACAGTAAACTCTGGTCCTTTTTCACAGCTTCCTGTGGAGACAAACACACATGATTATTCCACTATTGTTCTGAGAAGACACTGCGGGTCACTCGTAAATGTGGTCTGAATCATATGCTCCGTTTTGAAGTCTGCGTGGACTGGCTACTGTTTTGGACACTTAAAAAATACACTGAAATGTAAAGAGTCTTTATCAGGACTACATATAATTTTCTTTGTTTTAATTTTTCTTTATACTTCAATTATATCAGTATATAAACGTCTACGTGTTTTATAGTTCATAGAATTTAAAATCCAGCTCTTACCATGGCCACATAATGCAGCAGATTCATGCCGGGTTTGTTGGCTTTGGTGTCAGCCAGTTTGAGCAGTGATGCGATTCGGAAACCAGCAGCATTCCCTGCATATCCACCCTGAGACAGCACGTTAGAAGGTCAAAATGACATATGTGCACACGACGTGTGACGACTCAGACCAAATGACACAAATACCAGGTGCACAGTCAGAATGACGCCTCTTAACACACGCACCACAGATTGGTGCGTTGTAAACAAATAATCTAAATAGAGACTGACTCGCTGTCAGACTGAAGAAATCCACATAAAAAAACAGACAGTAGCACTCACTGCATTCATGTAGTTCCCAGCTTTAAGGACCAGACGGAGGATGGAGTGCAACTCCGGGCAGCTCAGCAGTTCTAAGAAGGAAAATAATAAATACAGTTTACGAAAAATAGTTACGCTTGGGATTTGTATGTAGAGCATTTGCGAATAAGCAACTTTGTTTTTTAAAGTATATAGAGTGTGAAACATCAATCTGATGTCAAGTTTCCACCAAATGAGCAATTTGTGTTGCCACGTTAAATGGCCTTTGTGTTCAGGGCTCAATTGTTATTACCCTATACAGGGGCATTTAAAAGGGCAAAGGAAACCCAGACCTTTATAGTGGTGTAGAAGTACACAACTCCCCGCTGTTACTTTACCTCTGGCCGCCTCCCTCAGACATCTGGCTGCCACACACAGAGAGGTCAACGCAGGGTCAAACTCCTGTTGCAGAATCATGGCATCAAGACGGAGCCGAAAACTAATGGAAAAGAGTTGGAGAAGGATGAGTGGATGATTGGATGGGTGGATGGATGGAGGAGACAGGTGTGATGACAGAGTCAAAAAACCACATGTGATCAATCATCACCTAAACAACCTCATGTCATCACACACACACACCTCAGTCTGTGAGGTGGACCACCAAACAATCAAAACCAAGAGGAAACAAAGCAATTAGAAATGACTTCTGGGGAATTTAAGGTGTGGTCTACCTTGGAGTTTCCACCAGCAGCAGCATAAAAAGATCAGGCTCTCCCAGCAAGCTTCGCTCACCGCCAAACCTCTTCAGGCGGGACTCCTGGGGGAGAAGAGATACTAAATAAATCCTGGTAAACAACTTTAATTAAAACAAATGGAATTAACATGCTCTCAACACTTCGTCCCGATATGTGTGAAGAAGTAGAAAGAGAAGAGACCACATCATACAACAAAGTGGTGTAATGGCAAACTTTGGATCATCCTAACCAGAACCAGATGATGAGTAAGAACAGAGGGAGGGACGGGGGAGGGGGCCTGTCACTCTTATGTGTGCATGCCAAAAAAGGCAATTTACCTCCTCGCTGTCAGGGAGCAATTTGCAGAGTTCTGTCAACTTCTCCGCTCCGTAACGGTCGCCAGCACCCTGCCTGATATCCTCCACTATCTCTTTAGCAGGCCTGAGGAAAAACAGCCAACAATTAAAGGTTTCTAGCATGACATCAGCGTTAACGTACGATGGACCGTTCAGCCTGAGAAAAAGCAGGACACTCTTTTAGGAAAACCCATGTGGTGAGGAATATCAGCACTTTGTTTCTGACGGTATCTTGCTCCTATCAGTCAGGAAGGGAGCGTTAGTTGTCGCCACACTGTGGCAAATCCACAGGGCAAACAAATAGCAGACATGCAGGGAAGATTAAGGATGTCAAGGTGAAAGTCTGGAAACAAAGCCGAGTGACTGTTTGACCTGTGGCACATCTGTCCCGTATTCTAATCGTTTCCCTTCACCTCAGCCATTCCCCCCTCAGCCCCCGCCCCCACCCTGAAACCCATCACACAGGCTCATGTAGTGCTTGCCCTTTCAAATTCAGCCCATTCAACCGATGGCTTTGAAATTAAACTTTTGATGATAGAACATATACTAGAAGATGGCAAATGTAGTACAATGTTTCTTTGGAAGTGGCTGTTTGTCTCAACAAGTTCTGCTGAGAACAGCATAACAAATGAAGAAGCCTATAAATAGAGCTGCCAGATAATAAACATTACAAAAGAGCAGCTCTGATGTCAATGCAAAAACCACATTTTGCCTAAACTACACCCAGCTCTGTTCATCTAATATCACAACAAAGGACGGGTAAGCTCTCAGTTGCACCAATATTTGTGTACAGTAGAGGACTTTCCTGCTTAATGGCTTCTCTTACAAGTCCAGACAAATCCTGCTTGGAAAAATAAAGCCATTATTCAGTTGAGAGCGAGTGGAAGCATGACGCGCCCAGCTGTCAATCTGTCTGCAGGTCAAAACAATTAGAGATCCATTTTCCAATGGTTACAACAACTTCTTTTAGCAAAGAAAACCAATGCTATTTTATAGTAAGTATACTAAGTAATTAGAGATCAATTTTCCAATGGTTACGACTTCTTTTAGCAAAGAAAACTAATGCTATTTTATAGTAAGTATACTAAGTACTTTTTCTTTTGTCAAATTATGGTATTTTAACCTATGTATAGTTCCTATTGTTTGGATAAATGTTCGCTGTTGTCTAGAATTTTAACATTTGTGGCTAACTCCCAGCTAATTTTGTGGCAATCGTTTCATAATCTACCAATCTCAGCCGATCTTAGCTACATAACAGCTAACTGTGCTGTGTTTTTAACAATCTGAATAACCTGTCACACTACTACAGGTAAAGCCCAGGTTGAGCAATTATTATATCAGGAAACCCTTTTTTTTTCATCATTAAAAAAACAGAAATCCAACATAAAAATCAGTTATTTCAAGCATTTTATGGACTTAACTGAATTCAGCATCTGACCCTTTTTAGCACCAGCTTCAGACATTTTACTGCAGGGGTTCCATGAGACATCTACGGTTCATGACATGCAAACAAGCCAAAGAGGCTTTGGAGAATAAATGTTGACAGAGTGTGTCTTTCTCTCAGCAGGGGAAGTTTTAACATTAGACACTTTCTAAAGGGTGGTGTCAAAAAGAGTCGTCAGGTTAAACAGAGCCACAGGCCTCCCATCGTGACACCCCTCAGCCCAGCTGCTCCTGCTGCATCCTCCCCAGCACCTGTCTCCTGCAATATAATCCAGACTACCTTACTCCTAATGGGAATTCACACTTCACACTCCACTAAATACACAGACACTCGTCCATGTTAGACAGATGACCTACAGCCTCCAGTTCAGTTCAGTACAATCCCCCTGAGCTGAGTTACACTTCTGTTTTCTTTGACTGATAATGACCTGCAGTGGATTCAACAGAAATGTGGACTAATCAGTATCACAGTAACACAACTACTTACATCTTGAACTGGCGGAGAAATATTCCAATGTTCATACCGCGTTTGGGGTCCAACAACGAGATCTGTGAAGAGGCAAAGGAGACTTTGAAGGTGGAGGAAAAACATGCAAAGAATGTCAGAATCTGCACTAAAGTATCTCCTCGGTGTGGGGTCAATAAAATCTTATCTCTATCTCTAGTCAACAGCGGTCAAAATGATCTGACCTCCTCTGAGTTGTCCTGTGGGGATCTGCACCGCAGCAGAGCAGAGCGGCGCCTCAGGGTGCTGGTTCTGTCCTGCGGCTCCACGTCCTTCTGACCAAACAGCTCATCCAGCGAATGGAGATCAATGGGGAACTCATCCTCACCTGTTGCCGCTCCACTCCACACACTCTTCCTCCCCTCCACCTTCTCTTTGGGGATTCGCTCCCAGTTCAGCTTCCTTAGCCGACTCCGACGCACGCTGTCCGATCTGCTAAAAGGTGAGGATGCGAAGGAAGGGGGTGGAGGTGGAGGAGGGGGTGGCGGCGGCGGAGGCGGAGGCGGTGGCGATGGTAGTGGTAGTGGAAGTGATAGCGGTGGAGGGGCGACTAGCACCGGGTCCATGGCCGTCACTTCCACAGCTTCAGAGGCAGTGGTGAGGTTGGCAGGCACTGTTCCATGAAAGGCACGAGTTTCTTTGAAGGCTACGGTCACGTTGATGAGCATAGAGGCAGCTGGGGTGCTGGAGGTGGAGGTGGTAGGTTAACTGCCCCCCTCCCGTCAGTCAATGGGTTTTTCTTGCTCCTTTAATTATCCAAGCAAGTCAAATGTCAGCGAATTATCCTGTCACAGAAAAAAAACAAGAAATAGCCGTGATAAGAACTTGGAATGTCTGATAGTAACGTTTTGCCAATGTCCGATATGTCGATACCATCCAAACATTTAATTTGCAATTCCAATATCAACCGATACCGATATATGCAGCCGTTTGCCCCCAAAACTGAGGTAAACATTTCAAGACCGTACGTGCGATTCCAGCAAATTTTGCGAAACCCAGGCATTTCTTTTCCTCCGATAATGAAAATCCGATAAGAATCTGACCAATATTACATATTAATGCTAATATCGGGCCGATGATATCAGGGAGGTAAAACAGTGAGTAGGTTTCACCAGGTGAAACAGTGAGTAGCCTCCTTGCCTGACAGCAACATCAGTGGTTCAATGGTTTGATCCTCAGTCTTTCTGCACTGATCTCTCTTAATGCAGAGGATTTCTCAAGTACAACATCTACCTTCCACTGGACACTCCACATTTACCACCTAAGTCTGGGTGTGAATTGTTATTGCTCTACATTTGGCCACGGACCAGCACAGTGTGCAGGGTGTACCCCGCCTCTGCCCCATAACTACTGGGATTGGCTCCAGCCACACCTGTGGGCCCAGCAAGGGATTAAGCTGCAGAAGATGAATGAATAACTTAATTTCAAACAATGTTGAGCACAGGATGACAACCGGTGTTGACACTGCTGGAGTTTTGTCATTACTTGCTGAGTCAGGCTGCTTGAGGTCATCGCAGCCTGATGACCTCACCTGAGCTAACACCTGGCCTGACTTCTCCTTTCATTAGCACAATTTCTGAGCACCTTCAGATCTAACTGGTAGTTTGAACTAAAAATATGTAACCTCTGCTTCAACTTTCGGCAGAAGTTCAAGGGAGTTTGGGGGGAAAAAATTAGATGGTGCCTTTTCAACATGCAGACGAACACCTCCACCTCCCTCTGAGGGCAGTTTGAACAGCTTGTCCAATCCTGTTCAGTTTCACTTCACGGCACCACACACTACACCATATAAACCTTCTCCCTTTTAATTAGAATACATAAAAACAATAGATCCTTCAGTTAGGAAATAAATTACAAGATCGGATTTTGAACAAGCTAAGACACATCTTGAAGGCGTTTCCTAGAGTTTAATCGTTATATTTTGAGCAATGAACTGTGCTGCATTTTATTTAATCAGGTTTTCAACCTTGAAGCCTTGAAGAAATAAAGAGTTTTTTTATTATTTAAACCAGAATTGAATGGAAACATGATCAGTCTCCATTAAAAAATTCCAAAAACTGAAGGAACATTGAAAAGGCCTTCAATGTTGTTCTTTGAAATTGCGTATTGAGTAATAATTAAAAATACATTCGCAAAATAGGTTAAATTACATCAACGACTTTAAAGCTGGCTTTCAATTATCACTGAGTTAATTAGAGCCTTTGAAATTATTAATGATCATTGATTACATGTTCATCAATAGAATAGAATCAATTTATAGACAAAAGTGAACTTAAACAACATAAAAGTTTTTTTTATCTTCAAATATTTGTTTATTGTACCGAAAGTTACAATTAGTGCAATGTCACGGTACAATTACAGCCACCATATAAATACCAGCGACACGTTGAGGTAATATACTAAACTTGAAATGGTGTAGCAATAAGAAAACTCTTTGTTGCAGTGTTACCACACAACCACGCTCTTATCCACACTGTCATCAGCACAGTCAAGGGCGAGAGATGAATTTGAAAGAGTTGTAATTCATTGCCTTGTTTGGGTTTCGTTGTAAAATCAATTCATCAAAAATAATGCACAAAACGATGCGTTAATGCATTTAAATCAAAAAATATATTTTAATTAGCCTTCACATATTTTGCCAACCAGGGGTGGCTGCCATCCTGTGCCACCCATTTAAACACGCCACTGCTTTTCTACATGGTGGGGGATTAACATCAGAAAGCCCAGTGCGCACACTTGCACCGGCAAGTTTTAAGCAGGATTTGTAAATCAGCAGGGGGAATGACTCAGAAGTTCAGGTGTCTGGTGCAGATGGATACAAGACGCTTAAAAAAAACACTAAAAAAAAAAAAGAAAGAAAGAAAATCAGAAGGACGCGTTTGGTGCCAAACTGTTCCACGCAGCGCGCTGTGAGCGACTAAACTGCGCCTTCAAACAAAAACATGAGGATATGGAGAGGTGAAAAAAAAAACTTATCGACTGTTGCGGTGAGTCATGTGAAGAGTTCAAAACAGATCATCACTCTGACACATACATGAAAACACACACAACAGGGAAAAGTCATGTAAAAACGATTATTTGGTCTGCGATTGTTGAAGCAATTTTTTTTATTCGCATTTACTCTAAGACTGAATACAGATTTAAAATACAGATTACTAAAGATCAACTTTTCTGTTTTGTTTCTGATTCTCTATAACTTCATAACTTTGCTTCACTCACCTACCCGTGGATGACTTCACTTGTCCAGGGATGTAACGCCAAAAACAGTCACCCGTTGATTTGAACTTTTCGGTGGAGTTTTTTATTTTATTTTTCCGTGTGTTATATCATTTCTTCTGTGGTCTAAAGCCGCTCCGCTCCCATCAGTCCTTTCGTCCTGTATAAACTTCACTCAGAAAAAGTTCCACACAGCTCAGCACGAACGCGCAGGCGCGCTCCCGCACTACTGTATCCTCCCAGTTTTCTCATGGGCGGATCTAAGGCTCCCAGGTGGGTCAGTGTCATTTCTTCACTCCAGTTGTTGATCGTCTTGATTCAACTGAGAATAAAAAATGTCTTATAGTTTGATCACTTGAGGGAGTTTAAAAAGTCCCTTATTTAAACATGTTTTATTTAAAAAAAAATCCAGATTGTTTATTCATATTAAATAATAAATGTAGTATCACAGGACTCTGGCGATTAGAGAGATTTTATGGAAATAAAAAAGTGAAACTATTCCATAAGATTCCATTACAGTGGAATCATCATTGTGGGCAGAACTCTGCCGTGAGATTGGTGCAGACGGCCTTGATCCTGGTAGGAAGAGGAGGATATTGTAAACCTGAGAGAGGGAGCAGATGGCTATCAGACATGGGAAATGATGAACGCACCCCTCCGCACCCCTTACCCCTCACCCCACCCCACCCCAGCCCTGATGATGAACACACCCCTCCGCACCCCTCACCCCACCCCACCCCAGCCCTGGACCAAGAACTGGGCATCAGTGAAAACCAAGAGGTCAGAAGTCCCTCTAGGGTGCTGAAATGGCCCAGGTGGTGGGGTGCGGATCCATAACACTGACCTTTCATCCGAGGTGCTGGAGCATTTTTTTGGCCCATGTCACCTGGTGCTTATAGTCCCAGCTCAGGTAACCTCCTTTCACAGGCGATGCTGACAGGCGGCCGTCATCACTTCTGGGCCTGCGGTAATTAGGGGTTATGACCCAAGAGATCTGGCCATTGTTGTGGCTCCGCGAGCTGTCGTGAGCCAGGATAAACTTCTCTGAGGGAAACTTTACTTTCTGTTCACTCACTCGCTCACTTCTCTCACTACACTGCAACGTCTCAATTCAAGGAAATGCCACTGTGGGCAGATATCAGCTTTTATCGCCTGTGAAGTGCCTAAGAAACGGACACAAAGTCCACACTGTGCCAGGCCCGGTGCAGCACAGCTACTGTGTCAGTGATAAATGTATATTGAGGAGTTAACTTGGCATCTCGCACTTGTTTTACCAAGGCTGCCAAACTGCAGGGAGACAAAACAATCTTTGATGCATTAACTGGCCGCTCACAGACGGTTTCCTCTTTGCATAACAGTGGGCTGCAGAGCTTGCTGTGCCCCATACAGCCGGTTCTTTAGTCTTCTTTAGTGGATGGATTTGCATCAGGCTGCTTATGTGTAAGCCCCGAAATCTGAGTCTGGGTCAGGACGTTTACATGTACAGTTAAGTTGGTTTACCATTAAAGCTGCACCAGGCCACGAAGTCACACTGCTGTTTACAAACATATGAGGGTTGAGGTGAAACCTGTTAGCATTTGGCTAGTTCAGTCTTCATATTGGGCCTTAGTCTAGTGTATTTATGAACATACTTCAATCCTTGAATTGCACTTTCATACCGACTTACGTTTCATATTTTTGGCCTGACAATAGTGAACTACCGTCCATCTTTTTTATGCTCCTCCTCATTGGCTTCACATATGAATAAACATTAGGGGCAAACATGTCTAGAATCCAGATTATGGCCTGTGAATGTTAAGGTCAGTTTTTTTGTGGTTGAACGTAAACAAAGCAGAACAGTGTGTTTGGTTTTGCTAAGTTTTGATTTAATTCTGGACAGTATTTTGATGTCCAGTGGCAGGAAGTGAGTGAGGTCTGTCTGTTTCCCTTTCCTCCTGTGGGCGGAGTTAATCACTGTGATCACACTCACCTGCGTCTCTGCTCATTAGCCTCACTCGTGTCACCTGTTGCCCTGGGTATATATATACACCTCTCTCCCTTTGTGCCTTTTGATGCCTGTGCCTTGTAGTTTATGCCTTGTCATTGGAATGCTTTCAGTTTGTTTTTTTTACCTGATGCTACGTCACTGTTGGCGAACCCTAACTCTAACGCCCGACTTCAGAATGAGGGAACGAGATTTACTTAATTAAAAAAAGTATAGGAAATGCTGACGTAACTATGAAACGCCACAGGTCGAGGACGTCATAAACCCACGGCCCTTATAATAAGAATGAACACAAGCTACAAATACCAAGAAAGGTTCAGGTTCACAGGTTCAGATCCTACGGATGCAGTTAGTATTAGCCCTTTCTTCTGTGTTTCCTTGAAGTCACAGAAGGGTTAGACGAAGCTAACGTTAGCAGCTTCCTGCTCTCTGCCTGTATAAAAACATTAAATGTTATTCGTTACGCTCTGAACTTCTGCCATGCTGAACACATTCTATGAAGTGACCTTTGCTGCGGTTGCTTTCCACACTACAGAAATAAATCCGGATGTGCAGAAATCAATACAATCGATTATTTGTCCGTATGTCCCCTTTTCTATAGCGTGTAAAAGTGTTGGTATGCGATGCCATGTGTTGATATAACCCCGCAGGAGAGTCGTGTTTTTCTGCCTCTGGTGTGTCTGGTCTCTCTCTCTCCCGGGACACGGCCATTTCCCCTGTAAGTGGGTCAGTGTGACTGTGAGGGTTTCTGAACACGTGTACAGACATGAACACACACCTGGGTCTGATCTCAGACGGGGACGGGGGATCTGGGGAGGTATTCCTAATCAGAACCGGCTTCCTCACGCTGCGTTTGCTCTCCCAGCTGTGCTCATATCACGTGCACTTATCCAGAACAGCCTGACAAGGATCTCTGGCTTTGGTCAAACCAGGGCCCTGATAAGGAGAGACAGTGAGGCACAGACAACACACACACACACACACACACACACACTCTCTCTGCTGCCCCATTTTTCCTTACTTCTCTTACACACAAACACAAATATGCACTTACTCAGTATATCCTCAGCGGACATGTCCGCTCCCACATGCGCTGGGTTTTACAACACGTCATTTGTAATCATTCAGTTTATCATGATAATAAGGCTGAGAAAGAGAGACTCGGACATGCTGCTGCTGCTGCTGATTATGATGCTGATGCTACTGCTGCACATGATTGTTTTTCTAAATCATCAAGCAGGCCCGTTGTGGCCCACGGGCCGTATGTTTGACGGCCCTGTTGTAAACTATTTGTGCTTTAATTTTTCTTACCATTTTGTCACGCTGTAGCTCCTCTGAACTTTATTGATCGACGGAGCAGCCAAGAGTCACCGTCTGACCGTGCGTCGATAGACCGTCTAAAGTGCAGAGCTGACACTTGTTTACTGAGACACTTTTACCAATGGAATCCTCAGCACAGCAAGTATCATAGCCGTGGCCTAAAAATGACTTGAGGAAAAATAGACCCAAATTGGACTCTGGTGTTTTGACCTGCTTCAAAAACACACGATAAAAAAAAAACAAGACTTTAAAAAAAAGTTGTTTTTTTTTGTTTTTTTTTACATTGACTGCATTTTTATCAAAAACAAGACTTTAAAAAAAGTTGTTTTGTTTTTTTTACATTGACTGCATTTTTATTCCAAAAATAAATAAAAAAAAAAGTTGTTTTTTTTTTTTACATTGACTGCATTTTTATTTAACGTAAGCTACATCAGTTGGTCAGTACATCTGTAGCCCAAGGACCAGACTAGTGTTGACATGACGTAATCACGTGACCATATCCCTCCACCAAATCACTCTCTCTTCCTCTCTCTCCTACTCCCCCTTTGATTTGCGTCCCTCTCAGCAGGGTGGGATTCAAGCTGAGGTGCTTGTAGTCAGTTTTCTTTGGGGGTTGGATCATCTCTGTTTGTCTTTGCACATCTGGCCACTAGAGCCACTTCCCACTCTAATTAGGATTTCCTGAGACTCAATAAAGAGGATTATTGACCTGCAAAAACACCAGACCAGACTCTCCCACCCGAGGTCACCTTCCTGTCGGAGCTGCTACACTCATTACGGCGGTCAAAACTACAGTCCCACTTCAGAGGTTCACAATGACACCTTGACATGAAGTGATGTGGACAAGCTGGTGTCCTTTCCCCTCAGACTTCTCTGGACTGCGAGACTTCAAAACTTTATCTCTGCTTTAGCCTCCCTTCGTATGTAAAACGAATCAAGTGCTAAATAAATGATGTCACTGAAGCAATGGAAACGGAAATTCTCCCTAACCGGCTGAAGCGAGACCACAAGAGTCTGTATACCAAGCCGTGGTCGGGCACAATGCCCCGGTTCAGAGCACAGGGGAGACGGGTTGTGTTAATAGGGGGTCCTGAGCGGCTGCTTGTGTGGCAAGAGTGATCACACAGTTAATATTCAATGGGCTGGGCCAGTTGTAAAGAAGCCACTAAATGGAGGTTGACAAAGCGCATCCTACAGACAATGCTTTCTCCCTAAGTAGGCTGTGTATATAGCATGAACCCGAGTAAACCAATGGGCTTTTCTGGGGTGGTCATGTATGGAGTCTATAGTGAGTTGTAAAGCAGGGCCTCCTGCTCTTCCTCCCACACCATCAAAGTTGTTTGGTTCTAACAATAAACGCTCTTAAATATATGGTTCTCTTTGACTGCAATTTGTTTGTTATGGCACAGAGCTGCACTTTGTGTCGCAGCTATTCCTGTATTTTTCTTCTCAAAGGGGGAAACCTGGCAGAGAGTAAAAAAAAAACAAGAGAGAAAAGGAAATTCAACAAGAAAAATTATTTTGTAACTTTTTTTGTAACTAAAAAGAATGGCATTTGAGCAACAAGACCCGCAGCCTTCGATTTAACCTCAGAAGAAGGATCATTTTTCCATCAGTTCTTTGGAAATGCACAAAATTAGAGTAAAAGCTGTGAAGGCAAAACGTTGTATGTTGCTCTCTGTGTTTCCATGTTATCTTTACATAGTCAATATATATGTCAATATTCTCTAAAATATAGTTGGGAACAAACAAGAACGCCAAGTTCTGACAAATGAAAGAATCTCCTGAAAATGTCTTCACAGAACGTGACTGTGAGAAATGCAAAACTAGGTTTGTACTGCTCCACCACAGGCCTGGCTTCCACACGCACAGCAGTGTCCAAGTAGCTTAATGTTCCATACAACTGTAATTATATATTAAGCATAAGGTGGAGTGAACAGCCTGGTCGAAAACCTCGTGTGCTTGAAAAAGCTGGGCTGAGTCTCCGTCAACAGATTTTCACTCGTTAAATTCTAACCAAAATCGTTTACTTTTTATTTACTCCATAAAATACTTCATACGGACTTTACTTTTAGTTTGTCATTGATTCATGTTCGCAAACGCTACGTGCCTCGTGTTGAGCCGCGGCCCTGCCGATTATCTTCTGCTTCACCAGACACACACAGTTACTCTGGCCATCTAAACCTAATTATCTCTCACCCCTCCTCCTCCCCCGCTTCTATGTGCCAACTGGTGATGTCACCCACAGAGATGTAGGGCTTGGAAGAAGAGGGGAGCAAAGGGGGAGAAAAGAGGAGGGCGGGAGAGGAGGGGTCAGAAGAGGAGATGAGAGAAGATGAGTGGAAAGGAGAGGTGAAGGGATGAGGGCAGTAAGAAATTGATGGAGTTCCCCTCTGCCCCTTGTGTTCCGCAGGGATTACCCAGCCTGCTCTGGTGCTGAGTCCAGCCTCATTCACTCTGGTAAACACTCAGTGAACACGTTATAGACTGAAAGAAAATCATGAAGGAGGTTTGAGAGCCAGGCCCCGAGGGGACACCCTCTGGAGTTAACCTGCCTGTTTCTCCCTTCCCATCGTGTCCACGGTCTTTCACTGGGCCTGTGTTGAAGCCCATTCATCCACACTAAACTGTTGCATAACAATGCGGCAGGCCTTGTGCTGCGGCACCAAAGCTCTTGGTAAAACAAGGAAGCCTTTGGCCCCTGTAGACCCTGGGCCACAGGTCCAGTTTGTGTTGTGGCTGAACTCTTGCGGGCTACGGCTTTTGTGTGAATGACTGAACATATGGGGCACACGTCATGGTGACACAAGGAGAGAGCGAGTGGAAAAAAAGATGTGAACTTAAACCTTTGAGGACTTCCATGTATCCTCTCTCTATTCACTGTTAAATTTTAAGTTTTTTCTGCACTTTTACACCATTGTACAACTAAAGATGTCCAAAGAAGACAGGAACAGTCTGTCATTCTTTTTAAAGTATTCTCAACTTTATATTTATAACAACCAGGAGCTACCTTCTGACAGGAGATTGTGTCCTTTTCACATCTTTAATATGTCGTCTATCTGAGTAGCCTGTGGTCAAGTGGCTGAAATCAGAAGATTCCTGGTTCGATTTCTAGCCCCAGCAGGTCTGCGGTGTGTCGAGTCAGCACCAGAACTTCCTCCAAACCAAAGACGCAGTAGTAGAGTGCAGCCCAAAGTTCCTGGGTCACAGATAGATTAGATTCTATTTTAACATTCCTAGTTCATGTCTTTTTTTTAAAACTGCAGGAACCAGAAAATAATAAAACTATAAGTAAATAATTTTGCCTTACGTAAATTATTTCATGCTAATGTGTCCTGAACTTCACCTAGCTAAGAAAAGCCCAAGCTAACAAGTTAGCTTCTTTTCCGCAAATTGTGTATTATCTCTGACGCCAAGGCCCTCGGGCTTGAGCATGGAATCACAGCCAGGTTCAGTGGCAAACGTAGTTACCAACACAACTCTAAAACTAAACATTAATCTTTAAAGAGGTCAAGAGTGACAAGAATTTACTTAAAGGGGATAAAATAAATAAAAGAAAGACGCCATGGACATTATTTTGGTCCCTAAAATCTGTGCAAACCCTTTCTCGGTTCCTTCCTTCCTCTCCTTCGGAAACATGAAAATCGGACATGTTTGGCACGGGGAGAAAGAGACGGGGAACAAAAGGATGGGTGACCAGTGCGAAGCCACGATGGCCAGCTGAGTTATTTGGTTAAAACCCAGTAAAATGGAAGGAAAGGCTGTTGCTAGGCTGTGCTGAGAGAAAGGGAGAGCACTCTGGGGGTATGAGCTCACTCAAAAGAACCAGCCCTCTGTTTACTCACACACATATTCCACTTGAGAAGCACTGCAATCACCAGCAATTAGTATTATTACCCACTATCACCTCTGATCACTCTCTTTGACCCTCCATTAACTCACTCTCAGTCCAGTGAAGGGGTCTTAAAGAGCTGTCGGTCCACTGAGCTGTGTGGAATATTAACATGGAAATGTACCATAGCTCCAGTCCGTTACACACCCTCATGTCACCGGTGCTGTATTTAACCTGGCTTTGAATGAAGCTGTTTGCGCTTTTATTGTTGTGGGATGTGTGTACATGGTAAAGAGTCTCAAATCAAAGGGGTAAATGTGTTAATGTAACAACCTGTGCTCTCGACAAGCAAAGTACAACACGCCAAAACACACACAACCTGCAAACGGAGCAAATCACACCCACACACCACTTTCCCTGGAATAGTCCTGACTGGAAAACACAGAAAAAAAAACAAAACAATAAAAAGCATTATTATATTTTGAAGAAACTATGAATTTACCAGCATGCATTTCTGAAAGAGAATAAAATTGAATTACTATGAGGTGACGTCAGGTACATTTCTATACATGGAGGGGGTTTTTCTTGCAGTTTCACTTTTGATGTTTGTCTATTTATCCAACCAGCCTCTGGCACCATGTTGTAAAACATCAGGATGAACTTCGCAGGAAACAGACTCAGAGGATTATCCTGAGCCAACAGTGAAACTGAGAGACGAACACGTTCGGACAGAAGGAGACAGACGGCGTTGATGACGGAAGAGAGAGGAAGTAAAACAGAGAGAGAGAGAGAGAGAAAAGGAAACCCATCAAGATATGTGTGTTAAATCCCTGGAGGCCAATGTCTTGTTTGAAGTACCCTGAGGATAAGGTCAGGGGTCATAGGTCAGGCCTAGGGGTTATCAGCGACTGTTTAGGGTTAAATACAATTGTCTGGGTAGATGAGCACTTCTACAGTTAAATGGATTAACCCACCGATGGTATTCAGGGGTTTGAAACCAGAGTGCGTGTCCACACACACACACACACTGACACAGTGACACAGACCATGTCAGGCACATTATTTTGGTTGGTCAGACACGCTAACCGCGGATCTCTTGTTGCTCTGGGTGGGTTCACAGGCAGAGGTGGGGTGTGAGAGGAAGCCAGCGGGGAGCAGAGGTGTTGAGCCCTGTCATCCTGTTGTTGCTGGTCACACCTGCCTGTTGTTCCCCGGAGAGTGTGAGCAGTTAGCAGGACTAGTCCTGTTTGTGTGTTTAAAGTATTTGATTTCAACATAGCAACTGCTTGATTAGACCATTGTCATAAGTCAATCTGACGGAGGAAAAAAAGGGATTTAAAAAGTGCAACACACAACCCCCTTACTGGCACACACACACACACACACAGACAGACAGACACACTCTTCTGTGAATGATAATGGTTGTTAAACACCTCCCTCAGTCAGCGTGCAGGGGGATGTACTGGTGTATTCTAAGTGGTCTTCCAACTGTGACCTGGACAAGTGGTGTGGGGGGAGGAAGACGGGGGAATGGGGGAGGTGTCAAGAACAGAAGGAGGGAGGAGAAGAGGGAGGCCATAACTTTAGAAACAAAAAGCTCTGAGTGGGTTGTCTCCTCTGGCCCAATTCCAGGGGCAACAAAGGTTTTTCCTCCCTTATTTGTAAAAATGTTGATCCCAGATTTACTCTGGTCCGTTTGTAAACTCCCTCGAGAGGTTTTCTCCATTTTGCCTCATGCCAAAGTCTGTCTGTTCACATCAAACCACCTCACAGCAGCTCTGTCTATCGAAGACTCTGCGCCTCTGCTTCCACTTGGCAGCGTCGTTATTTGGGTCCTGGTTGAGTCGGAGACCCCGCGGTTGATTCTGCGTATCTTGGGCTGATCTCAGTCATCTGCAGTGACCCGCGGAGGAGTCGTACATCAGACGTGGCACCCATGATGTCCTGCTCTGACTGCCTGCTGCTGTGATCAAACATAACAGAGCACGCTTGATTACGTCCATAGGATTGAGTGACAATGCGGTCATCACAGTAGAGAAGGGTGCCACTGTGTGCAGCATCAGAGCCGCGGGGACCACAGGCACAGAGCGGACCTTTCATATCCATAGGAAAACTTCTCTGAAGTGCTGTGTGATGAGGTCCAAAACGGCGAAGCGATTTAATTGCGATGACATGGATCCTTTGTGTTCGCACTCACTGATTACATATGTTCAACTAACCAACACATATGGCACATCACAAGGCGTTGGATTTTGACTGATCACAGTGAGACGTATGGAAGAGAGCCGTATATAAGGAAGCGTAATAACATGTTTGTGACTCACCTTAATCCTGAGCCTGAGATGGATGTAAAAACAGGGGAGGGACAGCAATTGTACAGGCAAGGTGCTCTGTAATAATATAGTCCCTTCATAAATATAGCAGAAAGGTTGAGGGTACTCATTATAACTGACTACCACCACACAGTCAGCTGTGCAGTGTCATGATCCGGCTTCCTCTGTCAGGGCACATTGTAAATCCATGGACACAATTATTTGTAGCAGGTCATTTCATCCGAACACGAAATGAGAGCGAGTAACATTCACTGCCTGTACGTAAGAAAAGGACCAAAACACATGACCAGAACAACTAGGGCATTGTTTCCCAAAGACTGGGTCGCAACCCTGAGGTGGGTCGCAAGAGTGGTTTTTTTGGGTCGTCTCGATTAATGTTTCCCAGGCGATTACGGATAATGACTTGGGTCACGAAGGTTTGTAACTTTTAAAATATGGGTCCCCAGAAAAAAAAGTTTGGTAAACACTGAACTAGAGAACGTCGCTCACAAACACTCGCTCCCTTCATTCTTTATTTTGTATTTTTCTTTCAACTGATGCGTTATGATATTTATTTAACATCGCTCACAAACACTCGCTTCCTTCAACTGATGCGTTATGATATTTATTTATTCACCTTTGACTTGATCACTGTTGAGTCACAGGATGCAGTGCGAGGGCACACAGCAGGCAGACTTGTTTTTTAATGTTTGTAAAATGTGTTTTACATAGTTTTGAATGGGCAGAAGGTGAGTTTTTCAGGTAATTCCACGGTCCATCTACTCGTCTTCGCTCAGATACACAGTCAATATAGATTATTTGCACACTCTGCAGGAACTAGTTTCCACACCTAGTATGTGTGCAAGTACTGTGAAGGCTTCCACTTCCAATGGGACACCTGGTAGCTGTGACTTAATCATAATTATTCATAATTAACCGACAACTGCCATGTGATTCATCCATTGTTTGACGGGCGTCAAAGCTGAAAGCAACTCTGGATGTGTTTGTTTATGTCATGTTTCAGAGAGAATTTGAACTACAGTGCAGTTATATCCCTCAGTAACTGCTCAGTGCTTCCTCCCTTTATTGTGAAATCTCAGCCAAACTGTAGAGATGTGGAAGCACGCCGCTCCATTAGTTTTAGTTAAATGATTTTCTGTTTTCGTGTCGTTTCGTTTGTGTCGGAGTTTTCAGTTCAGAGCGACTCATGCCAGTGTCAACATTAGTTATCTGTATTTTCTGCACAGCTGTTGGCACATTAAGAGCTGGAGTAGAACTGGAACAGTCCACATCCTTCAGATACCACACGGTTGTTTACCTCTTCATTCAGGTCTTGAAAACAGAAACAACTTGAAGTTGAGTCCTTGTTCCAGTATTGATGTACTGTATCGCTGGAGCTGCACACTCTCACACGGCGTCCCGTGGCCTCAAAGCAGTATGGAAGCTGGCCCATTAATGTAAACCTCTGGACGTCTGCCCGTATCTTGACATGTTGGATTCAGCTGGGGGCCTGCACCCTTCATGGGCCACATTCATCTACAAAGCCAGTCGGAGTTCACATGCAAAAGCAGGGCCTGCTGTTTAATCTTTTTCGAATCGGTCACGTGTTGCTGCCTGTAGAGTGACGTTTGTGACACGTGCATGTGTTACCAATAATAACGCGGTCTCTCCGTAGAACTCTAGCTACGTACGTGCAGGCCGGCAGGAGCACTGACCGAATTAAGGCAGGAAACACAGGACTTTCATTACAATCATCGGTACCAGCTGCAGTTCATTTGAATGTGTCATTTTCTGTGTCCATATTTGGCCTCATTCTCTGGCCTCCGATACTTAAGTGGAACACGGCCATTATGGCCAATATCACTTCCACCTGTGCCACGCTGAGTCAAAATGAGTTCTGTGAAGAAATGGAGCACATAAAAATAAAGCCAATAAATCACAGTATGATGAAGACACCACTGAGCCTGGTCTGAAAACCACAACTGCAGAATTATTCCACCAAGCATTTTTCAGAGCACACATCAAATAACAGTGAAGTCCCATGTGTATCATCAAAAGAATTATATCGCCGCAACAACAACAGTGTTGTGTTCAATAAAAAAATAAAAAATAATGGAAGTCGTATAATTGGGAGGAATAAATCAAACTGGTCAACACACAAAATAAGCAAGTGTAACATAATGGGAAGTTACAGACTCGAAGTCTGCAACTCCATGAATGTGCTGTCAAAGGTCATCGAGCTAACCTCTCCTTCTGACCCTTTTTCTGCATCGACAACCACTGACCCCTGACCTCGTCTTGCCTCTGGTCGTCCCATCTCTCAGGGGCTGCCTACGAGCAGTCAACGTGAGCTTGTGGAGAAAAGGTTAAAGATCGGTGACAAGTGAGGAGTCGCAGATAAATTTGACTAGATTTGATACGATTTCACACCAATCCTGCGGCTTTTTATATACTGCACTTTAAAAATGAATTCACACCCAGTCATTGGTCAATCACGTTAATATTTAACTTGACCCCTGGGACATTTGGAAATGTCTTGTATTAGAGTAAAGGTCATTCCAAGTGCATGTGGCCGTGTTTACCCCAGAAGCAGTGTTTTATAATGACGTTATCGTGACACATGGATATTTCAAAAGCTGTAGTCGCTGACAGTTCTTGTCGTTTCGTGCCGTGTACCATTGTTTTGATGAGCTCTGCAAAAGGTTATGAGTCACCATCAATCCTCAAGTACAATGACCGAGCTTTTTGGTGGACGTCGTTGTAAAACCAGTCTTGAAACCAAAACCTGTTTCAACTCAATTTACCAAAAGAGGAGCCGCCCACTCATTTACTGGTTTGATTTTTTTTTTGCTGACGCCCAAACTTTTTATGTTTACACACGTGTGTGTTGATTTTGTTTATTTTGGATTCTCCAGTCAAGGGTTGTTGTTTTCATTGCATTTTTGGAAAAAAGTACCATGTGATCTGAAGAAAAGCAGAGCTCAGATATATATATGTAAATATGATATATTATGCAAGAGAAATACAGAAAGTACCTGATTATACTTTATCATTTATGTCCTTTTGGTTTCATTATTTGTCAGTTGACACAAAAGTCCCTGCATTTCTTGTGACTGTTTTATACGTTTCAGTTACAAAAGTTCAGTTGGGATTTCCCATTGCATCGTTAGACAACAACCAGAAATCCAAACCCACTCTGCTGGTGGCCGTTGCTTTCTTCTTCACTGTCACAGCTCTTTCTGAGAAGTGTCTCATGCTGTCTGCCCACTGCCCAAAATAAGACCTTTGACCTATTCAGAGCTTTTTTGTACCAAGGACCGATCAGCCAGTATCAGCCATTACTGCAGACCAGTAATACCACGCCATCATTGATGGAGAATTTCAAAATAAAACATCTTTTAGACTGTATTCTGTTTGTTGACCGGGTTCTTTTTGAATGAATTAGTAAAACCATGGGTTGGAAACCCCTGCTCTATGTGGCTTGATTGTTAATTTTCTTCTTGTGTGTCGCTTTGGATAAGAGCGTCTGCTAAAAGCATAAATGTAAATGTGAAAGGTCATCTGGTCAGTTTTAATTTCTTGGCCTTGATGGTCAAACAGTTTACCTCTGTTCAGGTGCAGGTCAATGTGTGGGACTGGAACTTTTATTGCACTCTGTGGTCAGGGCAGTGGATGTGGTGACCAAGTCAGAGTCAGAAGTTACGCCTTTTCCTTCAGACTCCTTCCCTGTTCCTTCCACTGCCACTGTGGTCCAGCCCATTTCCGACCCAGGCTGAATACACACAGATACAGACACAGGGAGGCATACGCACATAAATTTGGAAGACGTGATTGGTCGTGTCCCAGCAGCATGATGTAAATCAATTCCTTAGTTGTATAAAAAAAAATTGTAATCCTGGAGGTGGTCTAACAGGAGACTGAACCTGGAGCAACGTTTCCTCCAGACTGACAATTTTTATTAAATGTTGACAAAACGTTTCCTACATATCAAGTGTGTATTGTATCTTAATAGGTGTTCTACTTTCCGCAGTATTTTTTTTATAACTGTGTGCGTAAACAGGATACCTGGAGAGGAAAAGAACAGGGCGGGAAAAGACAGGCGAGCCGAGATTGGGAGTTAACTGTTCAAACAAATGCGTGAACAAATCATTGTACAGTTACGTTACTGCCAGGGAAGCTGGTGAATCACCACGTGAGAGAAAGGAGCAAACAAACAAATCCATGTGAGTTCTGCTCTTGACGAAACCACTTTATTTAGCGGGATAAACCATCGGTCTGGAGTTGGTGAAAAAGATTATCTTTAAAGAAAATCGTTTCATTTTTTCCCCCCCTTCATTTGTTTCTCAGCCTAGTCTTTCAAACACGGACTGATCCTTTATTGTGGCATAGTGTGCAGTTACATAACTTGGAACGACATCAATAAGGAAGCAGGGGAAATGTTCTCACACACACACAGGAAGATCATAATAAGTTGGTCGTTAAGCAAAAGAAAAAAGAAAAAAACAGCCGCCTGTAATGTAATGTGAACAGGTGCTGTAAGTACAGTTCAAACAGACATAAGCTGCTTATATGAAGGAGGTAAACGGAGACCTGTCGTTTTTTCGGGTGAACAGTAGTGGATTGTTCTCCGAGCCTGGCGAGAGGCTGATTTCTACCCTTTGGATCTGACCCTCTTTCTGGACAACCACCACCCCCCCCTCCCGCTGCCACCACCACACACACCACCCACCACCACCTTCCCCGTGGCTGACTCACAAGGTAGGGCCTGTTACACAACCAATGGGAGTAGAGGGGCTAGGAGAGAAGCTGGAGCTGGATGATCCATTTTTCTGGATAAAAGGTTTTACACAGTGGATGACTTCTGCGTGAGACCAGGACACAACACGTCTTATTTGCTCAGGGCTGGCCATCGGTCAGTCATGCTGTAACTGTCATTGCTGGAAAAAAAAGCCCATTGACTGATGTAGAGAAACAGGGAGAGACTCCACAGAGGAGTGAATGACTAGACACGTAAACTTTCAGCGAGAAAGATTCATCACGTTAAAAAGATTTGTTGAATTACTTGGGAAAAAAAATCTCAGAGTTTATCCTTCAGCCCTCCAGAGTAGCATCTATGTTACAACACGAATCACTGTGTTTATTCTGCGTGCACAGATGGTAATTAGAACCTTAACCCTTGAGATCTTGTTTGTGTTTTTATTTCGAGGGTTTTAAGGCTCCACCTCCACTTGATCCTGAACAAACAAAAGGATGAACACGTTTACAAAGCCGTGTCAGTGAGACTCATCATTACCACATGTTAAAAAATTAAACTCTAAAATAAACAAACAATTTATGTTTAATAGAGTTAGTTTATATCACCGTCAAGTATATGGAACATTTGAGAGCCAAAACTACACCCGTAAAATAGCTTGTGAAAGAATCCACCTTTATAATGTCTATAAAAGGAAAATAAAAAGCAAAAAATTTGACCAGGGGATAAACTACAGGGATAAACTACAAAGTGTTATATTATAAAACAAGAGGTCACGTAGATGACCCAGCCTAGATAAACTGGGACCCCAGCCAGCCAGAGGAGGGCTCCTCTAATCCCTCCCCAACCAGACATACCGTCCAGGATTGCAGAGTACTCAGTGGCCCCTCAGGTGGATCTAAATGAGATCTGGCAAAGCTGGGATCAACTTATAACGTACAAGAATGAATCCCTCTTGAACCCTGGGAGAATTCACAATTTACCAAGGGATGACCGGCCCAGATATTTCATTCAAGTTCTCATAATCATATCCGAAAAAAGTGTTGACCCAGCAGCCTGGTGCTCCTTTACGGCATTTGTTATATTATCCTACTGCAGTTCAGTGTCTCACTGCCCTTACGGATAGTTTATTTAAACATTTCAACTATGTCAGCAGTTTGGAAGTATTTTACCATCAGGGAGGAAAACAGGAGCAGGACTTTCCGGAAGATTTGTTCTGTTATAGCAAGAGCAATTCATTTAAACACCGAAAGATTGGCCAGAGCGCTAAATATGCTAATGTATACTAAATATTGTTATATTATCCTACTGCAGTTCAGTGTCTCACTGCCCTCACGGATAGTTTATTTAAACATTTCAACTATGTCAGCAGTTTGGAAGTATTTTACCATCAGGGAGGAAAACAGGAGCAGGACTTTCCGGAAGATTTGTTCTGTTATAGCAAGAGCAATTCATTTAAACACCGAAAGATTGGCCAGAGCGCTAAATATGCTAATGTATACTAAATATGCTAAATATGCTAATGTCAAAACAGGCTCTGAAATAGTGCTACACAAAACAGAAGAGACAGGGTCTTCAACTGAAACGCACTATGGGTGTAGAAGCTCCGCTCACTTTCTGTGTTGACTTTGCAGACAGTTTCATTTTATGTATCTTTATTTTTAGTTTTATTTATTTTATCCTTAGTTTTATATGTATATGTGACAACAGTGTCCATTTGAAGATTTTTTTTACACAACTATATATTTTTTTTATTGAAATATTCTTATGTTTAATGGGAAGAAAGGAGTATTGATGTCAGTCTTTGCTATCAGCAAGTGCAAAAATGACAATATTCCTATTGGGTTTTTTTTTTTTATTGTTACCAAACAAACCTAATTAAATGCATCACAGTACTGGGTGGGGAATTTTAAAGAGCCGGGACCAAAGGGCAGAGCAGTTGTGCCTGGTTGACTCCCAGGAGGTGAAAAAAAAAATACAAAGTTGGACAGGTTGTCTTTCACTGGGTGTAATAGATGGGACAGATAGACAGCTGGTGTCATGAGAGGTGTGACCAGGCCGTCCATACTGTCGTTCCACTTCTCCAGACAGGAGACAGGGGAGACGCAGGGAAAGAAGAGTGAGGAGGGTGAAATAAGGAAGATCAGAGAGTCAGAGGGAGATGACAGCAGATAAATGCTGAGATTTAAAGGAGGCAGCAACAAGTCATGATGCATTCAACGCACCGACTGGTCCTGACCTGCCCCATTTCAGTAGAAACAGATAAGGTTAAAGTGTAAAATAATCTAATCCAATATAAAAGCACATCAAAGAGTTATTTGGTGACTTGAGTGATAGTGTAGGATACTTATCTGCTGCTTTGTTTTCTTCTTTTCTCAGTTGCTCAACAAATGACTTCAATGTGAAAGTAATTCAAAACAGATTTTCTGCAATTCATTCTGAGTAATTGATGACCACTAACGGAAAAAAAAGTACCATAAAGGTAACTTCAAACGGGAACACGCTGTCTTTTGCATACTTGTATCGTTCAGTCATAACATCTAACCACAAAACGTGTTGCTATGAAACGTGACTCTGCACCTGACAAATGTCTCAAACAAAGGCCAGCAGCATGAATCAAACTAACGGTACCTGGTAATTAGCCTATAGCTAGCGGCTATAGGCCAATCATCTGTTTTCTGGAGCGCAGGTATTCTTAGCACACTGCATGTGTTTCAGAAGTCCTCACTGTTATTATGTAGAGACTGTGACACCTTGAAATACGTTGATTTTAAAGTGGAACAATCATAAATTACCCATGTTTCATCTCTTCGTGTTCAGTGTGTCAACAGTCACAGCAGGTATGCCACAGCTGGGCACGTGA
Source organism: Cynoglossus semilaevis (assembly GCF_000523025.1). Taxonomy (NCBI): domain Eukaryota; kingdom Metazoa; phylum Chordata; class Actinopteri; order Pleuronectiformes; family Cynoglossidae; genus Cynoglossus; species Cynoglossus semilaevis. Next base: position 14,364,980 of record NC_024321.1, read on the forward strand.
GGAAATGCCTTTGTCCTGTGTCTTTTTATTTCCTAAGTCTGGACGGAAGCTTTTATCCTGACAAATATGTCTGATGCTGCAGGCCGTCTGGAGAGGTAATAAAGTGTCCAAATTTATTGTTGTCTCCTTGTAGGCAATTGGGTTTATCTGAACTTTCACTGCCTTCACCATTTACTTACAAATGTGTGGCGCAGTGAATTCTTTCTGTTCACATAACCGGGGTTTATATGAAGACAGCTCAACAGTCCAAGGAGTTTACTGTCTGTCTGGTGGCTTGGCCTTCAATTTCCATGCGAGCTATAATCCCCAGGGAAAGTTTGGCTGACGCAGGATTGGTTTTGAAATATTCCATCTTGCACGGCATTTATTTATTAAGATGTAATCCTAAATGGCACAGGGCAACAAGTTTAGCCATCATCCTCCGTGTTGTCCCGCTGTGTCAGCTGTAATCGTCGTTTGAATTTTCTCTGAGAAATCCTATCTTTTTGGCCGTTTAAACAGATGGGTCTAGTTTCTCGCAGCACTATTAAGCACTCAATTAATATAGAATTATAGGAACATTTAGAAAAAACATTTACACGTCCATGAAACCAGGTGAATAGAAAAAAAGGCCCAAAGGTTTAAATGGAAACTGTGGTACAGAGACTTGACCATGATGGGTCTCACTTTTGTAAGAGGGCAAAAACAACATTCATTTGTGAAATATGTGTCTGTGTTCTGCACTGCGGTACATGAATTGTTGTGAGTTATAAAATGGAACACAAATGTCTAACTAATGAACTGCCTATGCAACCCGAAGCATTCCCATTCAATGATCAACCAAAACATTCCATTCCCTACAAATAATGTAGGTCATCAGCTTGCGCTGAATGTAATCCTGAAAAAAAAGGGCTGAAATTATTTAGGCCACTTGTGGTAGCGGTATTTTCTGACATGGCAATTAAGCAGCACATGAAATGCTCCCTATATCTCTAGGCTATGCTGGGATTTTAATAGCGACCGGTCTAAACTGACATGTGGGTGAGTGAACCCTCTGCTCTCACGTGCTTCCTAAAATAGACACTGAAAGCGGGCACTGTTGTTTGGAGCTGTCACTCACCCTTTAGGCAAGAGAAGATGTGCTCACCCCGACCGCCCTCCTGGTGACTGTAGTTTGCACAAAGATAGAGCATGTCAGATGCAATTGCCATGGACACACAGTGGCCATGACATCATTCTGTGCACAAGTGGCCGCTAAGCAGTGTTAAGAGCGAGGGCAAAGGAGAGGAACGTGTGAAAGAGTACACAAACCCTGTGCGCTGTGCATGCTTTGAGCACACAGCGCAAAGACAACATAGGCAATGATGTCAACTCTTTTCCCATGAGGAGCTATGGGAAAAAGTGGGGTGCAGCAGAGTAGCACCCCCCTTTTTCAACATCTCTGGGGCAGGATGCCACATTAATTACTCCGTGGGTCACATCTTTGAAGCTGACATGTTAGAACGTGTGATGTGTGAATAGTTGGAGAAGAAATCGGTGATAGCCGGGGATTTAACATAAAATTGTCTGAAATGCATAATAAAACTACAATAGTGGCTAAAACTCAAATTCAATCAGATTAGTACACAGAACAGTGAATGGTTCATCACATGGCCTTCACTCTTAGTATGATCTGTCATGCTTTTGCGAATATATAAAATACATTGGTTTAAAAAAAACAGTCACTTCAAAATGAGTTTATCAAAAGGGTCCATAGGTTGCATTGTGTCATAGGAGTTGCTTTTCATGGCCCAACATCCTCGACACTCGAGAAACCCTCTGTTGAAACAGGTTGCCCTCTACTGGTGATCTTGAAAACATCAGCTATGAACCCAGATCTCTTCAAGCTGTTGGGCTAAACTAAATTACGTGTAGTGAAACATTTTGTACACCTATGGACATCATATATAAATAACTGTTACATACATAGTTAAAACCGTTTAACTGTTCCCACTTTCAATTCTCTAGCGGTAGTTACCAGAAATATAGAACATACAGAAATAAAGACCGGACATTACTACAAGGTCACGAAAGGCACATAACGGTAACTTGTAACAGTAAGAATAACATTTACAGTCATGTCGTAACCGGTAAAGAAAAAATGAGAGATTTATGCATCAAAAACAAAGGCTTAGTTCTTGTAAGCATGCATATCGTGTGTTTTTATGAAACACAGTAACTGAATACACAGAAATGTGAAATATTGTAGGTGCATTGTTTATAAAGTTAATAATGTCAACTGTTAATTATATTTAACTTTCCACCGTGCAGATTCAAATTTCCAGAGTGGAACAATTTTTCTTGAGTCACTGGACTGTGAACTCGGAATAGAAAGGAATTTTATTTCCTGATCATTTAAGAGAAGAGGCTGGTCTAGTACACCATCCCACTGCTCCAATGTGTTCTTCCGCGCGGAGTCATTCATAATTGTTCTTTTAAGCCTTTTAATCGTGTTGTTTTACTCCCCTCTATCTCTAACAACCCAATGAGTTATGTTACACATTTCTGTTTTAATAATATAACATTTTAAATGGTTTATTGTAACTGTAAACCGAGGATCTAGTTCCTATCTTAAAGAAGTCCCGCCATTTCGAACTGCAGCTCAGCAGGGAGAGTACCAGCTCTTGTCTGTTCATGTCGACGTAATTCACACTCGTAACAATTTTCGCAATACTTGGTAAAAACGTTGTTATTATTGGGCTACATTCTTCCACCTTCACACACAACGAAGGAAGGAAGTTCAACTGAATTCCAGGACGTTCGAGCTTGAACGAAAAAGGCGCTTGTGCTACCTGGCCGGAGCCGACAAAGAAAACAGCCCGTCGGACATTTTTTTCCTATAAACTGTCACACTTAAAAAGGCACGTTGACGACCACCGTCCAGGACACGAAGATTGAGGAGATGGCGAGCTCAGTGGGAAACGTGGCCGACAGTACAGGTTGGTTGCTTTTACCCCGCTAATGTCAGATATGGCAAATAGCAATGATGCCATTATGACAACGACTAGTTATTTTGTCCTTAGGTAATAAGTAATAAATAATAAGGTAATAAGTACACGTGGTTGCTGTGAAAAATATGTAGAATGTGCCCCCCACCTTACATCGTTGCGTTTTCGTCAACAAAGATCGTATGCTACATGTTAGCATTGATATGTAGCTTCTAGCGTTGATGGGTAGTCAATGTTTTTGAAATGGGTATATACCTCAAACTGCTTGGCTAAACGGGTATACTGATAAAAAATAGATAAGTTCATTATGTTCTGATGAACAATATATCATGCTTTTTGTTCGTCAATAGGGCAGCTATTTACTCGTATGATATTCAGACGCGGCTCTATTCTGTCGCAACAAGAAAATGGCTTCCTTCCAATTTAACACTACGATAACTCGCTTGCTACCATTAAAAACGACATTATGGCATATACATAAAGGAGTTCAAAATTACTATAGAGAAATCTGCGTTAGCACATCTGGTTTAGTTAAATGTTTTGGGGTTTTTTTTGTTTGTTTGTTTTGGGGTTTTTTGCTGCGGCAGAATCGTCTGGAAGATAACCACGTAATGGTGGCCATTCAGTGCGCCATTAATTATTTCATAAAACAAGTTAATTCCCTTGTAGTTAAAAACCAATCGACGTAAGTATAATAGGTGGATGAACTTGTTTTACTGCAAATAAATTATCTTCTGACAGGACGACACCCTTCAGTGTTTGTATTCCTGCATGTCAGTCAGCACCTCCTCTGTCTCGCTGTACACCCTGCACCTCGTGCTTTTTTTGCCACACCCAGAATAAACGTAGGCGAATCATATTACCTATGACGATAGCGAAAACGCGATAAACATGATAAATAATTTTAATGTGTGAAACATTTAAATTACAGTTGATCTTGAATCTGTGAATGAATGACGGCCTATATTCCAATCCCCGTTTTTCCTGTCACTGTTTTTATTTTTTAACTGTTTTCATATTTGCTCATGGAAATGTCACAGCAGTTCTTTGCTTCCCGAAATACTGAATTGACATTCACAAGTTTTTCCATTACATTTTCTATCAATTCATCAGCTAAAACTATATCCAGTGATCACCATGGTGGTGCCAAAACAATATATTTTTCATAATTATTTGAATAGAAGTTAGATTTCTGACTCTTCATTTGGCCTACAAAATACATGAAATTATGGCATATTTAAATCCTTGCATCCAACACTTTAAATTAGGTCAATATTCTTGGTAAGTCAGAATGATTTATAAGTTGACCATGTCTACTTTTGATATACTGTATGCTCATTTCCCTTGTTCATATGTGATATCCCAAATCATTTCTACTTTTTCCATCATTTCATCCTTGTTTATTTTGTGTTTTCATTTTTCTGCTTTAATTTCTACCATCACCTCTAACGTGTTGTTTTCCCCCCCTGGGCTGTGTTGGTGCTCCAGAACCGACAAAACGTATGCTTTCCTTCCAAGGGTTGGCTGAGCTGGCGCACCGAGAATATCAGTCAGGGGACTTTGAAGCTGCTGAGCGCCACTGCATGCAGCTGTGGAGACAGGAGCCTGATAACACAGGTGTCCTGCTTCTCCTGTCCTCGATCCACTTCCAGTGCAGAAGACTCGACAGGTGAGGTGTGGGGTTGCTGAGTCAGTACACACTTGGCTTATGGTGTGGCAATGGTGAAGAATGAGGGATCCTCTATGATTAACAAAGCACACAGATGGTCATGGGAAATTGTAAGCAACAACTGTGCTGGAAATGCAGTTGCATGGTTTAGTAAGGTGTTGCTCAGTTTCTATAATTTTAACACTGTTAATTGGCTTTGCATTTGCTTTTCAGGTTTATTGCTGTATTAATTTACTAATGATCTGATTTGAATTGATTGTCATTGTTCTATGTATAATGGATATTAAGAAAAAAACATTTTCACAGCAGGAAAAAAAATGTTTATTTTGAGTATCCTATAATCACAATATTAAGTAACCACCATATTTTCCAAATTAAGCATTTCACCTGAGTATTGGTTGCATCTTTCTATATACAGTACGTAAGGGACACCTGTCTTCATCAGTTCACTTGCATTTATCCACTTGCTCTTTCTTCCTTGCTCCTTCTTGCATTGAGCCACTATAGTGTCATCCTCTCTCTCCACGGTGGTAACCTTTGAAATACCCATTCCAACTTCACAGGTCTGCTCACTTCAGCACATTGGCTATCAAACAGAACCCAATGTTGGCTGAGGCCTACTCCAACCTGGGTAATGTGTACAAGGAGCGTGGGCAACTGCAGGAAGCCATTGAGCACTATCGCCATGCCCTGAGGCTGAAACCAGACTTTATCGATGGATACATCAACTTGGCAGCAGCTCTGGTGGCAGCAGGAGACATGGAGGGAGCAGTGCAGGCATATGTGTCTGCCTTACAGTATAACCCTGTAAGTGTTACCTGTAAATGATGGGAAAGTGACCATGGCAAGTTAAGTATATGAATTTTATTTTGAAAAAAAACATGTTTCCCCTTCAGGACCTATATTGTGTGCGTAGTGACCTGGGAAACTTGCTTAAAGCCCTTGGACGCTTGGAAGAGGCTAAGGTATGTTAGAGTGGGCCGATGGTTTTTTTTTCCTTTTGATTTTTTTTTTTTTTTTTTTTGTTTGTTTTGTTTTTTTTTTTCTCCCCTTCATTGATGTCCTCTTTTCCTTGCCATTTTTGTCACTTTTCACCCTTTGGCCAAATAACTAATGGGAAAGTTTTTTCCTCATTCCAGAAACACTTTAACTACTGGAATATTGGATTGGAAGTCCATCACCAATAGGAAAATTTGGAATTTTTTTTCTCCCCCCTTTTCAAGTTATAAAAAAAACATTTTATTTAGTCACTTTCAAGACAACTTTATTTATTTGACATTTCAGTACATTTATGCTTTAAATATGCACCTCTGCTGCATCCACTCTGTCCCAGTGTCCTCTGCCTTTCCCCAATTTCTACCAATGCTCAGCCCCTCCCCTTTCTGGAAGAAAGACTCAAAGATTAGAAATTTAGGAATTAAGGTTTAAAGTCTATAGAAATTTTAAACTTCAGTCCATGTATTTTCATACAGTTGGCTTCGGAGGGAAAATGCTGGCTCGGTCTTTAAAGAGTACATGAACTGATGAGAAGATAGATCATCTTTGCCGTGCAAAAGATAAGATGGTTTCTAACCTCACCACTATACTCCAACATACTTTTACCAAGTTCCCCATGGCAAGCATTCTGTTGGCTGGAGGTGCGAGTCCTTCATTCCCCGCAAGTGTTTAACTTGTATTTTTCATCTTTTAAAACTTATGTCTGTATTACCTTGGGGGGTTCCTGGGTTAGGTCCATTCTGAAGATTTGGAGTTGTCCCACTGGTTACAGGCCATCTTATTTTGTGCTTGGGGGGGGTAAAGGAGTGGGGAGGAGCATCATAGAGTCACAGCTCTCTTGCTCTGTCGCTCCACCCCCCGCGCGCTAGCAAAGGATTGGTGGAGTTCGCGCCTAGAGCTGTCTTCCTGACCCATCTGCTGTGATGGCATTTAATTCACTGGGAAAATCAGCTAAGAGGATCCTTGCTGTAACATTTAATATCTATTTATTAATAGATATCACTTGTTTAAATGGCTTCTGTAAGATACAGATTGTTTTGTGGGTTAAACATTTTTCACTTGCCTAAAAAGGTTCAAGCAGCGTCAGGCAGACAGCTCATAATCTATTCCACCACCTGCGTCAGATGCTGGGTTAGAAAGATGAAAGTATGCGCAGCAGCAGCAGCGATGACTTCTTTATTTCAGAGCTGTGGAGCCATCTAGATACAAGTAATTAAACCACAGACTTTTCTCCCTACCCCATTGGCCAGGATTCAAGAAAGCAGGCCAGGATAAAGAAATCAAAGTTGACATTTTGTTTTGAAAATGCTAAAACAACAAGCTAAAAGCAATGATGAGTATTTTTCCCTTTCTCTAAAACATGAGATCAGTTCATTTGGGCAAGATCAAGCCAGTAACTGCCCTCCTGTTTGACCTGCAACATAACAAACAGAAATCCTGGCTGTAGTAAGAACAAATTGAACACTTCAAAGCCTTTCTTCCCTCCCTGTTTCCCTTTTAGCTTTTCTTATTTTGTTTTTTTATTTTATTTTATAAAAACATTCATTGCATGAATAAAAACTTATTTAAGAATAATTTGTTTTGTTTGTTGTGATTTGGAAATCCTGTTTGATTTCCATATTTTTTGCAAAAGAATGTATTTTTTTGGAAACTCTACTAATGATCTTGTTTTCTGATTTTGTCTCTTTTGGTTTTCCACAACTGATATTGTTATTTAGAAGGTTTCAGGTGGGTGAAACTATTCCTGCGTAGGTGCCTGGCGGAAAGGAACACTAGGGCAGCCTCAGTCCCCTCCTCTTCTTCCAGCCAGCTGCGGCCGCCACTCTGACAAAGTCCATAAATATGGTAACGGGTTTGTAACTGCCAACAAAAGAAAAACCACCTACTTTATGCTTGAGCTCCTCTTGTCTTGTGGCTTCTTTTGAAGAGCAAATGAAAAAAGAAATAACAAATCAAATTACTGTAAGCACCTCTTAAAATACGCTACACTAATTTCCGAATTCTGTATTGAGTATAAAGAAAACTTTGGAAGCATTTATCGTGAAAAAAACAAGTAAACACCCTCTAACTCTTCTATGTTGGTTATTTTTCCTGTTTTGTTTTGTTTTTTCCTTCTTTATTTGGAGATGCAGCGCTCCGATGATCATGCAGATAGTGCGCTGTGAGTCTGCAGTAGCGCAGGGGCTGCGCAGCGATACCTTCCAAGCTACCAAAACGACGGAAAGCGCAAGCATGCGATCCCTCACCCCTACTCCCTTTGGCCTGTTGGTTGTGGACCTCTCTCCATTATTTATAACTAGCCTAGCTCCCAAATGCCCCGAAATCTCAGATCTTAAATTCTCAACAAAAAGAAACAAAGTAACAAATGTTACATTTTCAAACCTACTTTACTATTCCATCAGAATTTGACTGCCCATGTTTTAAGACCACAAAATGTGTCCATTGGTTGTTTGCCCCCCAATTCTGAGATGATGAATGGGTGCAGAGTGTGTGCCAGTCTGGTGACAGCAGAACTTCTGCTCGGAGTTGTTGGTCTGCAGCTCTCTGATCTGGCCTTTTGGCGAGCGCAGCAGCAAATGCAATGACCTTTGCCAGCGGCATGGTCGCGCAAGCAGCATCATACGGTGAACTGTGGTGATGGTGGCGACAGACACACACCCGGCGCCTGCGTTTGTTGCGCACGCATTACAGGGACCATCATCTATGCCATTTGTCCTTCATCTAAGGTTGTGAGATAATGTCAATATTTTATATTTGATAATCTGATTTTATTTATAGTCTTTGTGCCATATATATTACCGTAGCTAAAATACTACTGTTACAAAAGCACACATTTTTGAGAGTGTGGTCATAACTGCAGGATGAAGGCATTCGTGTGGATGTTGGTTGGATCTGCGCAGCGCAGGAAAAAGCATTGCAGCTTAGCGCGGCAGACTTGTGCGCCAGCGAGCCCATGCTGTAGACTCACTTTTTGCCATTACTGAGAACGGTGACTAATTTTGTTTTCTCTTCCCTTTTTGTTTTTTCTTGCTTTCTCAATCTTCTATTTGTTTTTATTTTGTACTCCCTGTCCTCCCTTCTACAATCCACTCCTCTCCCATTCTACCTCTATTCCTCCTTTCTTGTGGTTTTCATTGTAAACCCGCTGAAGGCCTGTTACCTGAAAGCCATTGAGACTCAGCCCAACTTTGCCGTGGCTTGGAGCAACCTGGGCTGTGTGTTCAATGCCCAGGGAGAAATTTGGCTGGCCATACATCATTTTGAAAAGGTCAGTTGTCTCACAAGAAGTACTTAATACCTACGTAATGTCCCCAGTTACTGATGCCTCAAATGTATAACCTTGTTGTCAATTATCAGGCAGTCACCCTGGATCCAAATTTCCTTGATGCCTACATCAACTTGGGAAATGTTTTGAAAGAAGCCAGAATCTTTGACAGGTGAGTTTAAATCTTCCACTGGAACATTTTGATGAACATAGTGATTGCTAGTTGTGGTTGTAACCTGAGCAGCTTATTTTGTCTTTTATGGATTGTGAATAACTTTGAGGCTAGACTTGCTGTAGTTTTCCATGGACATATTTCAACACTGACCTTTCCTTAGAAGTTTTAACACAGTTGTCCTTGTTCTGATGAATTGTTTTCAGGGCTGTGGCTGGATACCTGAGAGCCCTGAGTCTCAGCCCCAACCATGCTGTTGTTCATGGGAATCTTGCCTGTGTCTACTACGAACAAGGTCTCATTGACTTGGCCATCGACACTTACCGCCGTGCAATCGAACTACAGCCACACTTCCCTGATGCCTACTGCAATTTGGCAAATGCCCTGAAAGAGAAAGGCAACGTAAGGCACCACTCGCACCTCCTCTTGCCTCTGGATTGTTTTGTGAAATTAAGTCTTGTATCTGTTTGAGGTCATTTACTTAGTTTGAACTTTTTTTTCCTAAGGTCTCTGAGGCAGAGGAATGCTACAACACAGCCTTACGCTTGTGTCCCACTCACGCCGACTCACTCAACAACTTGGCCAATATCAAGCGAGAGCAGGGCAACATCGAGGAAGCCGTTCAGCTCTACAGAAAAGCCTTAGAGGTGGGTAAAGATTGGCAAATTTGTTTTTGTTTTCTCTGTATTTAGCTGTTCTTCATTGTTAGGATCTTGTTTTTCATTCAGGTTTTCCCAGAGTTTGCAGCAGCTCATTCTAATCTGGCCAGTGTTCTGCAGCAGCAGGGCAAACTCCAGGAAGCCCTTATGCACTACAAAGAAGCCATCAGGTTTGTCACCTGCTCTTACAGTTAATATTATAGCACATTTTCAAAATTAACACCACAACTAGCTGTGTTGGTTGAAAGATAATTATAATTCAGATGATTGGTTTCATAATCCGCTGTGTAAACATGCTTCGTGTCCTTTAAAAGAATCAGCCCCACCTTCGCTGATGCCTACTCAAACATGGGAAATACACTGAAGGAGATGCAGGATGTGCAAGGAGCACTTCAGTGCTACACCCGTGCCATCCAGATTAACCCTGCCTTTGCTGACGCACACAGCAATTTGGCCTCTATCCACAAGGTTGGGGAAATTTTCATTTAAACACTTAAACAGTATTATATATTAAGTATAATGTAGCTTGAGATTGTTTTTACTAAATTTGACCTAAATTAGTAAAATGATTGGCTTTAATAGTTTATTCTGTTCATCTTTGATGTTCAGGATTCTGGAAACATTCCTGAGGCCATTGCTTCCTACCGCACTGCTTTGAAACTCAAGCCAGATTTCCCAGACGCTTACTGCAACCTGGCACATTGCCTACAGGTATGTAGATGTAAATAATTGTTAACAAATACGTGCTGTTTTAAAGTTGGTCAAAAACAGTCCATTATTTAAGATGTGTTATTTAACTCTCTCCTTTAGATTGTGTGTGACTGGACGGATTACGACGAGCGAATGAAGAAGCTCGTGAGCATCGTGGCTGACCAGCTGGACAAGAACCGTCTGCCCTCCGTTCATCCACACCACAGCATGCTCTACCCTCTCTCGCACGGCTTCCGCAAGGCCATTGCGGAGCGTCATGGAAACCTATGTCTGGACAAGGTACACAAAATGATCAAAGCAAGTAACTTTTAATTCCTTTTTTGGGACATGGATGGTGATGGCAGCTGTTGGCTACTGGCAAATGGGTATGGTAAGAAATTGACGGGAAAAATACACTGCCCACACTTATGGCCCCAACTTGAGCCAATAGTTTTATTAAAGCAACTGATCAGGAGTTCACATCGAGCCCATTACCTTGAATTTTCAAAAGTGCACGCAAGGAACCTGATCTTTTGGTGTGCATATCCTTTGAGTCTAATACTTAGAATGTCCTAGTGGTGACTCCTTTTGATTGGTCAGTGTATTTTCAGACAAAAAGATGGTGAAAGCTGGGTCGCTTGCAGGGAAAATGGATTTATGTGACATTTTTTTTGCAACCAGCAAAATGACTTACCTGTGTACTTAAACCCCAGATCAATGCACTGCACAAACCCCCCTACGAGCATCCCAAAGATCTAAAGGCCAGTGGCGGACGTCTGCGTGTTGGCTATGTCAGTTCTGACTTTGGCAACCACCCAACTTCACATCTCATGCAGTCCATTCCTGGAATGCACAGTCCTGAGAAATTCGAGGTATGAAATTTAAAACAAATTTAAGTCAAGTTTATAGGCATGAACTTTATTAAATGTTTTATATGTGATCATTATTTTTTTTTATTCAGACTTTTAACTCAATTATTGAATGCATTTTGTCCATTTAAGGTCTTCTGCTACGCACTCAGCCCTGATGATAGCACCAACTTCCGTGTCAAAGTGGTGGCAGAGGCTCATCATTTCACAGACCTTTCACAGGTGATATGTTATATTCCAGTCACTCTAGGAGAATTTTTGAAAGTGTTCAAACTTTGGCTTAAGAAACTGCCTCTTCAATCCAGATCCCTTGCAATGGCAAAGCTGCCGATCGTATTCATCAGGATGGAATCCACATTCTGGTCAACATGAATGGATATACCAAAGGTGCAAGAAATGAACTTTTTGCCCTTCGCCCAGCCCCCATTCAGGTAGGCCTAATTTTTCACATATTTCATCTATAAACATTTGAGTTTTAAAATATATTGTGAACACATTGTTTTATAGAAAGGAATACTTTAAAGTTGGTCTCTTAATATTGTACAGACCATGTGGCTGGGTTACCCAGGAACCAGTGGGGCACCCTTCATGGACTACATCATCTCTGACAAAGAGACCTCACCAATGGAAGTGGCTGAGCAGTATTCAGAGAAACTGGCGTACATGCCCCACACTTTCTTCATCGGAGACCACGCCAACATGTTTCCCCACCTCAAGGTCCGGCCCTCTAAAGGCCAAAGATATTTTTCTTTTCTAATAAAAAGAAGTAGATATAGGTTACAACCAGGTTACGCTAACATTACATTTCTTACATTGTTATTCACAGAAAAAGGCAGTGATAGATTTCAAGTCTAATGGACACATCTTTGATAACCGGATTGTTCTCAATGGTATTGATCTGAAAGCCTTCTTAGACAGTCTGCCAGATGTGAAAGTAATAAAGGTAAGTTCTGAAAACAAGGTCATGTTTTTGTGCAGTAAAAAAAAAGAAACAGGTAGTCAAAATGTGACTGTGAATCTGATGTTCAAACCAGATGAAGTGTGACAACAACCAAGACACGGCTGGTGACACGAATGGAGCCCTTTCCATGCCCGTTATTCCGATGAACACTGCAGCTGAAGCCATCATCAACATGATCAACCAGGGTCAAATCCAGGTCACAATCAATGGCTTCACAGTCAGCAATGGCCTGGCCACCACACAGGTATGTTCCACTTTTTTCTAAGCTTGTTCTCATATAGCTTCGGCCCTTAGTTTCAACAAATGCCCATTAAACAAATCTGAGCAGCAAATAAAATTTAGCCTGCTGCCTTCACAGATCTTTTCAGCAGATTCTCAGACTGTGTCCATGCAGGTATGATTTGTTTATCAAAGTAAGGTGCCAGGGTAAAAAAATGATGGTGACGGTGACTGGTGGCACTATGGGTTGGGTTTAAAATTGGCCCTTATGTTCTCTGCTTTGCAGAACTATTTAAGCTAGTTTCAAACAATCACAACCAGTTGAACCGAACCACTGTGGCCATTTCATCGTAAAAGTCCTTTTTATGCCCTCTACAGATTAACAACAAAGCTGCCACTGGTGAAGAGGTGCCACGCACAATTGTTGTGACCACTCGCTCCCAATATGGTCTTCCAGAGGACTCCATCGTCTACTGCAACTTTAACCAGCTCTACAAGATCGATCCCCCTACTCTACAAATGTGGGCAAACGTAAGTCAGACCTGTTTATTTGTATCCTCAACTAAGTGATTGATTATAATCATTATTAATCTTTGAATCACTTTGAAAGCCTTATTAAAAAGTATTACATGTCTTCTGAAGTTGCCAACCCTCTTTTTGATTTTCTGTAGATCCTGAATCGTGTGTCCAACAGTGTGCTGTGGCTCCTGCGGTTCCCTGCAGTAGGGGAGCCCAACATCGTCCAGTATGCTCAGACCATGGGTCTGCCTAGCTCTCGCATCATCTTTTCTCCTGTGGCACCAAAAGAGGAGCACGTGAGGCGTGGTCAGTTGGCTGACGTGTGCCTAGATACTCCTCTGTGCAATGGTCACACTACAGGCATGGATGTTCTCTGGGCCGGAACACCCATGGTCACCATGCCAGGTGAGAACACCAGGATTGTTCATTATTTATCCATTGAACTGTTAAAATGTTCTTCATTTATTTAAACGTCTTTTTTTTTTTTTTTTGGTAAAGGTGAGACCCTCGCTTCTCGTGTGGCAGCTTCACAACTCAACTGTCTCGGCTGCCCTGAACTGATTGCCCAGAGTCGCCAGGACTACGAGGACATAGCTGTCAAACTTGGATCGGACATGGAATTGTGAGTAGACATATTAATGAAACTTTTTTTAAATTAACTATTAATTGTTTCAACCATTTTAACTGATCCTTTTTTTTATGTTTTAGTCTGAAGATGATCAGGGCACGAGTCTGGAAGCAGCGGATCTGCAGTCCCCTGTTCAACACCAAGCAGTACACGACTGACTTGGAGAGACTGTACCTGCAGATGTGGGAGCATCATAGCAATGGCAACAAGCCAGAGCACATGTTTAAATTCCAAACAATCGAGGCCAGTGAGAGTGCGTGAACTGGATGGAAGCATGCCAAATTCTTTTAACTCTCATCCCCGTCGTGTTCAACCCTGGGAACTTTTTCTTTTTTTTTTTTTTAGCTTCGAGCACCCTAGCTTTGAAAATTCAACTTCCAAACTTAATCTCTATATTAGTGTCTAGATTTCTCATCTACTGCTAACAGGAATTTTATTTATGACGGATCTCACATAAGACTTTTGGCCCGTTTCTGTCATCCACGTTTGCATTTTATGAACTCGAGACTTAAGTCCTTACATGCAGTGTGTTTGAGCATGAAAGGATCCTCAGTGCCCTCCCACCCCCCGGCTCAGTACCCCCTCCAAAAAAAAGAAGTGGTTTTTGTTCTTGTCTGTAAATTGGACTAATTGCAGCATGTAGAGAATGCTAATCCGTCTTTATTTTTATTCAGATTCAGTAGGGAGTGTTGTTTTAAAACAGTCGATGCTGCAGCACCAAAATCATTGCTTGGATTTTCACCTCATCCGCTTAAAGATGCAACTATAAAAAGGCAGAGTTCAGCTGCTCTTTGTCCTAAGCTCTTGTTTGATGAGTGCAGGTAGTTTTTTTTTTTTTGTGTGTGCACATTTCGAGTCTGATAAAGACCCGTTACCTTAATGCCAACTTTAATGACTTTCGTCGACAGTGGAGGGATATTTTCTGTATCTGTCGTCCTGTGATGTCTCATTGCTTGTAAGAATTATTAGTTTGGACAAGGCTGGACTTCTGAATCAATGGATTGGGCCTAAAAAAATGTCTTAGATGCAGATTTCCACACTTCAGTCTCCCTTTTTTTTATTTCACAAGATCCAGCCTGGGTAAGTATTTTCTAAGCCGTTTTTGTTTTTGTATATTGTCTGTTTATCGTATGCTGTCGATGATGCCACTAGGCTCTAAATATAATAAAAACAATAAAGAGATGGCAAAGCTGACATGTACTCATTACTGATACAGTAACAGGAACACTCACTTTCCTATAATTAAAGACTCTGGGCTAAAGTTTGCCTGTCACAACAAACATGTCCAACTAAGAAAACAAGGATTTTAGATTTAGATTTTATTGAAACAAAGCAGCAGAAAGTTGCAGCAAAGCCGACACCACGGTACAGTAACTTTGCCGAATGACGCCTGTCCTGATTGTGGATTATTGTGCGGCCCTACTTCTGGTAGATCTCTCAACCGGTAAACTCACTACAAAGAGTTGAGGCCCGAGCTCTTTGCCTTCGCGGGGGCTCAGGTCCACAGAGCTGGTAGTGGGTTTTCCATGGTGCAGGTTCATGATGGCTTGACTGAAAGGGTAGTAGTTGTTGATTTTTTTTATTTTTTCTCTCTTGGACTCCGTCGTGCTCAAGGGCACTTCGGACATGTCTGACGTGTCCTCGTCCTCAATTTTTGGTTCTTGTCTTTTTATTGACCAACGAATGTCTGAAAATGAATCGCGAATTGCTGAAATCCACCTTCTATAAACAAGCATAATGTACATTTTTTGGTAATTTATTTTCTGTGGTGACATTACTGGAACTCACCTGAACTTCTATAAACCTCTGATCTGACAGAAGTTTCTTCTCTCCTCTTGTGAACTGGATGCTTTAGAAGTATTAACATCATAGTTTATTATCACAGTCTGGATTACACATTACATCACACAGAGTATCTTGACACCTTATTACTGTATAACGTCCACCAATGTCTCTGTGACTTACTATGGTTGTAGAGCTCTGTCGTTTTATCTTCTCATCCAGCTCGTAGTAGCTCAACTCTAAAAGCCTGGCAGCCTCAGTCGGAAGAAGGGCCAGTCCCTCAGTTTGAACCATTTTGCATTCGCTGCCTGTAAAAACATCATATTTTAGTTCGATCCCTGCTCTGTCATAACACTTTGCATGGTTTTTTTAAATGTAATATTCACCTCTTTTGGCTGCTTCTTTAATGAAAAGGTTTAAGTAATTGTGGCTTTCTTCTAGCTTTTTTGTTTTTTCCTGTAAAAGTAAAACAGCGGATGAATAAGTGGTTCATTATGGTTTTTTTTCCAAAAGTGGTTCATTATGGGTTTCTTTTAAAATCAGACTCGAACAACGCAAAACACGTCTTGACGTTACCTCAGTTTCCTTAGAAAGCTGTTCGAGCTGTTCTTGTAGATAGGAGGTGAAGTTTCTCTCCTCCTCTAGCTTCCTCTGCTCATTAACCACCTGGTGGCCATAATGGGTTTCACACAGCTGAAGATTCTTCTCCAAGTCCTGGAGGAAGGAAAATGAATTAAATCAAATCATAAAAACATATGTTGTTATATTTAACACATTATTATCAGCCAATAATTTGTTGTATTCCTCAGGGTGTTGATGGACATTAACTAATAACAGATTCTTAAATTGATTGGTTTTTACTATTATAATTACCATTTAAAACAGTGTAATTCATTTTTAAATTACAAAAATACAAACTGCAAAAGTTGGCAAAAAACCTAAATACATACTTTAATATTTAGTCACTTGCTTTATCAGACCAGGAAAATTTTTAATGTTTGTTAATTATAATATTATATTATTGTCCATTCTTACTACATTATACTTGAACTGATCAACATGGCATAACTGTTGTGTGATTATTTTAATTAAGATAATATCTTCATATTTAAATCAAATGTAGAGAATCAGAAACTCGTTTTGAAACATGTTTTCCAGGTGGAGGCCAGGAAACAGGCCATCTTGTGTGAGTGAACAGGTCCAGAACACTGGCTGACTTCCAGAGCAAGGATGTGCAAAAAAAAAAACACGTGCCCTCAGCAGTTTTCTATTGTCAAAAATAACCTTCAGGTGGTCCACACAGTACTCACCTGTATCTTCTTATCCTTCTCCTTCAGGTCCTCGCTGGTCTGGGCCAACCTGTGGGTGAGCTCTTCTCTCTCCAGCAGACTGTGGTCCTTGCTGAACTGCTCCAAGTTCTTTAGAGTTCCCTTCATGTCCAGCAGCTTGTGCTCCGTTTTTTTGAGCTGCTTTACCAGGTTATTACGGCGGCCGTGGGTGTCGTGGAGCATGATCTTCAGAACCTGGATGTGACGTCTGTGCTTGGTAAGAGTCTGGGAAGGGTGAAGACGCACAAAAAAGAAATTATATGAGCTGCAGTGAGAGATAAGTGATTTAGTGATGATGTTTTTGTTTATTTTGAGCAGAAAGATTAGGACACCCAACCGACCGACCAACCTCTGTAATGCTGCTTTGTACTGCTTCAAAGTGCTGCAGTGCGACCTTGTGATGATGCTGGAGCTTAGTCATCATTTGATTCTCATTCAGGACTTCTGTCAGTCTCTGCTGCAGTTCACACACATCGTTTTTCAAGACAGTGGTGCAGCGGTCATCATCCGGCATCCTCACTAAGGATAACTGAAGAGGCTGATATTTGACAGTCTTTTGTTTCTTTTTACCTGAAAAAAAAACCAAACAAATACATTTATATTTGAAATTTTTATAGACATTCTTTTGGAACATTTTTTTGTGACTTGTGTATTTTTAACTTCCACCCTGACCATACAGGCCTTGTCTGATTACGAACCTCTCTTTCTCCCAGGCGTTTTAAAACTCTGCCAGGTGTCTGTTGATGAAGAGTCATCATCTTGTACTTTACCATCACCAGAGTTGTGCACACTGGACAACAACAACCTGGAGAGTTCAGCGTTGCAGTTTGCATCACTATCGTCGTCCTCGTCATCACCATAACTGTTCTCCCCCTGATCCTGTTCTTCCTCCTTCTTTATCTTCGACTCTTCCTGCTCCTCCGCCTCATTTTTCTTCTCTGTGTCGTCTTCGTTTACATTCTCACATTCAATCTCCTCCTTTATGTCCTCCTTAACTTCCTCATCAAATTCCTCATTCTTTTCATCTACATCCTCCTCCTTCACGTTGACTTTTTCACCCACATTCTCCTCCTCATCATTATGTGCGTTCCCCTGCTGCAGATTGAGGGCAGTTTCACAACTCTCTTCTTTTGCAGGCTTTTCCTCTGCAGCTGGGGAAAAAAAAAATATAGATTTTTTTTTTACAGAAAATATTTCAAAACAAAACAAAAGACCAAAATATGCAAACATCGCCTTATCTTTTTTTAATTTTTTTTTTTAGATAATTCAAATTATACATTTTCTCTGCAGTACTGTTCACAGGACTTTAGCCTAACCTGTTTCTTGCTCTCGATAGGAGCTCTCTCTGTTCTGTTCTTGCTCCATACTCAAGAATAGACAGGGCTCCTGTACGTTTTTGCCTTGGTGCGTTATGGTAGCATATTTCTGCAAAGTTGCTCACAACGTTCTTCATGACTTTATCCCCTCCTGTTCACTGGACGACTGACAGTGCCATATTGTCTAGGCCTAAAATGAAATGATTTCTTCCTTTGAACTGCTGTGATGTCATAAGTTCCAAAGTCAAAGTGATGTCATATATCTGACATCATGTGACATTGGTGAGAAACCAAGATGAAGAGCACTAGATTTAACAGTTTTAATATTTAATAAATAAATATGTATAATAAAAACAACAAAACCACTTATTTATTATTGTCTTATGTCAGAACAACTATTTGTATGCAGCAATCTTGTAAAAATGTAATAAATATAATTTATATAGCCAAATCTCCTTTATACGTGCTTTTGGTGAACAGATTTATAGAGGAAATGCTGTTATCATTCTGGATGTGTCTATCTTTTCAAAAAGGTTTTAAATGTTTTATTCTTATGGTATTTTCATCAAGATTCCTCATTTAATTCGTTTTTCTTAGGTCTGTGGTCAAATGTATTCAAAATAAAAAGATTTGAGCGGCCAACGTCACACACTTAACAATAAAAATACTAATAATACTTAAAAAACATTTCCACGGCTGCTCATATGTGGGCGCTATTCTTTCTAGAACCGTTACTTAAACGTCACGTGAATATAAAGCCCGCTCTAATTGGTCAAATTGCGAGACGACAACTTCCGGTGCGGATGAGTGGAAAATTTGAATTCCCTTCGTCTCCGCCAGGCGTTTTCAAAATAACCCTCGTCCTCTTATTTTTTTTCTTCGAAACCAGGGTTAGTAACAGAATATTACATTTGATGCACTTAATAAGAATATATATTTATGTGTTAACGTCGTCCTTTAAGTAAAACATTATGAAATTGCCTCTTCAAGCCGAGTTAAAGACAGTGTGGTTACATTAACTAGCTTTAGTTAGCCGTTCTGTTTATGTTGACGTTGGTATTTTTATTGATTGATTATGTAGTAGCTAATTAAAGCTGATTGATATCACTCTCTATGCCCGAAACACATTACACACAAAATCTGACTTTTGTATCGGTCCGGAAGTTTAAATGTTAAATGTCCGTCAGCGCTGATATTTGTTCTCTATCACCGAAAGGAAGAACAGAAGCTATGAATGATGACAACCGCACGTTATTTGATCGAGTTGCTGCGAAAATGGGCTGGAAAGACCACGGAGGACTGGACCGAGCAGAAAATAAGGTTAGTTTCATCCTTTGCCCATCTATGAACAAATATTTTTTGCAGATATATATTTTATGAGGGGAAAAAGTTTATTCCTTTGAGATGCTGAACTACTTTTCTTAAATTATGTTTACAATTTATCTACCTTTTTTTAAAATTACAGCTGATGAACACAATTGGTAAAAGTCGTCGGGATGGAATTAGTGGACACCGACCCGTGGATTCATCAGAGGATTTGAAGAAACTCCTTTGTCTCTCTGAAAGTGAAGATGAGGCAGAGAAGGAGAACCTGTGCTCTCAAGGCAGCGGCTACAGAAACAAAGCTTTGACTGAATCCAGCGATGATGACTTTGACCAGTGTGAGTTATCTCATACAAATGTTAACATGTATTTTATATCATAAATTACTTCAATTCCAACCACTTTATGCTGTTTTTTTATCTTTAGTTCTTGTGGCAAAAGCTACACCGAGAGGGAAACCTGCTGCACAGAAGAGCTGTAGCACTAAAAAGAAGGAAAAGTATGAAAGTGAAGTTTAAGAGTGATGTTTTTAATGAGTTAAAGTTTTTCATTCACATTAAATTAACTGTGCGTCATAACAGTTTAACTTGTGTCTTTTGTCTTCCAGTTCACCAGTTGTGGTGAGTTCAGATGCGGACAGCAGTTTTGAAAAATGTAAGTGGACATTTTCTAATAATTAAAGATATAATTTATCATGTGTTGACACTAAAGGAGAAAAGTTGGTGCTTAATTCACACCCAATTCATTCTCTTCTATGGTAGTTCTGCAACGTGTGAAAACCCCAAATGCCAAACCTAAGAAAATGTCAGAGTGTGGCAGTGAAGACAGGTGAGAGTGAGTGCGTTTTTGTGTCATTTCAATGAACATAAGCTTTTACTAATCTGACCTTTGTTTATCTCTGAAGCTTAAAACACTTCATTGTGGATGACTGCTCTTCAGATGATGACTTTGTGGACACAAAAATAACTGTTAAAGGTACGGACTTAAAATAACCCCCTGTTGAAGTATAACTAAAAATAAGAACAACACCAAAGTGAATGTGATTATAGCTGATGTTTTCTTTGTGCTTCAGCTCCAAGAAAAGTCACCACTCCAGCTGCTCGACCGCCACAGAGGAAACCACTGTCTCAGTTGGACTGTCCAGTCTTTCTCGGTGACAGTGATGATGATGATGATGATGATAATGTTGTGATCAAGAGCACTTGGAGAAACCGTCACTCCAAGCCTAAAACCTCAGCTAAAAACAGAAGTGGTAATGCAGTGCAGTCTGATAAAGATGAAGACTCGCCATCGCTGCCCTTTCTTTCTGCCCCGTCGCCATTTTCTTTCAAAAACCCACCGTCTCCCAAACAGACTTACTCAGCACCTCCTATACTGGAAAACCTCAGCAGTTCTGAGGACGAATTCACATCCTTGCTGGAGAGGTTAAAAAAGAAAAACAAAATCCCCAGCAACACATTCTCACCAAAAACTGTCAAAGGTAAGTGATTTACAAAACACTGCCATTCTGTTTAACCTACTTTGCTACAAAAGCGCAACTCTGATTGGCTGCACTGTAATTTTATTTTTTATCAACAATTAACGCTCAAATATTCACAATGTTGGTTCATTTTTGTGTTGCGTTTCAACCTCCGACCACACTTAATCAACACAATTCCATAGTTTTGAATTTGATTTGAGGCTTTTAGAGCAAAACCAATGCAATGGACTAATTTAGATAAATAAGTGAAATGAATTGTCATTTAAACCCAAGACATAGACTGTCACATGACAGATAAAAGTACAATGACGTCCCTTGAGTTTATGGCAGTTGGAATTCTTTTGTAGCATCACTGCCAGCACACACGCCTCGCTGTGTGTGGCAATGAACAAATTAGGGAAATACACACAGAAAATAATCATAACAGAGTATCCTTGTAACTGATGAAAAAAAATTAAAGAGGCTCAAACATATGTGTTTGTTGTGGACCGCTGTGTCCATTGTGCGTTACATTAATGGGACATGAATCTCCCCTCATTTTGGAGCCACTGTCATACCTGCTCTTAGGCCTGACGGTGACCGTTTCCTTCTTTTTCGTGTCTTTGTCTCAATCATCAGAGGAAACGCCGCAGCATGTGAAGACGCCAGTAAAGTCCAACCCACTGAAGCCTACAGTCAGTCAGACAGAGCCCAGACATGGACCCAGCAGCAGGTAGCATGTCCTGACAGGTCTATTTGATGTGGTCCAATCATTTGATGTTTTTCATATTCGTCCGTTTTCTTGCAGGTTCGTGACGTGTAAAACTCCAGGCTGCTTCTTGGAGTCGCTCTCTCAACCTGGCTCCAGCTACAGCCAAAAATTTAAGCAGAATAAGGAAGACCTCACGGCCAAACTCTACCAGCTGTACAACACCACCGTGTTTGACAACAAGGTGATGGCTGAACATTTTCTTCTTTGTTTTTACTATTTTGTTTAAATGAACATCTGTGTGCATATATTTTTTTTTTTTTACATTTTGTTTGTGGTTGTAGCTTCCTTCTGACATGTCAGTGACCTGGAACAAGAAAATGCGTAAAACAGCTGGTTACTGCGTCACAGGGCAAGAGCGAGGCGGTGGCAGTCGCTACGCTCGCATCGAACTGTCAGTGAAAGTCTGCGATTCTGCAGGTATTTCCACAGAAAATAGTTTTGCTGAGAATGGTTGGAATCCATTGTGGGTTGTATTTACATTAGTAGTGTCATATGATTTAAAAATAGTCCAATATAGTTAGAGAACAAACAAACGTAAGCACTGCACTGCCACCTACTGGACTGGAGTGTGTGAGTCAGCAGTACTAGTGTGTAAGTTAGGGATATTTTTTAACTTTGTTTTTCTGTGATGATTTAATCAAATTAATGTGGCAAGGATCCAACATTTTGCTCCTGTATTTGTCTTCCTTCTAGATCGTCTCAGGGACACGTTGATTCACGAGATGTGTCACGCTGCAACCTGGCTTATTAATTCTGTAAGGGACGGACATGGAAGTTTCTGGAAATTGTACGCTCGCAAATCCACAGTGGTGCATCCAGAGCTGCCCATGGTCACTCGCTGCCACAGTTACGACATAAAATACAAATTCCAGTATCAGTGCACTCGCTGCAAGAACACGTACGTTGTCTTAGCCTCCTCACTCCTGCTCAGCGCATCCACATTTTCCCTGATTTTTTTCTTGCTTATTTACTGTGTTTTATTGACTCTTTCAACCACAGCATCGGCCGTCATTCCAAGTCACTGGACACACAGAGGTTCGTCTGTGCCCTCTGCAAAGGCTACTTTGTTTTGATGACTCCTTCCAAGCCACGTGCTCTCACAGTTTTTGCCAGTTTTGTCAAGGAGAATTACGGGAATGTGAAGCAGGAGATGGCCGGACAGAGCCATGCGGAGGTGATGCGTAAACTCAGCGCAGACTTTGCCTCCAAGACTAAACTCAGTCAGAGCTGAGACAGTGTTGGCACAGGGAATCAGGTCCATATTCTGAAGATACCTCCATCAACCTGACTGCTGTCAGGTGGCAGCTGTTTGGATTTGAATGTGGAAAATGTGGAAATTCTGTCTTACTCTAAATGTTGGATTGTTATGTGGCGTTTTGTGAACTTGTTGTTTTGTCATGTTCGTGTTTTTTTTAAATATTTGACCTTTTGATATAAAATAAAAATAATAAATGCAAACTGTGACCATTTTCTGCATGGACTCATTAAAGGTAAACCTTAAGGTTGTTTTTCAACAATTATCATAAGGAAAGTAAAATGTAAAATACATTAAAAAATAAACTATAATCAATATTTATATTGAAGACATACTTTTGAGCTAATATAAATCTTGACTTGCAAACAGGATTGTTTTAAAAAAAATGTTTTGAAATGGTGATTAAGCAAACAATGATAACAATGCTTAAACGGATTACACTTCCAAAAGAAGTAAATGCTTCAATATATTTAATTTGTCTCTCAGATGTAAATATGTTGTAAATCCTAATTCACAATACAAAATGATCAAGAATACATCAGAGGGGTGCACAACTAAAGGCTAAACGTTAGAAGCAACAGGCACAAAACAACAGGCAGCACTGAGATGTCGATCAATAAGAAAAAAAACAAGAAAGTTTGTGCCAGTATAAATCAAGTATCCTTCAGAGGTAAACATTTATATATTGGAATGTACTGAGTCGCTGCACTGACACAGACAACAAACCATATACAGCGTTTTGCCTTATGGGTGAATTTGCAGCATTTTAAACAAGGGAATCGACCCTTGGGATTTTTGGCAAATGTTAGTTTAAACGATGCAATTGAACGGTAAATATGCTTTTTGATGTTTGAAATCTGTAAATGTCTTTGCATGGCACAACCTGAAACTGAAAATATAAAAGGGCTGTCAAAATTAATGTTTTTTTTTTTAATCAATCAGATTACATTTTTCAATGTATTTTATATTTGTCTTTTTGATTAAACAATCAACAGAACATTTTTGGTCATATTTGTCATGTTATATGATATTTAGATTTCTCTTGATTAATCATGATTAATTGTGATTGATTGTGTGATCACATTGATTAATTGTAGTTCGATTATGTGTGATCACAATGATTAATTGTAGTTGATTATTTTTTATGATGATCAAAATGTTAATGGTTTGACAGCCCTTGTGCTAATGTGAGAATTGCTAAGGAACTAATTTCACATAAGAGCAGCATTACATGTAAAACCACCGCTGTTCTCCGTAGCACCACTCCTCCCTCCCCTCAGTACAGACAGGTCTTCTTCATGATGCGCAGGAACTCCTGCTGGTTCACTTCTCCATCCCCGTCCCTGTCGGCCTCATCGATCATTTCCTTCACAAACAACGGTTATTAGTGACTTTTTGAATGAGGAACGATCAAGCAGATGAAGCTGGACTATAAATATAAAATATACATGAATTCTGCTTTATTACTTTCATTCTTGTAGTTTTACCTGCAGCTCTTCATCAGTCAGGTTCTCTCCCAGCTCTTTGGCCACTCTCTTCAAATTCTTGAAGGAGATCCTTCCAGTCTCATCATCGTCAAACAGCCTGAACGCTTTCAGGATCTCCTCTTTAGAGTCTTTCTCAGCCTAGAGGACAGCAGAAGAACTGTCATGTCTCACAACATGAGATTCTGGGCGACATAGTGGAAGAGTGGTCGAGGCTCTTGCCTTACAGCAAAAAAGTCAATGATTTGATCAAAGCTCAGGTAAATTACCAAAGTACACATTGTAGCACCTGTTGCATTTTTACTACCAACTATTTCGGCAATTGGATTTATATTAGTACCATTTTCTGTGTCATCACACTGAGGAAGTCAGCAAAAGAGATCTTCCCTGTGCCGTCTTTATCCACCTCGCTAATCATTTTCTTGATCTCCTCTTTCTTTGGTTCGAAGCCCAGAGCTCTCATCGCCACCTGGAAAAAAAAAGAAGCACAATGATGGGAACTCACACACAGGGGAAGGTTTTTCTTTTCTATATCACACATGTTGATTAGTTTATTGATTTAAAAAACACAAAAAAAAAACCTTGAGCTCTTTGACATCAATGTATCCAGAGCCATCTGTGTCGAACAGCTCAAAGGCCTCCTTGATCTCCTGCTTCTGCTCCTCAGTCAGCTCTGGTTTGGGTGCTGTCTTCTTGCGAGGAGGAGGCACCGGGCCCTGCAGGGACGGTCTCTTGGCACTGGTCGCCTGTCGAAGAAGACGTTCAAGATTAAACACCGCCTTGTTTGCATCAGTATCAAATACCTCGCCAAGTAAGGAATATATTTTCTCCATCAAGACAAGAGAACAGTGTATACAACAACCGTAGCATGACAACGCAGTGAAAGGCTTTCAGAAGAGAACTGAGCATTTGACTCACCATTAGTTACTGCGAATTTGATTGACCAAAAAAGAAATAGAGCTGCAAATCTATTAAACAATCAATGTTTTCCTCTGGGCGACGAGCGCTTTCTCTGACAGAGGGAGGACGAGCAGGGAGAAAAAACAGCCCCCCCTTCACATCAGTTGTCCTTCATCGGAGCACGGTGCTGTGTCCAGGTATACTTCTTATTCTGTCAAATAAAACCTGACGTTTATTTAAAATTTATACGGTAAATAAACGTGACAAAAACAAATTATCGTCCTTTGCTAAACGGTATGCACAGGTTCGGATGCTCGATGATTGGGTGTTTGATTTGTTTACCCTTTGTGCCCTCAAGAAGAGATGGCGTTGTATCTCCGCCCGTGTAACTTACAAGGAGCGAGAACGGTACAAAGCTAAATAAAATCAAGCGCACCAGTCGGGCAACAATACGATTGGTTGCTGCAAAAACCCAGGGACGCGCGACACTATAAAAACGCTAAACTAAGAGTATAGAAAAAAAAAGAACCTTTGTGGAATACGTATATTAGATCAGATTAAATTCGATTAGAATAAAGAAATATCTATTTCCAGTTATAGTAATACATTCTCATACGAATATAAATGTTCTATTTTTTTCATTTTTTATATGTCCTTTATTTTTTCTTAAAAATACAAATTGAGTAATAAAGCTTGGAACTTTAGACTGTTTACCGTCTGTCCGTTTTCTTTTAAAACTGAATTGATAAAGCATGGTATAACCATTTGGATCAAACAATTTTTAATTCAATATAAAAATATTAGTTTTTTTCCTATGCACAGCAACAGCGGCTTGGGACTGTCTGTCAACTGTGCAAAAGTACAAATGTATTGTGATGAATAAATTATTAAACAGAATCAAACACATTTAACTACAGGCCTTGGCATTAGCATTTATAGATATTAATGGAGACGAATTTTGTGTGTTGAAAGTGTGTATTAAAATCGAATCAAAGTGATTTGTGGAGGCACGGCCTGTAAATGGGAGGAGAATGACGTAGAACCAAGTTGTTCTCGCTGATTGGTTAAGGTTGTGGTGTTCCTTGACGTAAAGAAACACGATTGGTTATTTGTCGACGTCAGACGCGAGCAGAGCACCAGCTCCACCAATCACAGAGCTGCTTTCGCTGAGCCGATTCCTCCGCTTCAGGGTTTGTTTAAACTGGGTTGGTGGTAAACTGAGTTCCTCTGACTACAGGTAGGAAGTTCAGTTTCGAGTTTTACACTAAAATTCAGCCGTGTAAAAGCAGATTTATTTGTTCATTGTACCCTTTACCACCATAGCTTCCGGTCTTGTCATTTTATCTACGTATTGATCAAACCGCATTCCTAATGGCTACGCGACTTAGACCGGTGAGTTACTCCTATATGTCTATGTGGGCCAACCTGTAATTAATGAACCTTGTAAACAGTTAAAACTGTATCTGCAACTCTGTATTATTTTATATTAAATATTTTTACGTGTTTACTGTTTGTTCAATTAGGAAGAATTCAATAAACTAAGTGTGTGTGGTGCTGACAGAATATCCGCACGTTACTGATGGCAGTCTTATGTTTCTGGTGTCATGCAGAGTAACAAGCGCTGTACAGTCATTGGAGGCTCTGGTTTCCTGGGAAGACACCTGGTGGAGAAGCTGCTGGAGAGGGGCTACTCGGTGTCTGTGTTTGACATTCGTCAAAGCTATGAGCTGCCTGGAGTCACCTTTTACCAGGGAGATCTTTGTGACAAACGGGTACTAAAAGGGACACTAGAAATGTTAACCAATCGATGCATTACTAATGCAACTAACATTAAATATCACCTGATGTGATTCAGTTCATTCTTAAGGTAGTGGTCCCCAACTACTGGGCCGGGACCCAGTACCGGCTCTGGATCATTTGTTATTGGGTCGCAGAAACAGAAGAAAATGTTTTATTTTTTGAATGTTTTCATATACAATTGTCTGCTTCCACCTGCACATCTTCTTCTTCTCAACACTTGATTCAGTTGCAGTTTTTTTTCCAAACAAATGTCAACTGGAGTCCATGGTGGTTGGGGACCACTGCTGTGTAAGACGTATTGGCAAAGTCAGCATAGTCAGTGGTTTAACTGTGACCTACTCATTTGTAGTTTGATCTGCTGTGAGCTACAGTCTCTTCATCATTGTGCCGCAGACTCTGTTGCCAGCCCTGCAGGACGTGTCCCTGGTCTTCCACTGTGCCTCCCCAGCGCCTGGCAGTGATAACCGTGAACTGTTTGAGAGAGTCAACATCCTGGGCACACGCACTGTTATTGAAGCCTGTGTCGAGGCTGGAGTACAGGTGAGGAATCCAGAGGATCAAAGACTGTGCTGTTTGAAACGCATGTTAATTCATTTCATTTTTTTGAGTGGCCATGATATTTAAAGGCCTTTGCCTTTGACAGAAATTGGTTCTAACAAGCAGCGCCAGTGTAGTCTTTGAAGGGACGGACATCAAAAATGGAAGAGAGGACCTGCCGTATGCTAAGAAGCCAATTGACTACTACACACAGACCAAAATTGAACAGGAAAAGGTAGGAAACTGATTCATAGTGCATTGGATTAGTTTCTTTAGACCTTCACAACATCATGAAGCGTTGATTATACTTTCTCTGGGCATTTTCTTTGTTTCTTATGTTTTAAAAAAACACAGCTTTGTGCCTTTCTGCTAAAAGTGAAGAAAACAAATATAATCTAATTAGTCTTTGTTTTAGTTGGTCCTCGCAGCCTGTGACACGGAGAAGAACTTTCTCACAGTTGCCATCCGGCCTCATGGCATCTTTGGCCCCCGAGACCCACAGTTGGTTCCCATCCTGGTGGACACAGCTCGCAGGGGCAAGATGAAGTTCATCATCGGGTATGTTTTACATCAACATACAGTTTCCTATCCGTGTCTGTTTATTTGTATTAGACATAAGGTCATCTAAACAGTCAGAATCAGAAGTGCTTTTTGGCTCAAAAAACATACAACAAGGTAAGAAATAGAAAATATAGCAAAAACAAGATAGATAAATTATGACAAGTTCTATATATAGTTTACTGGTAAGATATAATCATTATGACAAGTTCTATATATAGTTTACATAGTATAAGTGTAAAGTTGCCAGGTTTAAAGTACTTAAACCTGGCAACTTTTATATACATATACATAATTAATATATACATATAATGTTTTGTATATGTATATATTAATCACTGCAATGTGCAATACATTATATTTTTTAAATGGAGAAAATATTGACCTTATTACATTGTGAAGATCCAACACGGATTAAATTAAACTAATGCAACACATTAACCACATTAAAAATAATAATAATATCGCTAAAATTTCCAAAAGTTGTACAGATTAATTAAAGTTGTCGGATTATTGCACAAAATGTGACCGGGAAATTATTGCGCCAGTGTCAAAGGGAGGGGTTAATGAGACTGATGGACACGGGCTGGAATGACTTCCTGTGGAGCTAATGCTAAAGGTGCTCCTGCGTGGATGTTGTTTTTAGAAAGTCAGATGTTGTGTTTTAATGTTCCCCACAGATAGTTACAGTCAATATATACAGTTGTTTTCTGCGGCACATTACTATGTGAGATATCTTCATATTTGTCTCTAGTGATGGGACAAACTTGGTGGATTTTACTTTTGTTGAGAACGTCGTTCATGGACACATCTTAGCTGCTGAACACCTGAGGCCCAGCTCACCCATATGTGGAAAGGTGAGTTAAATAATTACACTTATTTGTACTGTAGATGAACGTGTGGTATTTTCCTGTCAATGGATGCAGTGAAAAGCTAAAAAAAAAACAAGAACGAACTTTTGCTCGAGGAAAACTATTTTTATTTACACAATAACCTATAAAAAATCGACCATATTTATTCACGTAACGGGTTCCGTTTTTCCCGCATATATTTATCCTCGGTGTCGCTTCTAGATAATTCCATCAACTACACAGGTAAATAATGCAGACTCTTCGGTTGTGCTGACGTCATAATCGCCGTCTCATTAGTTCCAGTTAGTCCGTTAGTTTCTTTTCCGCTGCTCGAATATTGTTGTTTTGGCCGCATACTTTATTTAATATGTGCAGTAAAAGCTTTTCCGTCTTTTGTCTCATTGTATTTGTATGTTTTATTGATGTCTTTATGGCTCAGTCGTGTTTTTTAAGCTTCAGTTGCCACGAGTGTAGACAATGCCCTCTTGTGGTCATAGATAATAAAACATACATTTGTGACGTAAAAGTCTGCA
The DNA here is from genome assembly GCF_000523025.1 of Cynoglossus semilaevis. Lineage (NCBI taxonomy): Eukaryota > Metazoa > Chordata > Actinopteri > Pleuronectiformes > Cynoglossidae > Cynoglossus > Cynoglossus semilaevis. The sequence goes on from NC_024321.1 coordinate 14,394,491, forward strand.
GTTGAAGTCCTAATGAAAAAAAGTGACGTAGGCTCCAGAGAAAACGGTATCTCTCTGCGCTTTATTAATTACTTACTTAACTTTATTTATTATTTATTGATTTAAAAAAATGATTTATCATTTGCTTCATCGCTCAGCCCTATCACATCACTAATGACGAGCCAGTGAGATTCTGGGACTTCATGTCCGAGGTGCTGATGGGTCTGGGATATGCTGCTCCACGTTACCACCTCCCATACACCCTCGTGTATGGTCTGGCTCTCCTCCTCTGGCTACTGGCTCTCGTGCTCCGTCCACTGGTGTCATTCAAACCCACATTTACCCCAATGAGAGTGGCACTGGCTGGAACTCACCACTACTATAGCTGCGAACGTGCCAAGCAGGACATGGGCTACAAACCTGTCATCGGTCTAAAGGAGGGCATCACCCTGACTGTGCAGAGCTACCCTCATCTCAGAAGAGGGGCTTGATGAAGACGAGAGAAGCTGAGGAATGAAGATGAAGACGGCAGAAACTTGTAATGCTGAACTGTGCCAGCAGGGAGTTGGGTGATAAGGGTGACAAAAATCGGAGGAAGAAAGTTGCTCTTTCTCCAAACTTCACCAATATTTGCAACGACTGAACGGTTTTGACCAGCAGATGGCAGCAGAGATCCGTCCCAATTTTGGTTGAAGAGCTGTACTTTAATAAACTACCCTGCTGCAGAAAGGTCACACCTGGGTTTATCAAAGCAAATATTTAATAATCTTCCAGTTGATAATTACTCATAATTACTCCAGTGATGAATATACTCAGCTTCACAACCGGTTTGTACCTGTACTGAGGCAGAGCGTGGCCTCGTATTTCTTGTACCGTCATCAAAAAGGCCAGATTTATTGACCTTGTTTATTAAAATTACTGAAATTGGATTAAAATGTGTAAAACTTTGAAAATCTAAAAATAATTTATTGTGAGTTATTATTTGTTTGAGTAAAAAAAAACTAAATCAACTGTGTGTAGCCAACAGCGGTTTTACTGCTGTGTCTAATAGTGAAGGCCTGCACAGTTCCCCTTGATCATTGTTGAGAAAAAAAAAAAAGGGATTAAAGCTGCACAGCCTCGGGAAACGTGAGTCTAATCAGTTTAGTTCTGAGTCTAAAGATTAGAATGTGGATCGATGGGAAAAGGTCAGGTGCTGTGATGATTCCATCGGAGTAAGTGGAGGGGCGGTCAAAGTCGAGAACGTCAGGTGTTTAGAGGTGGACGTGCACCAGCGACATTTTGTTCCTGGAAAATTAGGTCATTATCGCTGTCATTAGTTGGCTATCACTGCTAATGACGTTTCTCTGATGACAGCCCCTGGTCCAGTGCTTACAGGATTGGGTTAGTAATAGGAGAAATGCTGGTTCCTGCTCAAGAACTCCCCTTGCTCCCTAAGCGCGTTAGAAAGGCCAGGAGTGTGTGTCCGTTGTTGATCACTGGAGTTTCACAGATGGACTGACGCATGCAGTCGTTCTACATTAACACAGACCTGAAAAACTGGTTCAATCCAAATATGGCAGTGCCAGAACTTTTCAGGTGAACATGTGGGGGAGTGATTCTGGCAGCATGTGGACTGGCCCACTCACCAACGGAGGTAAGATTTCAACTTTGTCAGTTGTGAACATTTATAACATGTACTGTATGTTGGGGTCTCACTCTCTGGGTCATGACTACAGAATCATAACAGTGGGTGAAACTAGTTTATTATATGAGCAGAAATCCAGGTATTAGATCAAACCATACACTCACTGCAGGACTGACAAAATTGTCAAATGGATTTTGACAAACTGTAGACTGATTAACAATGAACTTCACCATTTTATCCTGGGGTCCGCCCCCCACTTTGGAAACCACTGACTTTGACTTAATTGTTCACTCTAAAATGACTCTAGGTGTGAATGGGTGTGTGAATGGTCCATTGTCTCCCTGTGATGGACCTTTGATCCAGGGTGTAACTCTGCCCCCTGAAACTGATTAGACAGGTAAAACCTTTTTATTTCTGATGTCTGGAGATGTTTAGATTTTTTACTAAAATAATTGTAGTTTTATGTGAGAGACGTTTTATCAACACCACACACAAAACCTCAACCTCATTCCCATACTGAATAAAGGATTCGATGAATAAAGCAGTGACTGTGAGCCCAAACTGATCTTCAAAACCAGTGGCTGAACTGAGAATTGAATCCTCTGAGGAATTCTGACACCTCTGAGTGGAGGCCAGAGTGTATACAGAGCAGCTCCCTGTTTAAAAGTCAAAATAATTCCAAATAGATTTTTAAAAAAGGATGAGGACGGATCATATTAAGGGATGAAACAAAATCCCTAATGTGATTTGTGATGCTAGTGAACGAGATGAAAAATATATTTTAAACCTCAGGCGAAGCTTACTTGACTGAAATAAAAGAAAACACACAACAACACACAGACACACAAAAGCTTTCCAACATAGCTTTGAAAAAATAAGCAAACTCTTGCCATAAATTGACAATCTCGTTTCATTTTTGGAAAACTTTTCCGAACATCTTGGGCTGTGTGGCGGTGTTTTTAGCTTTGTTCACTAATGAGCTGTGCAGCGATTCCCAGGATGGCTGGATTCAAAAAGAATTAATTGACTGAACGAACCTTTCCTTTCTGGACGAGACGAAATCATTCACAAGATCACACAGTCAATCTGCTCTTTACATAAATTTAACCAAAGGATGAGGTTCATAAATCTGCGGCAGCGATTTTTTTTCTCTCTTCAACTTTAGATGCTTTTTAAGGTTGAGGATATAATAGGTAAAATTTTAATTATTTTTAAAAATATTTATGCTGACTCATTTTCTGCTCAGAGGTTTTCTATTCAAGACTGATTAAACGTTTGCTCTTGTTTTAAATTTGTTCACATGTGACATTTCTTACTAGTTTTCTTTCTAGTATTTTCTGTGTTTTGTCTTCGTTCTGTACTGCGTGAACGTCTTTGACTTTCTTGGCAGTACGTGTTTCACTAGTTCCCGAAAATAAGCGTCCATGGAGACTTGAAGCAATAGGTATATATCCACATGATTAGGCCTGTCTTCATTATAGTCCTATTTCCATTAGGGGCGCTGTAGAGTACAGGTGGGAACCCCCAGTTTACGATATCTTTAGAAAATGTATTTTTATATAATTCATTTTGACCTTTTTTATTTTTTGTTGGAAGTAGTTTAATTTTTTTATCAATGTAAAATGTTTATCAAATTATGCTAGCATGTAAAAAAAGTGCTATATTCAAAAATTGCTCTTTGCTCTGTGTAAAAACATTTAATCATACTTTTCAAATTGCTTCATTTCATTATTTAATTTAATTTTTAGTATTGTCTTAGAAAGCTGTTCAAGGCCTGTCATGGAATACAACATTGAAAGGACTGGGATGGGCCGATGTCTCTCAGTCCTGTCTGTCATTCTGTCAGTTTGATCAAGTCTAGCGAGATGTTATCACATTCTCAGCTTCACTGTGTGCTAGTTAGCCACCACAGATATTCACTCTTTGTTGGTGAATCCTCGATCCCTACGCCCCGCCCTCCCCTTTAATCATTTTTCTCATTCCTCCTCTTGGTGTGGTGACAACAAGGTGGGGGTTAGGTTCAGATACTTTGCATTCTCCTTTTAATTCTACGCCAGCAGCACCCAAATGATTCACAGCGAGAGGCAGAGACTCGGTGCGAGGCGGTCCGACCTGTTTCACCTGGTACGGGGATCTGTGCAGATAAATGACACTGACTGGAGTGTTCACCAGAGTGAAACTTTGGCTCTTCACACTTGCTAATTTCCTCTTCCACCTACTCCCTCTCTATGTGTGACACGCTGTGAAATCCATCCGCACCCTTTCTTCTGAGTCCAAGCTGCTTTGTAATCGTCTCACTGTTTATTGGACAAGTCAGAAACACCAGCGTAGAAATCACTGATCTACTGGTCCATTCAAAAGTGACTCAGAGTAAAGTAAATAATATGTTTCTCCAAGGCTCAGACTGACGTTTACCTGCTGTATTTATTTAAAGAAAATTGCTGTGTATTTGGAAAACATTTGGTGAAACGACTGGTTTGACGGAATCATTTTCAGAGAAATCGGTGTGTGATTTCAGTCTAAGTCCGTAGATTGACTCGTTGCCTGTTCCCCCTGGTGTGCAGACTAAAGTTTGTGTTTATCTCATCTCTTGGGTGGTGTGTGTGTGTGTGTGTGTTGTGTGTTGTGTCTTGATCACATTTTAATGATGTGTGTTTCCTGGGTTTTTCTTGCTCACTGAGCATGAGAGCAGGGCTCCCACAGGAGACGTTGCTGTGAGCTGCTTCGTTTGTGTTACGCCAAGCTGTGCTCCTCTGTCTCTGCCTCCCCCCACCCCACCATCCCCTCCTCCCCACTTCCCATCAGCCCTGGACGCTCACTGTTGTCTCCTGTCCACCTGTAGGACAGGTGCGCTGTGACGCACCGCTGTGAACAAAGCACAAATGTAGTAAACACAAAATAAGTTCTTAGCAACCTCTGATGAGTGCATGTACATGCACACACACACACACACACACATAGGAATAACAAACAAACTGCTCCCTTCCATGTCTAACTTCCTTGACTGGCTCAGCCTGTGAGAGCCTTCACCTGCACTTGTTCAGCGACTGAGGGGACGGAGACAACCTGTCAGACTGAGACAGACTTTCTCTCCACTCACACCGGCCTCACTCAGTGGGACACACACACACGCTGGTTCTTGGCTCAACTGCATGGACTTTGCTCTGCTGGCTATTTAGTAATAGCAGGTAGGCAGATGTTTGTGTCGTTTACGATCTGATGCAGCAGCTCGTCTGGATTCTTCTCTGTGTTTAGAGGTTGATTTATCAAGAGGATAAAGTGTAGAGGGAGAGTCATCATATTTTTCGGGTGTTTCCCCCCTGATCACGGTAATGTGTGTGTGCTTCAAAAATTTTTTTTTTAACCTTGAGGTTGCTATGTCCTGCCTTTTTGCTTGCCCTAATACCGTTTCTCTCCATTAATCATTTATTGTGTGTAGCTGATGTGTTGAATCCAGGTTAAATTTACCTTTTCAGACCTGAGTCCATGTGTTTTCTTAGTGATATTTGACTGCAGCAGTGTTTAGATTAAGCAAACCTGCAGCTCGGGGAGTTATTTGCATTGTGGATTTAATGGTGTCATTTTGGATTACTCGTTACTAACGTCAACTTTTATATGAGCAAAACGCAGTGTTCCATTATTATTTTCTCTCCTCAACATCGAGACAGAGTGTTTTTTTGCCTCTGAGTACTTCATTTATAAATCTGAGTGTGTGTGAAAATATGAGGTGACATTTTTCCCACCCCATTAATCTGTCTGCGTGAGTATATTTTGTACTTAAAGGCGAGGGATTATAACAGCATGTTCCTCCTTGTTGTTTTGTATTTGGGGAATAGTCGTCTTTTTTCTTCTTTTTTCTTTTTTTTGTTCTGGGTGTTTTTGGTAAGTGGAAGAACAGGACCATCTACATGTCTGAGGGATGAGACTCAAGAATGTTTCAACGGAGCATGTGTTCCTTAATGGGAGGGAACAAATTGTAGAGGAACATATTTTCAAACAGCCTGCCTCGAGTTTTGAATTGCTTCCAAAACTGCTCACTCATGCTTGGGTTTCTGTTTCTTGTTTCTGTAGGAAACTGAAAACCAAGACGCGGGAAAGGAACGTGGAGAAGAAGCATGTCGAACGGCAAAGTGAAAGGTGGACTCCTTAAATTACATAACTTGGACTGAATGTAAAGCACGTAGCAGTTGATGATGTGTTGTGCGCTGACCCAAAAGGTCATACAAACAATTGCGCATGCCATCGGGCAGAGAGTGATGAAAAATGACTACCTTTTTTACTTTTTGAAGGGAGTTCTTTAGCTTATTACTTCGACCACGCTGCTAATCACCAAAATACATACAGTATTTAAATTCTGTATATGTTAGAGCTGTCAAAAGATTTAAAATTTAACTTTGATGAATCACAGCATAGATGTGGATTAATCCTGGTAATCATGGTTCATTGTAATTGTAATTTATCACGATTAACCATGATTAACCATGATTAACCGTGATTAATCACAATCACAATTAATCACTATTAATCATGATTACTCATGATTACTCATGATTCTATGTGACCAGAATGAATCATTATTGATTGGGAGAAATCCAACATGTCATTGGAAAATAGAATTATTCATTTTGAAAAATATATGCAAAACTTGAACTCCCTTTTTTGGATTTCAGTCAGTTGGAGAAACTAACCTCTAACTTATATAATGCATTTAAAAACCTCCATTGATCTTAATGATGGAGTGTGGCTTATGTATGGCACCATGGTGTATGTGTGTGACGTACTGTGCCTGTGTCTCAGAGGGGGACCTAGCGGCTGTGTTTCGTACCACCAAAGTGCGGACCAAGCTGAAGGGAGACTGCAGCTGGATGCAGCGTCAGAGTGAACCTCAGTCTGAAACCGAGGAGGAGAAACCCTGGTAAAGCCCATGATGATGAAACGATGCCCATTCAGTGTCATTCGTGTTTTGTTGGCTCAACAAAAACCAAATGCGGATTTGCTGTGTGTCCACGCAGGATAGCTGAGGTGAGGGCGAGTCGTCTGAATGGAGCGCCTAATGAGACCAGTCCGACACCTTCACCAACCAAGCCTGCCCCACCGCCACCCACCAAGCCAGACACTGAAAGGTAAACAGTGCTCTCCACCACCACTCTCTCTCTCTCTCTCTCTCTTTTATCTCATGGAATCATTGAAACCTGTGATGTAACGTGATTTTGCTGACAACAAACCTCTGTTTTGAACTTAGAGCGCCAACATCGGGATACCTGATCAGGTAGGACTTGTAGAGTCAGTTCTGTTCCATTTGGTTTCAGTGTTTACACTGACAATAACACATTCATACAGCAAGAAATAGGCTTTCTAGAAATATGTGTGTGTGTGTGTTTATCTGTGGACATACATACTGTATGTGTCTGGTTTGTATAAAATAATATCTACTGATAATAGTTACCAATTATCTATGCATAGATTATATTTACCGTACATACATAGCTTGCCTTATTTTGTTTCTTTGTTTATAGAATAATAGAAGTTGTATGATCACTTGCTATTTTTTATTTATTTTAAAAAAAAGATTTATTGCTTTTTGCTTAAAGGTTTCTAACTTATTTTAATAAATTACTTATTTTGACTTCTCTATCAGAGAATTCTTTCAGATGTCCTTCACTCCAGGCCACTGCTTCTTCAGCTTGTCCAAGGATTAAATTTGAGTTCTTTCAGTTTTGAGAAAAGTGAAAATAATGCAGATAAAGCTCGATGAAAAACCTGTTTCAAATTTTTAATTATTGTAACAGGTTTCCATTCATGTTTGATTGAAAAACATGACGTTGGCTTTCATTCTAAGATTCTTAGGTTTGAAAGACTCAGTGAAATACAACAAAGTTCAAAACTCCTCAAAGCTTAAAACTTTTGGACTCTGCCGAGAGATGTGTTCTAACTTGTTTGATTATTAAAATCTCACACTTGTTTGGAATTATGTTCTTTCATAATATCACACTCTTTTTTTTTCTTCTCAGAGGTGTTTTCACTAAATTGGATGACAAGCCTGCACCCTCCTTATCACCCACTGATTTCAGGTGAGAGTTTTGTCTGAGATGTGACTGTGATGAACTCTCACTGACCTGTGTTCACTTCACCATCTGCTTTTTTTTTTTTTTTTTGCAGTGGAGCAACACAATTCACCAAAAAGCCTTCGGAGACCTACAAGAGAATGTGAGTGTGTGTGTGTGTGAACCAGAATTGCCAGTGAGCTGTTGACAGCTAGAGAGTAAGACTGTATTTTCCATGTCCGTGTCTCTGCTCCTCAGAGCCCCTCACACGGTCAGGTCCACTTCAGAGAACCCGGACTTTCAGCTCAGCACTCAAGAACTGGAGAAAAGGTACAAGCCCCCTCACAGGCTTAAAAATATACAGTATTACCATGCAGTACACTGTCACATACTTCTAAAAATAAAAAAAATACCTTCACATTTTTGCTTTTGATTTCCTAGGACGGAGGCAGCCAGCAGTGTGGTGAAGAAAGCTGCAGTCAGACAGCGGTCCTACGTACTTTCTGCTGCTAAGAAATTTGAGTATGTATGATGTGTACAGTCTGTCAACATCTTCATAAAATACAAGTAGAGCATGCAGTAAATTTTGAATTGTTGTTTATTAAAACAGGGCATAAAATGCAAGTTATTTATTCCACAAAATGCTAGTGTAGTATACTTTAGTTTTGCTCTTCTGGATTCTGTCCAAAACAAAAGCTGAAAAATACAGATAGGGGGCAGTATACTGCCACATTAGCACAATATCATAGTCTTCTAATCGCTAGTAGTTAAGCAACTTTATTTAATTTTATCCTGGGTATCTCTAAGTTTATTACAATTTTTAGCGGAATAATGCTAAAGCTAATGTGTGATTTCAAACCTCAGGTCTAGAGAAAATACCAAACTTTCAAACCTCAGGTCTAGAGAAAATACTGCCGACACGCCTCTCAACAGCAGTGTATCGTTTGTGGCTAAAAGGTAAACTCTCCCTTACATCATGTCAGAATGAAAGTCAAAATACAAATGTGTTGCCACGTCTTAATGTTTGTATGTATTTGTGTTTGTCTGCTAAATTGCAGAGTGGAAATATTTGACGATGATGACAGCCCGCCGACCTCGGAGCCCGTCAGCTCTCCGCTCCCTGCTCCTGTCACACCTGTTACTCCTGCACCACGGGTCCAACCAAGCAAAACGTACGTCTCTGCCGTTCTCCCCTGCACCATGTGACCAGAAAGCTCAGCTTCTTCAGATTCATTAATCATCTCTCTTGTTCACAGAGGCGACACCGGCACGACGACATCTGTCCACGTGGCGGTGGAGAAACCAGCTCTGCCAAAGGTGCAGGACACTGTACCAGACCTCGTTGCAGAAGTAGACCCTGCCCCTATGACCCTTTCATCAAGAGACCCATTTGAAGACATGACACCAGGGTGCACCAAGGTGGCCACCCCTCTCCCTGAACTCATCCCTGTCTTTGTTCCAGCTGTCAGCACAGAGCCAGAGCCAGAGGTTCCAGTAGTTTCAGGTCAATCCAGCACTGACCAGGTCACGCAGAGTCCAGTATTAACACCTGAGGATTTAAAGGCACCGCTTTCACCTGTTCCCACCTCCACTGTTACAGAATCTCCTGATTTATCTTTCCGTATAACAGACATCACAGTCGTAACAGAAACTATTCTTGAACCTGCCCGTGACCCAGAACCCACACCGGAACCAGAAGAAAAACAAGAGCCGGTACCAGAACTAGACCCGTTGATGAAACTGGAACCAGAGCAGAAACCAGAGATAATACCAGAACCACAGCGAGAGTTGTTGTCAGAGTTAAAGCAAGAGCTAGAAATACAACTACTAAAGCAGGAGCATACCCTGGAAACAGAACAGGAACCAGAACCTGAACCTGAGACAGAACCAGAACCTGAGCCAGAACCAGAACCAGAGCCAGAACCAGAACCAGTCATCGAGATAGAGCCAGAACATCTTCCACACCCGGACCTTGTGCCAAAGTCAAGGTCAGATTTTCAAAATTAACGTTAGCCACATGCTACGATGGAGAAATAGATGTAATAGTTTTTAACTAACTACACAGTATATAGCACCCGTGTTTATATAGGTCAACATATAATTCTGTATTCATGTATGTCTTCATTAATAATACAGTACATGTCTTGACAGTAGTATTTCATGTATACTTGTATAGCTATACTTGTGGGGACATTTTCAGGTCCTCACTGAGAATTTTAGGACTAGAATTAGGATTAGGATTGAGCTCAGACACATTTGTAATGGTTATAGTAAGTGCAGTGTGTCTACATACCAGTACTAACAACTCATGAGAATCAGACAGTATGTGTGTGTGTGTGTGTGTAAATATTTGTATGGTATGAATTATTATGTGTACACAGTTATTCTCCAACAGTGATAGTTTCACCTACGCCGTAGGAATGTTTGCTGTGGTGTGATTGAACGCTGCCCTGTGAAACTATTTCTTTGTTCTCCATTTATTTCCACAGCTCCAACGTTGAGACGCTGGCTGCCTTCTATGACACTCTCATTCCTTTTGACACCACATCAACCAGGTAGTAGAAGAAAAAAAAACATCAAATAACGAAAAAAAAAAAAGATTAGCATGAAACTAACATGTTTGTGCAGCCAGCCCTAGCATCACAACATCTGATAATCTACACTATTTCCTCTGCAGTCACAAGGATGTTGAGCCTGAGCAGACACAGGAGGAAGGAGGTTCAGTGGAGAGTCGCAGTGAGGAGAGCAGGTAGAAAAAAAATTACTTTTTCTTTTTTCCCCTCTAATTTTAGGGTTGGCATTAAAAGAAAAGATAAATCCCAGTATAATCCACAACAGAGCTGAGAATACTTTACTGAGAATGGTGTTCAAATAACTAGCCTCAACTACTGCAATGTTTATAATTTACATGTGTAGGTCAAAGAGTTCTAAGACAGATGTTAATTTTATTAATTTTATTTGAGTTTCTGAACTAAAACTTGAAAAATGACGACTGATAATGAAATCAATTAATGATAATGATAATTTAAACCAACCTTGAAGCTGTTAAAATTATTAGTTACCTTGCAACAGATTTAGGTCTGGCTCCATCTGCTAAATGTGTTTGTTTTTTTTCAAAATGTTTGATTTCTGTCCTTAGATAAAGTTAAGAGTGTGGTTGGTGAATTTGGTGCCAAAGGCATCTCCCAGAATCCTTCAAATATGGAATTCTCTGAAGGAAACTCTGTTGTAGAGAAATAGCAATGTTATGTTTAAAAATCACTTTTTTTTTTCAATCTGTCTTTGAACTTTTTTGCCTGGCTACGAATAAGACAGGGCTTTTCGAACATACAGATGTAACCTGTGTTTGGAAAAGCATAGGAGTGTAATGTAACCCAAAGAACATCGTCCTCACAGTGGGGAATGGACGAGACTAGAGTATTTTTTTTCTTTTTTTTTTTACAAAATAGCTTTATTCATTTTATTTATGTATTTTTATTTGTCTTGGAACGTTTTGACCTTGAAGGTACAACCAGATGACAAACTTTTTTTTCCCCTTCTCATTGCCTGCAGTGATGCAAAGGATCCCGCCCCTGTGCTCGTCAGCTGTGAAGTTCTAACAGACGATCTCCTGGCTCTCAGTGACGGGTTTGTAATGAAATACTATGTGCAAGTGCCACTGAGCTATAATGTGCACGTGTCCCACAAGGTGGCACTGTTTGACCTCGAATGATTTTTTCCCCCCTCTCCTAACTCATCTGGCCTGCTCTTCCTCGGAGATATTTTCTAAATCCTGAATCCCTTCTCCTTTCTCCACCTCTGCAGTCCAGAGGAATCAGCACAGCCAGTTCCCCCCAGTCCTGGACGCTGGAGTCAGGATTTGCTCGGTGGATTAGACAGGTATAGAATGGCCTCTTTTCCAGCTGCACCTGAAGACAGAGATTTGTAAAGAATTATCTATTTATCAGAAATCAATAGCTCCCTGGACAGTAGGCAGCTGAACTGAAGCTTCACCTGAACTTTTTAGAGTTGGATACTCAGATTGTAAAAAAAGAAGAAATAGTGCACAAGTTCAGCTCTGTTTTTCTTTTCTGTTTGATTTCTTCAGCCATGCAGAACCGGCAATGACCAATAATTCCCTGGATCTCTTGGCTGACGATGTAATTCCAATCAATACAGAGGCACGCAGGTGAGGAACACAGTTTCTCATTCGTACCTCCTCGAGTGCCACATGTTTGCATCGCTAGTTTTAGAGGAGGCAATTGCTAATGGTTTGGGAATTTACATAAATTAGAACTGCTTGAAATGTAATCAGTTCACAAGACTGCAAATACCAAATACAAACCCAGGGAAGGAGGGTAAACATTTCATAAATACAATCTAAATTATAAAAGTGAGGAAGAAGTGATTTAATTTAAGTTTAACTAAATAAAAAAAGGACAAAAATTGCTTTTTTGACTTTAAAAAAAATGTGTTTGTTAAAAAAAATGTTGACCATAGTGAAAGTGACATTTATTTTAACTACTACATCAAACAATAAGTATGCTATTAGACATTGTTATTGTCCATCCTGTGGTCAGTTCTTTCGACCCACACCCACACACAAAGAAAAGCTTGTGGTTTCTTCAAAGCACTGATGATGTGAGTTGGAGAGAAACAAAGTTGCACTTCCTGCTGGAGAGACAGGGAGCTGCGTCTTATCTGTGAAGAGAACATCCTGCATTAATTAACGTCCCAGCTTTTGTTTTTGTACCCGGGCAGCCTCAGCATGGAGCGAGAGGAGGAGAAGTCGGCAGAGGAGACGTCGGAGGAAACACAAAGGTAGAGGCAGATGACTGGTGGCTGCTTTTAAACAATTAACTGTCTGCTCTGAGCTGCTGCAGCAGCCGGGAACACACTTGACTGAATACTAACTCTGCTGTCTGTCTGAACACCAGCACCACTGAAACAGTCACAGTAACCACCACCACTGTGGTTATCACCGACCAGAGGTACGGAGACACACACACACACACACACACATACTATATTCAGCTGCATTTGCTGCCGTTCTCCACACTTGAGTGGATTCCAGGCATATCTAATGGACTGAGACTGTAAATAGTGTATGAGTAGAAACACTAACCCTTACCTGCCCTCCTTTTTTTTCTCTTTTCGCTCGGTTGTTATTCACCCTCGCTGCTCTGCTTTCTTTTTATGTCATGACTCCTGTTCAGCGCCGAGGAGAACGCCGATCCTTGGAGTTCACACGTGACGACTACAGTCACCAAGTCGAGGTAGTTTGTTTGCTCCCGGGCCACGTCAGTGTGTCTGGCTCTTATATTGCATTTGATGCAGTGCTGAGCAGAGGTCTGGGGGCGAGGGCTGGAAGTTTGATCTCAGATTTGATCTCATCTCTGTAGCCTTATTCTCAGGTCAGATAAAAACAACAACATAGAAAAACCAGACACGGGCAAACTGGGGCACAGGGCCGGATGCGGCCCGTTCAGATTTTTAATCCGGCCCACCAAACTTTTCCAATTTATATCATTTATTTATATTATCATTGTAACTGCTGCCTTTTCCCTGAATTCCCACATATCCCCAATAGATGGCGTAGAAAATTATAAAATTATTTTAGCCTTTATGTATGACTTTTACATGTCATTTATCGTCATTCACACTAACGCTCCATCTCCATCTGCTCCTAACCCGACCCCCCTGTTCAATGTTAGAACAATTGTGGCCCGTGAGTCAAAAGAAAGTTTGCCCACGCCTGGGCTATATAAATACTGTAGAAGAAATTAAAGCAAAATAAAATGAAAATAAATAACTGAAAAAGGATACAGTGCTGTAGGATATCGATATGCTGTTGTGAAATTAAATATCGCAATATCAGTGTATCAGTATTTTCTTACACCGCTAATATACAGTTCACAGTAAAAATAAATATAATATATATATTTAATAATATATAAATATTAAAAGACAATATAGATAAACCCACAATTACTGATCACAGGTCTGGTTTCCCTGGGTTTGGGATGGGTTTTAAATGTATTCTATATGGTACATTCTCTAACCACATTATCTTTAAATATTTGAAGCAAAGCCCAAGATCCAGGATCTCATTTCTGGCATCATTAAACATTTTCCCAGCCACCCTGAGCCGTGTGGGGGCATTTAATGAATACATTTTATTCTTTCATCCTTTACCAATTAATCCTTTTTAAGACTGCAGAGGGAGCTGGAGCTGCCGGTCCCTGCAGTCTTTGGCTGAAGACAGGGTATCTCAGGATAGGTCGCTGGTTCACTCCAGGGCCACATAAAGAGACAAATAAGGATTCGCACTCACATGTATACCTAAGGTCAACTAGAGTGAATAATTAAACTGCATCAGAACCAGAGAAAACCCCTACATTCATAGCTTCTGCTTTAAACCTCGACTGAATTTCATTTAATATATAATATATATGCGATAAGTTAACTTTTAAAATTAAAAGATGGATAGAGGAGGTGATGTATTCCATTGTATGATATACTGTATTACAATTGAATTTGAAAAAAGAAATGGGACTAGAATGTAGGTTTTCCTTCTTCTTTTGAATCAGTTTAAAACAATTGGTCAAGTTTGCGGTTTCTGGGGAAACAAAACGCCGACTGAAATAATTTAGATCAGAGTTAATAATGTCTGGCGTCACTCTGATATTGAGTGCAACCCGGGTTTATTTGAGGTAAAGAAATACACACACCCCCACGCATTCAGCTGCACATCAGACTTTCCATTGGCGGGAGCCGTCCAAATTCTGATTTTGATTGAGTTTGGCCGCAGTTTCCTCCCTGTTTCTGTTTGCCATTCAAACGGCATTGAATCTTTCCATTATGACTCAATGTGATCAGAATTCCTCCGACACAAGATGAGCCGCGCTGACAATTGAGAGTGAAATCAGTGTGAAATTGTTTTTCAGCTCGGCTGATCCATTTGATCCATACCCGATAGGGACCACATCCTCTAACAGGTAATCATATTGGTTTGGAGCTGTGACTGTTTGCCAGCAGCCTGATAGCTTCTCTGCATGCATAATGTAGCAGCCTGTGATTATGAGACACTTTCCTCTATTGCAGCTCCTCTGACCTGCTGCAGCCCCTGGCAGATTTGTCCATCAACAGGTACATGAATGACAATGCAAATGACACTGTTGTGCTATTGTGTCACCTCCATCTGTAGCATGTTACTACATAACATCACGTCCATTAAAGCAGCTCCACTTTGTGCAAAAAGATTGCAATAAGATATTCATAATCAGCAGCCAGAGAGCGGCGCGCCATCCACGCTGCATCTGGTCGACGCGCTTGCGCTAATTCGTAATTTTCCTCTCCCTGCAGTGCATCGACGGCCCTAATGGAGAACGACGATCCAAGTCCAGAGACAAAGTACGTTGAGTGATTTTTCTACCACTTTGTTAGAAATTAGGCAAAATCTAATTGTTTTTCCAGCACTGCCTTATTCGCTGCTGTTGTTTAAGGATTAAATTCAGTCAACAAGAAAGTAAATTAAGGCAAATTAATCTTTCATAATCCATTAATCGCCACTGAGTCAGCCTTTTGAATTAAACGACTTTGAGCACATCCTAGTTTTAAATCATTCTCTTTCTGGGTTTATTTATTTTTTTGAACTCACTCGTGCATGTGAACATCAGAGAACACACCACCTCTTAGGAAATAACTAAATGATGTTCAGCTTTGTTAGAGCACACCACCTCTTAGAAAAAAAACACTGAATTTATTTTAATTTAGAAATAACTAAATGATGTTCAGCTTTGTGTTATTAAGCTGATGTTAAAGAATTTGTTTGACAATGTCCAAATACTAGGCTCCGATGCTCCCTGGGAAACCTGAAAAAGCAAAAAAAATAATTAATTTTTCAATCTTGATAAACTTGAAAAATAAAGAAAGCCACCCCTCCCTGCCCCCCAGACCCTCCGTTGCAACTCTCTGTTTTGTGATATGGGTTATTAGTGTGGTTGTCCCAGGACCATGTTTTACAAACTGATAAAAGTATTTTCTTTGTGTACTCGCCAGTACAAATCCGCAGTAGGACACGTCTTTAGGTTGGGGTGTTAATAACAATGCAATGAACTGGGAGGCAGTGTTATCTTGGTGGTGCAGCTCTCTGAGAACTGGGGTGACACGCTGTGTGTGAGTGTGTGTGTGTGTGTGAACTCAAACCCAACCACAGTGAGGACAACAAGAAGGAAAATGCCTAAAGTCAGTTATATTTACTTCTTAGAAACTGAAAAATTTTACAGCAAACAAATATTTCTGGACAAAATAATATAAAAAAATATATATAGACAAATTAAATACTAATTATTTAGGTCTCATTCAGGTCTTAGTGCAGTGGTCCCATTTTGATGTTATACATTTTTGGGGACCCCAGAGATTTATACGTTTTTCAGAGAGACAAATCCCGAGTCATAGTGGTTCCTGCCCTTGTGGCCCCATTTTGATGTTACACATTTTTGGGACCCCAGAGATTTTCTTTTTTCAGAGAGACAAATCCCGAGTCATTACAAGTTTTTATCCACAAGCATTTCTACCTCCCCCCACGAGAGTTTCCCTCTTTTCATTGTTAATAATAAGAACAGAAGTGGTCTAGGTCAAATTTAGGGTAACTGGACCTGTTCTGGCTGTGTTGACAGAATGAGTGGCGTTGCACTGGAGTCCCTGGCAGACGACGTCATCCCCATCGACACTAACACTACAAGGTATTTACCATAGTGCATAACTGTGTCACCAATGTGTTAGTGGGAGAGTGGGGGGGTCACAGGAATCAGGGTCTCAGTCAGCGTACGTTTACCCCTGTCTCATATGTCACCACCGTCTCCCACTCTGGATTCTCAGTCTCAGCACCCGACGGTCGTGGGCACACACATGGGACAGTAGCACGTCTGAGCAGAAAGACACAGAAGAGAGGTGATGACACACTTAGATTCACACGCACACGCACACACACACACACGTATACGTACAGTATTTGTGTTGCATGCGGCCATCATTGTCCATTATGTGCTAAAAGCCTTTCTGTGTACTTGTGCGTCCACTCTCAGCCCAGAGCCTGAACCACGGGACAGAGACCAGGATCAGCAGACGATGATCATGTTTGAGAGAAAGTAAGTCATCTCTTTGTTTAGAGCGGCGTGTTAAAAGTGCACATCTGCTCCTTTTATACCCGTAACCTCCTTCTCTTTCACCACGGTGAAATAAAAAGGCCTCTGCAGCTTCTGGCCTTTGAGCCATAAGACATTGTGCACTGGAGCCGATGGAAATGGGTCACGTACTCCATATAGTGGTTACAACGTTCCCTCATGAATGTGATGCACACGGGGATCCTCTTCCCTGTTCTATCCTCCTTCTTTATTCCTTTCTTTCCAGGTTATTACCCTGAAAGTGTCGCCAATGCTAACAATTTACAAATCTAGATTTTAGTGTTAGTTTCTCAGATGTTAAAGTGATATAAAGTCAACCTTTGATCCTCATTGGCTCTGCTGTGCTGCAGCCATTTTTTAAATCTCTTTTCTTGAGGTTGCTGTTCAAACTTCTTTATTGTTTTATTTTTTTAAATTTTTCCTTAAAGTGCATTTGGCCCAAAACTTGGTTTAGTATGACATAATATCCAGGCGGTCATTAAGAATTAAATAAACTTAATGGATTTGAACTACAGTTTTCCCTCATTGGATTTTTTAAAAACATATTCAAAAGTCCACAAAGCTGTAGGCTAATCAATTATTATTATTATTATCATTATTATTAATAGCAATTATTATTATAATTACTACTATTATTATTATCTTTATTTATTTAATTAGAAGTGTTGAAGCTGTGACACCTGTGAAGCCCTACAGTAAAAATTACCCCAAACACACTTATTATTTCATAAAACTAACTTTATTACTAATATTACTATATTAAAGACATTGTCATTATATTGTCTGGAGGATTTCTCTATTTTTTTTTAAAGTTATTATTTTAAGTTTTAAAGTCTACTAAAGGTGGTGTCACAGTTTGTTACATTTTATAAAAACTATAAAAATATGTGTCTTTTAAATAAATATGTCATCTTTTCCAGGTCCAAGGAGAATGATTCTCCATGGGACCGCTGGACATCACCCACTGTTTATAATGTTACCACCACTACTGGGGAGGAGGAAGAGGAGGAGGAGGAGGAAGAGCAGGAGGCAGCAGCAGAAAGGTACTGTATCTCTGCAGACGCTGAACTCATTAAATCCACATTAAAGCGCTTCTTTGCAGCGATTTAGTTGGATGCAATTAGAGAACTTTAACATTCAGTGTCTGTCAACCATTTAATTGAAAGCGAGCTAAATACAAGTTTCTCACGGCTCACTGTGAGATTTATTTTCTCCTCCTCCATTCCTCTGACTTTATTACTGCCGCTGTTTTTCACAACTGCTGCCAGAATGATAATGATAGGAAACTGTCTTTCACTTCTTTTTCAAGCTCCGCCGAGACACACGTGCAAACTGTCACCACCATCACCACTATCAGGTGGGTAAACCTCTCCAAAAACCCCCTTTTTAAAACCGGAAACCTTTGAGACATTCGAGAGCAGTAGGAGTGGAGTAGTTTAAGTAACATGCAGGTGATGTTGACAATGACAGTATTCTGGAGGAGGGATCAGGACAAGTTTTCCAGCCCAAAGGAAAACAGACCACACCTGGTCAATAAACTCAGATCCCTGTGGAGCTGCGTGTTAGAAAGATCAGCTCTACACTGTACACTTCACTTCACAGGATACTGCTCAGCTTATTGAGCCTGCAGTGAAAGTCTAATATTGCTTCCCTTTATTTTCCAGGGAGACAGAGAGGGAGCTAGAGTCTGCTATGGATCGGTGAGTTTATGATTTTGTTAGTGTCAGACACGGCATAATGCAGGAATACATTTGAGTATTATTTTTCCACTGTTCGGTCTGCTGACTTTTTGTAAAGACTCTCTGAACCAAAACTTTTTTTTTTTTTTACAAGTCTCCTAATGTATGGCAGTGTGTGGAAATGTCACCTATTAGCCACAGCTGGAGTGTAAACGTTGTGTTGACCCCTGAGGCCTTGGGAGTAATTACCAAAATACAGCAGTTTAAACGCTTTTTAATTTTCTTTTATAAAATGTACATCGTCACGTAGGTGACTTTGCAGAAATGTGACGTCAAATAAACCGGTTTGCTCTATCTTAAATATTTACTTAAAGTATTGACTATACAGCCTTAAATATATTCTGTCACGGCAAACTCACACGACAAGGTCAGACCGCACATTATGGCAGCGTGTTTGCCACGTTTGGCAGGCTGACATTCAGTTAAATGTTGTGTGTCGCAGTCGGAGACAATTAAGGCCACGTCTGGGATACACCTGAGAACCTGTTTAAAGAAGGAGTGGGATGTCCTTCGGCAGCAGTGACCTTCTCCGGTGGAAGCACACGGCACTCTGAGCGCTATTTTAATAAGTGTAAACAAAACAAATGTCAAGTTAAAGACGAATGATTAAGTTAATGCTGCATGATGTTGTACTAAGTTATATCGTGCAGTTTGACGTTTATTTAAGGACATTAAAATTTGCTGTAACAAAGAATTTACATATTCTGATTAACTGACAAACCCCCCGCACAGTCTTTCTAAGCCCTCTAGGTGCTTCAGGTACTCAGGGACAGGTATTTCCCGTTAAATAGCTCTGCTGTAGCTAATCTAGTATATATATACATATATATTTATAATATATATTAGTTAGTTGGATAATTTCTTGAAAATCTCTAGAGGTGCCCCTTGTAGGTTCAAGCACTGCACCTTTAAGTCCACTCACCTGGTTGACCTTCTTTGACCTTGCCGCATTCATTCAGGTCCACGTTCTGCATCTACAGTTACCTGACACTGTGCTGTGTGAGAGGCGAGGCCGTCTCCAGTCTCACCTCTCCCACTGAATGACAAACTGCTGCGGCCCATTGTCTTTCTGTTGGCCCTCATTTCCTTGCCAGTGAATCCCAGCCTCCAGATGTCAGATTAATGATGTGTAATAGAGATGTCCTTTTGTCAAACCACAGTCCGTTAAACAGCGTGCCATTAACAAGCGACGGCAGAAAATGATTATCTCCTGAGTTACATTTGACAGATGTGGAGTCCCTCAGCCTCTGTCATTACACCGCAGCCGTCGGCGTGTAGACGACCGGAGGATATTAACTCTGCTGCACTCTTTCTCCAGGTATCAAACCTATAACCGCACTGTGCTGGAGGACACACCCCGGGTCCAAACGCCAGAGGCTGATGCCAAAAAGTGAGTTCAACATTTTTTAAACCCAGTTTAACAGTTACTGCACTTTTCAAGTACTAACTACTTCCTTTATCATCAAGGGGCATCGTGTATCTGAAGGAGTACGTGAATACATCTGAAGACAGAAATAGATCTGGAGACAGAAGCCATCTGTATGAACACTTTATATTGTTATTTATACAGTTTATCCACAAACATTTGACTCAATAACTCACTGGTCTTTTTTTTCTCTGCAGTGATTCAGACTATTTCACCTCCACCTCCAACAGTTACTCCTACAGCAGCCCTTCCTCTTACACCAGGTAAATACAGCATTGCTACAATACCAGTGGGAACCAGTGGTTCTCAAACTACGGTACGTGCACCACTGGTGCCACTCTGGCTCCCACTGGTGGTTTGCAGGAGAAATTAATTTAATTCCAAACTTGAACTCTCAAAGAATTTTTGAAGAAAATAGTAATGTTGTTAATGTCTCTGAAATATTTCCATTGGTGAAGGTATTTGAAGCTTTACCACATAGAATTTCTCATACTTCATTTCATCAATTCACTTCTTCTGTTCCCTCCTCCTTTTTTAAGCCTGATACCCAGATTGCTCAATAAATCTTTTTGCAGCTTTTCCAGCTAAGAACGTCATACACTAAACCTGTTTCAAAACCAGCTTTAACCTTAACATTTTCTGTTTTGGCGAAACTTGATATGGGTGAGCAGCAACGCAGAAATTCTTTAGAAGACGAGGCCATATTATCAAAGGATTATTTACCCCCTCTTACTGTTTGAATTCGCTCACTCGTGGTAGCAAAGGTCAGAGGTTATTTAAGGAACTGCAAGATGGCTGTGTCTTACACACAAAAAACCCCAGAAACATCCAAGTTTACTTGTCACTGCTTTTCTCTCTCCCCCAGGCATTCGATGACATCAACCTGCACGTATTGCGGAGAGCAGGTGGGCGGTGACGCTAAGATCACCATTGAGCACCTCAATATTAACTCCCACCCTGCATGCTTCAAGGTAATTTATCCGTTGACCTGTGAAAAGTAACCTGTATCACCTTTGTGCTGAGAGCTACATATGAGTGTTTTTATCGCTTTCACATCTGCACCAACATGAAAGACAGATAGATATAAGTTGTGTACAAACCGTATTGGGATATAGACTTAAAAAAAGACGCTGAGAACAAGTGAGAGGTTTACATTCTGAAAGCTCTAAAGCGTGAAGAAAACCTGCACGGTGCAAATGTCAAAATGTATTGCCTTTCCCCTCTGCTGAATGGATTTACAAAGGAAGACTCCTTACTCACAACCCTGTCACTAAATCCCTACCAAAACCATGGGTTGTTTATATCTGCTGAAGCACAGTTAATGCTGAGTTTTGCAGGCTAACCTAGCTCCGGTGTGTACATCTGAGAATTCCTTCTTTTTGGAATTCTGAGAGAAGTCTTTGGGGCCATGTCATAACTTGCTTCCTTGCCTCAAGACAGAGATCCAGTTTCATTCAAATGTTAGAATTTTTTGAGGAAAAAAAAGTCACCTGCACAGTTTTGAATGGTTAAACATGTGACATTTGGTCTAAATTTAGAAAAATGATAATTAATCATAACTAATCATGACTAACTAGATAATGTTATATATATTTTTTTTATTTAACTTTAACCACAATTGTAATACATAGTCCCACATGATGTTTGTTCTATGGAAGCCTTAGGGTTAAAACTGTTCCATCAGCTTCAGTGAAAGTGAATTTACCCAGAGGCTGATTCTAATGTATGACTGAATTATAAAGGTCACAAACACTGCTGTACTTTATGGGTTTTTAAATTATATTTTTTGATGTTTTTTTTCTTTTCATTTCCATTGCAGTGTGCTGTGTGCAGTAAGCCCATGGGAGATCTGCTCTACAGCATGTACCTGCACGGTGGGAAGGTCCACTGCGAGAGCTGCTACTCCAAAGCTTTGGACTGATTATAGAACTCTTCACCAGCCTTTTATCCACATCTCCTTACCTTCCCATTCATTTGCATATAAAGTGAAAACTGGTCTTAGAACTTAGAGTTCAGACGGGCTTGAGTTTGAACCGTGCTGTGGTTGAGGCTGACCAGAAAGACCGTTTTAGTAAAGTGTATGAATTCTTAATTCTTAATATTAATACTTACTAAGGTGCAGTTTCTGATGTCTTCAACCCATTATATAAACCTGAGTTGCCCCCGCCTCCACCCTCCCCCCTCTCCCTCCCCCTGGTGTTAACAGCTGTATCTTCCTCAGCGAGTGTATGAAGGACATCTATGTACAAAATGATGAACAACTGTGAATAGAATAGAACTGGCAAATTGGGTGAGCTACTAAAATTCAGATCCAGAGATAGCTAATTAAGACAATGGGTTTGTTACAAAATGTTTACTTACTTTCTTCTTGATACAAAATAGTGTGATCATATGTATGGAGGTTTGTTAACAAAATAAACAAACAAAAAAAACCCTTGAGATACAAAACACGACGACAAAGATTGCACAAAAACAATGATTGTACTGAGTAAAAAAAGGGGGAAACAGTTTAACAATTTAGTACGGAGTGTGTAGCGCTGACTTTTATTAGCTGAGCTGTTCCTGAGAACGACATGATTTCCCACTGGGAGTTGTGCTTAACTTTACATTGGCCTTTTTCCACTCACCGGTGAAATATTCTCCTTGCATAGTCACTAAAAAAATTGCTGTGTACATAAATGTGACTGTAGCTAATAATACCCATCAGCTACCTGCAGAGTTACTGTAAAAAAAAAGAAGCTAATAGAGTTCATTGGCGCCTGCAGAGTTACTGTAAAAAAGAAGCTAATAGAGTTCATTGGCTGCAGCCTTGATGGTCTTCACACACAGTTAGGCAGAGCTCCCCTGGTACCGAGAACGGGTCTGTGGCTCGGCTTCAATCCAATGAGAACGTGCATCTGTAGAACAGATGCACTGCATGCAGTAAATGTTAGCAACACGGGGCAGTAATGGCACCTTGGTTACAGTAATAAAACTTTTCAAGACATTATTTTCCCATTACTGAATTTTGGGAAAAAGGGCAAAGGAGTTTCCAATACTGGACTGCGATATCAAAATCTGTTACAGTACGACTGTAATGCCCCAAAGAGTACGAGAGTTGGCTCAGGTGCAAAAGATATGAGCAATTTCTGCCTCATCTAAACAGAGAGGCTGCATAATAGCTGAAACCCCCTAGTGTTTACCCCTGGCTCTGCTCACAGCTATGTTTTGGATGTGCTTCCAGAGCAGTGAAGGATCCGACTCGTTATGTCTTATTAGAGACTCCAGCCCCTCTGCTTGGTCCAAACTGTGCCAGTAATCCTGAGGCCATGTTTGAAGCCATCTGTGGAGAGATAAACAAACACTTTAGCAGATGTTTTTAATTACACAATTTTAATGGGTCCATTCCTGTCTCCCGCCCACGAATAATCTGGGAAGCACTCGCCCATCATTTGCAGGTAAATCGGGGACGTCTCCAAATCCAGGACTGGGCAGGGGGCATCCCAGGTGGGAGTTATCTGCCATTCTGGGCTGAGGTGGTTTGTTCTTTTTAGGTGCTCTCCTGTACGCTCGTTCCGCGGCCAGCCGTGCATTTTCTCTGTCGCACACGTAGCATTCAAACCCGTTCAGGTAGTTTGGTTTGCTCATGTCGTTGACCCCCCACTCACGGGTCTCTAGAGCCTCCAGCAAACGTACGTTGGTTACACGTCTGGGATTTTTGAACTCTAGGTATTTCACATATTCATCATCGTTCTCATCCAGGCGTTTGAGGAAGTCGGCGAGAGCTTTCGGCGACGCAAAGTCGTCTATGATTACGGCGCTGTGGTCATTTGGCATCCAGTCTGCCACCACTGAAGACCCTCTGTAGATGGGGACACATCCCTGATGGAGGGGTCGCCACAGCTTCTCCGTCATGTAGTCTGGACACAGGCCGTTCTCCAGAGCCAGGTGGAACTTGTAGCGTGCTACGAAATTCATGAACCCGGGTTCCTCGCCAGTAGCGGTGGCTGTGTCCTCCAGGTGCTCAGGTAGAGCCTTGTTGTTGAGGCATTTTCCATAAGAGTCAATCTACAGAGACAGGGGTTAAGGTTCAGGAGTGGGTTTTGAAGGACTGAGTGGGACGACATTTTACGGCTGTTTTAAACTAAATAAATGTGACTTGCATCTTTAGATATGTTTCTCTGGGCTAATCTATGATTAAACAGACATGATTATTTTATATACAATTACAGTATATACCATCTATAATAGTCAAGTGGACTAGAAATTTAAAAAGTTGGTCATCAGGTTTTTATAGTAATACTTTTTTTGCTCATAACGCTGCCGGATGTACAGTACATCCTACAAACTATCTGATGTCGTTATGGTGAAATGATGTGACATTTCCAGTTTAGTACCTGGATGTACTTCATGAGCTCCTGGACATATCTGTCTCTGTCTGACGGTACATCACAGTGGGACTGCATGTACAACACAGGAGCCAGTCCTTCCCTCCTCAGACGGTTCTTCTCCTGCAGGGACACCGATGTAGGCTGCAGCAGGTAGTCCAGAGAGGGCAGCCACTGCAGGGACAGAGGGTAGTCGGACTCCCTGCGGAAGGTGGCCGTGTAGTTGAACAGTCTGATTCCCGGTCCATGAGAGAGGATGTAGTTGTTCATCGGCGACTCTTCGTGAAACAGTGCCCATGTCTGGTGACGGAGACGAGGAAGCGGTGCCTCGTATGCCCTGAAGTCTGTCCCGTAAAAGATGATGGATGCTGTCCGCTTGTAAAGTTGGACCTTTTAAAGATGGAACTCAGGGTTACAGAGAACAATAATACAAAAGAAAAGTTGCGAGAATACAAACAGTATCGGTACCTTGCGATTACTTGTCGCCAGACAGGAGGATGTGGCACAGTCGATGCGTTCAGTGTCTCCTGGGAAATGTGGGAACAGCCCCCCGCTCCACCACAGGATAATGGGAAGCTCTTTGTTGCTGCGGCGGTCCGTATTACCAGGTCCCCTGTATGAACTAATGGAGGAAAACTCCATCTCAGACAGAGCACTCTGGGGCAAGAAGGCTCCTCGGTCCACTGTATCCAAGTCCTCCAGAGTAAGATGACCATCAGGTAGGGAGGCAAAGGAGACCCAAACCCAGCAGAGCACACCAAACAGCCCCAGACACAGACAGGACACCAGCCTGCCCCTGCCGGCCATCTACGAATGATAAAAGACAAAGTAAAGTGACAAATCAAACAGAACGCTCAGTATTAAAATTCATCCCCCGTTTGGCAAATCCTTTGCTGTTGTTACATTAGCGTACGTTACGATGATATACGCATTTCCGTTATCAGACAAGATCGCTTTATTGGCAATTTACAGAGAAACTCGTCGATAACGTGTCATTTAGCCTCACCGGGTGTCGAACTACCGCAACACGGACAGATTCTTACCGTCGTTGTTGTTGTTAAAACATGAAGTCAAAGTTGTCTCTTTTCTGTGAAAAAAATATTTTGTTCCTGTTGAAGTTGGCGCAGACGGAGAGCGATTGTGATAACGGGATGCTGCAGACGCTGATCATAATAAACACGTCTGCATTCTTCTTCTACGATTTCAATTTGCACCGCCCTGCACATTCTTCTTCATCAGACGGAAACTAAACAGGACTGAAACAGCGCACCCTGCAGTTCTGGTTGTTGTACTTCAGCGACACTCGTGGTTTAAAATGAAAATAAGGCGTCACACTTGACTTCACCGTTTTATACATTTATAGCCTAAACCTACGAGCAAAAATGAAAAGGAAACACAATGAAACACAACAACGACACCAATATAATGTTTATATCTGATTGTATCTTTTATCTAATGTTTCGTGACAGATCATATATTGTCATTACAGTCGTAGTGTATTACAAACAAACGGAAAGTTAAAATCGTTGAAAAAAACCCTTAAAGCTTTACTGTAAACAATTCAAAGAAGATGGACAAAAGGTCAAAAATGTAAACTGTATGTTACACATTGCCAAAACAACAGTAAGTGAGTATATTTGATAAATATTTAAGCACTGCCAACAAGAACGTATTTCGATGTTGGAAATAACATATCAAGAACAACTGCGAGTAAGTTTAAAAATAGATAATTGAGACACAGCCAAGAAACAATACAAACTTAGCCATAAGTTATTACAACGTTATAGCTGAATGTTGGCCATAAAAGTGTTTACAAATAGCGAAAGAGCAAATAACGAATGTTGGCCATAAAAGTTAATGTTTACAAATAGCGAAAGAGCAAATAATATTCCTGCTAAAAATTAAATACATTATTTGTTGTATTCATGCTATTAACGAATACATACCATCATATACATTGTTTAATTTAAAACAATTCTTAGTAAAAAAGTATTGTTTTTTGACGTTTTGTGTTTTATTATGTATTAGAAGTTTCCAGATGTATAGGTTTGGTCTCAAATTGCAGCAAAAAATATATATATTGTAACATGCCTTTCACATCTTATATTGGGTCATCTTCGAAAAGTTCAATCTATTATTACTAAACATTAAACTAAGATACGATCCGCAAAAATAAAAAAACCCTTAGGTTTAACTATTCTAAAAAAAAAAAAAAATACAAAAAAAAACTTAGGTTTAACTATTCTAAAAAAATAAAAACATAAAAAGAGATTTAGAATTGTTTTTCTAAAAGAAGAAGTGAAAATAGTATTTCTTCTGTCCTAGTAATAAGCCGTTTGTGATGACGTCATTTATTAGAGCCGAGTAAATTGACGGGCTTTAGGACCCAAAGATGTTTACGCGGTGTCACGACACTCAGATGCAGGGCAGCTGGACTGGGCGCATCAGAATAACTACAGTATTAGAACCAGGGTGAGTAAAAATATACGTTTTCTCTTTATC
This sequence comes from Cynoglossus semilaevis, assembly GCF_000523025.1. NCBI lineage: Eukaryota > Metazoa > Chordata > Actinopteri > Pleuronectiformes > Cynoglossidae > Cynoglossus > Cynoglossus semilaevis. The sequence goes on from NC_024321.1 coordinate 14,421,342, forward strand.
CTGGCTTATTTTAATTTACAGAATAATCGTTTTACTGCAGCACTTGTTCTTTGGTTGCTTGGCCGATTTGTAACATTGTTTAGAGTCGCATATGCACTGATGCTAACGGTTAGCCCGGCAGTGTAAAATGTCAACAAGCCGTCAGACTAGCCGGTTAGCATGCTAGTTGGCTGTGAGGTTCGTTCATCTGCCGTAGCGGCTGGACAGTTCCTGCTGTGTCGCTGTCCAGTTTTCAGTGTAGTCTGCTCTCCTTTGTCATGCCTTACATTTAAGTTCTGTGAATAAACAAACTGCAAAGTTGAACTTGTACACCAGACTTTTATTCTGAGTCACTGAGTGACTCGACTTTATTACCAACAATATCAATATTGTATCATGGTATTCTCTTTTATGCATTATTGTATTTTATATGTTCTGGATAATAGAAATATTGTTGTTGAAGTTGGAGTTGTATTTTTTCTAATTTGCATTATGACCACTAAAAGCCCCTTAATTTGTTAGGTCTGAAAATTCCTAGCTATTTATACTCTTGGCTAAGTACAAGTATTACTAATCTAACGTCTGCAATTGGCTAATATTTTATTTATTTTTGGCAGCTTGATTCACATTACTAATGCTACTTTTTGGTACTGACTAATGGTTGTTTTTTTTTAATCCTTTGGGACATATTTACCCTTAGGGTTGTTTACTTTAAGGCTATTTTTTAAAAGAATTAAAAGCTCTTTTGACTATCTTTTATAGATTAGTACATTTAATTTCAGTCATGACTTGGCTAACATGACACTTAACAGATTAAAGAGCTTATCTGCAACCTTATGTCATCGCCAGAAATTTCAAGGTTGTTTGTCTAGAGACCATGTAGTTATTTTCTGACCTCGGTTGACAATATTCATGAGTCGGTGTTATTTGCTGGGAAATTATTGTCAAATAAGCAACTTTTTTTCTGGATAACCACAGAACAGACATGGCCTCCTTTCTAAGACCTTTGACAGTCATGTTGGTCAATCACCCTTGTCTCTGTTTTTTAACTAGTCAACCATTAATTATGCTTGTCTTTGTCTTTAGAGTTGTACACTAATATTGCTAGAGAAAATTTGTTTTTCACATGATAGTGAGAACTATATCATAGCCAGTGGTCATTACAAAAAATGTAATTTATCAGATAAAGGTAAAAAAAGAAAAACCTTAATATCAGTTACATACAGTATTAGCTTTTCTTGTGAACTACTTTTCAAAAAATTTAAAAAACAGCAAGGTCATTCTGTGAATTAAAATTTAAAAAGTTGAACAAGAGTCTTTTTTTGCAGAGGAAGCATAGACTTTCATTTCCCCATTTTCACTAGCGTTACTGCTTTGGTTGTTAATTTATCAGTACTTTGCATAAAGCACATGTACTTTGTTCCTCTTTCTAGGTTAATCCGACCCTGGCCTGCCACCAGGTGTGACGGGCTGTTACCCAGTAAGGAGATCTTACTGGATGGGAGGACGCATAATGAGCGGGAAGAGTCTGCTGCTGAAGGTAATCCTGCTGGGGGACGGTGGAGTCGGCAAATCCTCCTTGATGAACCGTTACGTCACAGACCGCTTTGACTCGCAGTCCTTTCACACCATTGGTGTGGAGTTCCTCAATCGAGACCTGGAGGTGGATGGACGCCTGGTCACTCTTCAGATCTGGGACACAGCAGGTCAGGAGCGCTTCAAGTCCTTGCGCACACCCTTCTACCGCGGCGCCGACTGCTGCCTCCTCACGTTTGCCGTGAACGACCTGCAGAGCTTTCAGAACCTGGGCTGCTGGAAGAAGGAGTTTATGTACTACTCTGACGTGAAGGATCCCGAGCGGTTCCCCTTCGTTGTGCTCGGCAATAAGGTCGACATGGAACAGAGGGAGGTTGGAGAAGATGAGGCGCGGGCATGGTGTGAGGAGAACGGATGCTGTCCTTACTTTGAGACCAGCGCCAAGGATGACACTAATGTCACGGCTGCGTTTGAGGCAGCTGTCAGGGAGGTGCTGGCTGCTGAAGACCAGATCGACCACACACTTCTGAGCAGTACTATTGATCTCCACGGAAACCGCAAAACCTCTCGCACGTCCTGCTGCTGAATGTCAGGTGTGAATCCACCTGGTCCTAATCTCTCTGGCTCCAACTTTGCCCGAGGCGGTTTTGAGAGCCTTTCAGATTTTTTTTTATGGTACTTGTGCTATTAGGTACTGAGTGCAGTATACAGTACAGATAATATGGATTAGATAGAGAACCTGTGAGAAGGTCAGTGTCAAGGACTGGGGCTTTAGTCTAGATCGTTGACTTCTCACTCTAACCAAGGTACAGACTCACTCTGCTGCTTTCACTGGTGTTGCACAAGAATATTTCACCAAGCTTTCGCTCAGAGTTCTCGTTCAGGGTGTTGTGCGTCTGACGGTGGTTTCAAAGCATTTTGGTTTAATCAGAGAAATTGCAATTTTAATTAACTCAGTGAAGATACCAGTCTCCTATTGAAGAGCACACTCTACTTTGGACACAGCGACATGCAGCTGCTTTCGGAACTGCTTGAGTTTTTGGTCCACGAGGACTGAACACACAATGGCCTTCATTTCTTTTTAGAGATGTTGACTGTGACCAATGTTGTCTGAGGTACAAAGACACAGAATGAATGCTGCACACAAAAAAAGGGGACATGTCCTTGTTTGCCTTCAGAGAGAGAGAAAGAGAAAGAGAGAGAGTGGATTTGTGAGTATTAGTTTTGTAACTCTGACTTCGGCGTTGGTGCTGAGCTGCTGTGATGCTCTGATTTATGAGATCAACAGACGGTTACCATTGCCTTTGCTGTTGAGGTAGACGGACTGAAACTGCTTTATGGTGTGATCAGGATTATGAGCAGTCAGTGCAGTGGACCTAAGAAACAGAGTGCATTATTTTGTTCAGGTTATTTCTGTGGAAAACAAAACACGGACTGAATAATTGATGCAGTTCATCAATGTCACCAAACGGCATATCCTGCAAAACCTCTGTGAACTAAAAATCTCTAACCTTAAAAGCAACTTTTATTAACATAACAGGTGATAAACTCAAGCTAAATGTTATAGAAGAGAACTAATCTTAATCTTTGATTTAATTCCTGATGATCCAAAACTAAACACACTATCTGAAAAGGCACAAGTTTGTGTTCATTCCGTGGTTTGTCACCAGATTATTAACATTTCTAATCTCAGTTTTGGTACCTCTCCTCCTGTTTGGAATTCCATAGACTTCGCTGCAGAAGCAACTCTTTAGTTCTTTTCATTTTGTTTTTGGAAAAGTATATTTACATCATTTAAAGTCTGTAGTTTGTTTGTTGACCTTGTTTGGTGTGCACACTAGAGGTTTGTGTTTGATCAAGATTACAGAAAACTCGCTCTAAGTTGGTACACTTCCTAAAAATGTCATTTTAGAAAAATGGCAATTTGATAATGCATTTTCTTAGAAAATGTCAAAAGACTTTCAGTATTTTTACTCAACGTAATGGTCACATTCATCTCTGGGTCACATTCTGTTTTAATATTTAATATTATCTTTATTTTTGGCCCATTATTTTTGGAATATTGAGCTGCATGATGCATGCATTTAAAATAGAAAAACCAATCTGGACTGCAGGCAGGACAGTCAAGCACATGATTGTCCAACTGGCCTGCTGAAAAAAAAAATCTCCGGACTGTTTTGGAAAACCTGTGTGTCACGTCAGTGTTGGTTCTCTGTCGTCCGGGTCCTTTTATCTGAAGCAGTTTGTTAGACGGCGGCAGAACTGTCTTGGTTTCTCGATGATGTTTTCACCTCTCGTCCAAGAGTCTTCCTCAGTTCTGAAGAAGTTCTGATGAAGCCTCTTCTGAAGTGCAAAGGTTTAAGTGCAGACCTGCTTGCACTGAATGTGTGCTGTGTTAAAGGCATTTCCTTTAGGAACCGTACCAACTTTTCTGTGAGTGGCAGTGTTTTATTATTCAGTATTTTATTTTTCTCACCGTCGGTTTGTCGTCGTTTTGTGTTCCATTACATACACTGTGCTGTCAGTGTGGTCATATCCTAGGTCTCAGTTGACCATAGTATATTACATAAGAGTATTCAGAAAACTTGCAGATGTTTCTCCTAATGGTACTTTTCTCTTTTTTCCCAGTATTTGTACATAAAGGTTTACTACCCAGGGGATGAACTTTAACTACTTAAACTATGTAGTTTTACCTGCTGTGGTCCAAAAGCCAGTGTTGTTTTCATCTGAATTTTAATGCTTCAAACTGAGTTGAAAAGATTTATCAATTCATTTTTTTAACCATTTTTCTGTTGCTGCTTGAACGGTACATTTTGTTGTTTGTTTTTTTCTTAGCAGAGAAAGCGATGACATAAGTAGGAAACTAGCATTCTTCTTCTTCTTGTTCATCTTCTTTCTTTCTCTTTCCAATGGCCTCGGCCTTAGAAAACGTTTGCTTCTCCATCGAACGGTTGCATCCTCCTGTGTGCATGCCGATGAAAAGTGAACATTACCAGAGTTTCACTGTGAAAATGAGCGGGGGAGTAAGGGAGTAAGGGAGGGGTGAAACTGTACAATGATGATATTGATGGAATTACACGGTTCTTTGTTTTAATGCAGACCTATAATTCACGCGTGTGTGTGTTCATGGTCGTTGTTAAAACGTGTGTTTGAGAAGTGGTGCTCGGGGAGTTTTATGAGAGTTTATTAACTGTGAACTGATTTTGGCATTTGAACAGAATGGAGCTGTTAGCCTGCGTTAATTGCAGGCCAGAAACCGGGGGCTGAGGTTTGGTCGTTTGTCAGCGTTAATACTTTCTGAATTAAAACAGAAGCGTTCGTTTTCTTACTGGACGACTTTACCGTTCAGAGCATGTAGCCGAACGCAGTGTTTACCTTAAGAGGGAGTGCGTATTTACTGTACAAGCTGGTATCATAACGGTGTGTAGCTCTCATTTGTCATTGAGTCTAATGTCAGTGTTTTGTTTCATTTTTGAACTGTTTTAAAAAACTGTACTATTTAAATATGAATGTGAACGCTCAATTCTCTGGCCTGTCCTCACTGTCGGCTAATGTAAATCGCAAAGGGCATTAATTGTATGGCGATTGTCGTCCGTTTTACTCCGTACTTACCCCACGTGTGTGTGTGATGTAAGATGTGTGAACGTTAGGACTTTTCATCTCTTGTTGATCCAATCCTCAGCTTCCCTTACACCTCTCTTTTTGCACTACAATGGATACGCCTGATTCTGCCAACATGCTGGCAAAGTATTGAATACCCTCCAGTGCTTGGCTACAAATAAAACATGAGGCGAACCAAAGGGAAACACAATCTTGTCCGTGTTTTTTTGTTGTTGTTGTTGTACGCAGCTTCAAAACAATACATTTTGTTAGCTATTTTTGAAAACAAAAATAGCTGACTTCGCCGACTACATTTCTTCATCAGGGAGGAGAAAAATGTCCCAGTTAATAAAGAGCTGAGATATTGACGTCAAATTCCCCCGGCCTTCTCCCTTTCATTTCTCAGTTACATCAATAAATGCAACTTTTGGTATTTTCTTTTTACCCCGAAACAGGCCTTGTTTAAATTTCATCAGACAGGGCCTTGAATGTCACTGAATTCTCAAGTATGCGTGGGACCCAAGAGAGTGAGGAGTGTTCATTTCCTCTCTATTAAAAAAGGAATATCAAACATGCTCTGCATTTTTATTTTCCCTTCATTAAAAATAGGATTTCGAGCATATACGACGTGAATCTGACCCGAGGCAGGATTGTTTTTTTTTAAACCTAAAAGACTTTTCTTTTTAAAATAATGTCGATCAAATACAGAAATAAAACAAATTTAACAAACTATGGGATAGCCCAAATTAGGAGAAAACCATGAAGGGAAGCAGTTTAACAGTAACAACGACGCCATCATTTCCACGGCCGACTCATTTGCGACGGTTGTCACTGACGCTCTAATCGGCCAATCGTGAGACGTCCGTAGTATGGGCGGGGTACGGAGAACTCAGACTCTTGCCCCAGTCCCTCTGCAGCCTCAGGCACAGGTCGTAGCCTCTCCACTCCTCTTTTGCCCTGTGCCTCAGCTTCCTCTGGTACACCGCCAAGTGCAGGAAACAGTGCACCTATGGACACGAGAGGACAGAATACAAAACACCTTACAAAACACCTTGGCCCCAGAATGTGGCTGGAAGCCAAGGATGAAGTGCTTGTTAAACACCGTGGCATTACATAGAACTTCCACACTCCAATATATATATTTTTTCTTGAATATTTGCACAAAGATATCCAGGAATATTTTTTTATTATAAAAAAACAAAAACAAACAAATGTTCTCATTTAACAAATCTACCATCCACATCAAGGTGAAGCTTGAACCCAAATTGCATTTCTACTAGTTTTGCTGCAAAAATGTCTATTAGTTAGAATCAAAGCCTAAATATAATTGAAATTCTGCTAAATAAGTAAAAACAATTGTTATACAATAACTACAAGCACAACTTCTAAATAAAGTATTATAATCAAAACAAGGTTAAAAAAGCACCTCTGTCATGCGGGGGGCAGGGGGGGTCGATTTGCAACTAATTTTGAGGTCACGTGACCTCCAGTTAGCACGCAGTGCTTCTGTCTTCTCAACATTCTGAGAAACGATTTCAGACCTTTTTCTAGATCAGTGTTTAACACGTACATATGTCCCTTTGTCACCAAGAAACCATTCACTAGAACCTGGAGTTCCTTCAGTCCCCTCGCTCTCCCTGGTGGGGGTCAGGGTCACGCAGCAGCATGTGAATGTGCTGCGTGACATTGCATTGTGGGTGAAGGGCAGTCCAAATCTCTTTGTCCAGAGGACCCACGCCTTTGACATGGAGTTTAACCTACGGTGGAGAGCTGTGGCCCAGGTGGCCCCCAGAGCTCGATGCTTATTGGCTGGTTTTCAAAACCTGGCCTGACTCCATTGTTGGGGGAGTGGGAGAGGGGCACTCTCCTGACCGTGAGAAAATCCTGAGGTCAGCATGAGACTGTGACTGGTTGCCACTTTGTCTGCCACCGTGGCAACCAGATGTGAGGGGTGGTAGCCAGGGCAACCTGTAATCTGCATTTGCGACAACAGCTGCACAGTAGATTAGCCGTGCGTGTGTGGCAATGGTTGGTCGGTTAGTTTGGACAAATATTCATTTATTAGTGCAGTTATTTCACTGTACCGCGGAACAGGAAGTGATGCGAGACACACTGGAGGTGTCTGTGGCACGGTATTGTGCAACTGTGTGTGTCACCAAATCTTTCCTGTAGCGCGTTGGTGCGTTTAGCTCTTGTAAATGGCCATGATTACTTGTTGTTCGTTCTTGTTCCGGTGTGAATTGTTGGTTTTGTGTTGATGATAAACGCTGAGAATTGTCACATATTGTTGTCGTACAAAAGCAGAGCGCTGCCAATACAGCTCTTGATTAAACTGACTGTCTGTCTGCAGGAAATTCCAGATGTATGAAATGGTTAGTTTCACAATGAAAGGCTGTACTTTTCAATGGTGAGTCACATCAGCAAGAAGTCACTTTCAATGTGCTGAGAGGTGTGATAATACATGAGGGCAGTGGTTTTAAACTGGCGGGCGCCAGAGCACTCCAGAGTAGGTGAAAAGAGGGAAAAAGAAAGGTGCAAAACGAATGCTAAGCTAGCTACTAGCTTGTTTGTTACATGTGCAGAAGCAGAGCGACTGTATTTGTACATTGATTTTCTATTGTGGGCAACTGAAAAGTCCAAATTATTTCGCTACTCAGTTATTGCCGCTACTGCTTCAAAATAGACGCAGACGCACTGAAGTCGACTTGTTACTGCAGCTTATCTGCCGCTGCTAAAAAAACAGCTAGCCTAAACACTAGCATTCACTTGTACGTGAGTTTATATGAGTAGGGATGTTGGGGCAGTTATCGGGCAGTTATTTTGGGGTATTCTAAGACTCTAGGAAACATGGGTTCCTATAGAAAGTAAAGCGTCTGTGTAAAGAGCTCATTTTGCCTGAACGGCTGCGTTAATAAAAACAGAGTAACCTTTCTGCTGTGAGCATCATGGGCAGGGACTTACAAACATTTTGGTTCTGTGAACATCGTGGGCAGGGACTTACAAACATTTTGGTTTTGTTGTACAGTTAAAAAAAAAGAAAAAACCAAGAGAGGAAAACAACATGCTCACAAGTATAAAATATAAAGACGAACAAGAATCTTAACAGTTCATTGTGTCTCAGTGCAGATGATGTGGAAGAGGAATTCCCTTTACAGCCCCGGTGTGGTGGTGTGGTGGTGGTGACAGAGCAGACAGGAAGCTGAGCCTAACAGCGTGCACCCATTCCCTTTCTCCCCAGATACCGCAGAACGGCAAAGTTATAGGTGGTGGACACGGTGTAGGTGAGCTACGGAAGGGGACAAGCAGAGACAGGAAGTGTCAGGACAGACGTTCACTCAGAGGCTGTGGAGAAAACTGGAGTGCATCCGATTAACCGTTAATGGCAGATGCCAGCTGGGTAACATTATCTGAAATGGCTGAGTATAATGGACTGTACAGTTGACATGACTGGAAATGAGCAGACATTACAGCATTGAGATGGTGTTTGTATCAGCTGAGAGGGAGGAACAGAGAGCGATAGTACAGCAGTCATTAGTCATGGAGGCCTGAGATTCCTCCACCACCTACACTCCGAGCGTCACAAAGTCACATGAGTCACAACACTATTGTTGTACTGCGACCAAGGTCACCGCCGGGCTGCGTTAAAACGGCCCGAGGCACGGTCACTTACCAGAGCCAAGAGAGTGATGCCCGCTCCGACGAAGGCGGCGATGTAGAGGTTATAGGCCATCTGGTACTGAGGGGAGAGATTGGCACGAGTTGGTGAGGGTCACATGTCCACTTGGGCGGACTATTTGGGGGGATTTGGGGGAGACGACAACACGGCAGATTCATTCCCTACAGTTCTCACCTCTTCAGTCTTGCAAACAGTCAACAGGGTCATTCCGCAGGCCTTTCCTGGTACTGCGTTCCATGGTAATAGGCCTGTTGACAACAGCAGCATTTCATCAGTTAAATGTGATTTAAAAGTAACGGAAGCTGGGATCTAGGATCTACGGAGCCCCTAAAGGGACATGGAAAACAAAAAAATGAAACCTTTCTAGTGAGCAGGAGAAAGTATCTCATGCTCTCTTTCATTGTTGTTTTTCATGTCCCTCTAGGGGCTCCGTAGGGATCTGCTAATATTAAAAATAAAATGAATAAAGAAGTATCATCATCACCATATTGCCTGGCATCAACACAGAGCTGATTGATGCTCGCCGGCGTCTCGGTCAGAACGTCAATGGTGTGGCAGGTGGAGGCCATGTTGTAGAAGTAGTAGACGGGCAGGGCAGAGGAGACGAACACCAGCAGCCACAGCACGGCCAGCGCGTATGTCAACACTATAAACTGCACACAGAGAACGGGGCGCGGACGTTACGCCGCTTCGTCTTAATAAAGTGTCATTTCAGAGCATTTTTACGAGCAGCGAAGCGGTGACTCGGTTAATGACCGACTTTTTCCACTCATTGACTTTACTCATTATCTCGCTCTGTTCTCCTACTCTCCACCACCCCCCCTCCACCCTCCCCCCTCTTATCTTTCAAAGTTCCCAAAGGTTCAGAGTGATATTTCTATTAATCCCAAAACAATCTCGACAATCCCCCCCTTCACTTCTCCTACTGCGGGCCCTCTCACCGAGGAGCTGAGGCAGCGGCCACACATGGTGCTCCTGGTCTCTCCAAAGGTTTGCTTGGCAGCGCTGGTGGTGTAGAAGCCCTCTGCCAACAGCACAATGCAGTAGAGGAAGAAAAAGGAGGCCAAGCCGTAAATGACATACTGGAAATATAGAATGCTGGGAAGGAGAAAGAGAGGGGAATGGAAAAAAAAAAGACGAATTCAGGTTCAGAGAGAAACCAGACCAAAGCAGTGATATGTTTAGAAATGGACTGAAATGCTGAATTTATTTCCTCACAAGTAGGCGAAGGTGTCGTAGTCCTGGGGGTTACGGGCGAAATACTGCGCTACCAGTCGCTCTGTCTCTGTGAGGGCCTGGTGCCCGCAACCGCAGAAGAGGGCGATGCCAGAGAAACACAGCAGCGTGGCCACCAGGGAGCAGTATGGCACCCCACCCAAACAGCGCATACAGCAGTCATAGCAACCTGTGGGAAACGTGAAGGTCAAGGCACATTATAACCCGAGTACCTGAGTAAGTAAACAAAAATACTGCAAACGAAAAACACAATAATAAATACTGTATGAGTGGAAAAAAAAACATGTTTTTTGTTGTGTTTGAAATGTTCCAGGTGAAAACGGTGTTTGTCTCGGTCATAAAGAGACAAGATGGTGGACGTCCTTGGAAATCTGCACCTGATGTTTGGATTTTCACTTCACTGTCTTAATTGAAGTTTTCTATTCTCTCTCACAAAATATACTGTATATATATATATATAT
>NC_024321.1:14438297-14463503 GCF_000523025.1 Cynoglossus semilaevis
ATGTATATATATATATATATTCATACCCATATATTTTCAAATATATATATATACATGTATACACATACATATATCTATATATCATATATCCGATTTTACTTTCACCTCCAGACTACTGCACTATTTCGTTGGAAGTAAAGGTACAATAAGGATGAAGTTATTTTTGGGAACCAGAACCTGCTGTACTTAAATGCCGTGCAGAGCGCAAAATATTTCACTAAACCGAGATGATGGCAGAACATTTCAGAGATTATTATCTCTGTGTGTTAATGAGCATATCAAAGTAAAACGGACTGTACGTACGTTCTTAAATGAAGTTAAAAGAACGTCGGGGCTTTCTTTGCTTTTGCAGATTTTAACCAACGGTTTAAAGAGAAACTCAGATTGACTCCACACTTCACTTCATCAGCGTGGTTCTCCCTGCAGCAGCTGTGAGGGCTTCAATTTGCTTGAAAGTTTTTTTCTCCCCATTCTCCCCAATGATCATGTGCCGACTGAATGGACGCCAAAGGCCAAAGGCACTGAGATGTGTCTGCTCTGACCCTGGCTCTCACCCTGACTCCATTCACCAGGCGGCGTGAGCGTGTGAGAAAAGGGGGAGGACGGCGAGGGGAGACAAAGTTAGAGAGAGATAGAGAGAGGCTGCTTTTGTGACTGCGGAGACAACAGTCTTTGTCCAGCGCCACCATGGGGGTACAAGGGCCACCAATGTCAAGCAAACAAAGGCCAGAGGTACCTCTACGCCTGACACACACACACACACACCACAAGGAGTGATAGTGGGGAGCTGTCTGTACAGGAAGAGCGAGAAAACAATCTAATCTGTGAACAAACAATGCAACATGTGTGAGTGCCATTACAAGCCAACACACACACACACACACACACACACCGAGCCGGCAGACTGTGGTTGGTACCATTACAGTAAACACAGATGGCAGGAGGTTGGGGGGGGAGAGGGGGACACACACACAAATGGATGGCTCTTTAATTGAACTCGTCTCCATGACTGTGTTGGCTGTCTGTAAGTGACAGGGACAGACACAGGGAAACTGCATGTAACTCTCATCCAGAGAAGACGACTTAAACACAGAGTGTAGTTAATAACAGGCACTTTAATGCACCATTGTTCAATTAACGCAGGGCTAATTATTACACACACACTCATACACATGCAAATTAGACAAAAGGAGCCGAGCTTCACAGATCTTACCTACACTCATTAGGAACGTTCATTTATACACACACACACACCTTGTACTAATTACCTCATTAATGACATCATCTCACCGCGTCTGTGTTTCTGTCTCACTGTCTGCTGCGGCTCGACTGAAAATACAGGCCTGGAAAAATGCGGAGCCAGAGGCCGGGGCTCCCTTCGTGAAAAATGGAGAAAGATTGCGCCCGAAAGCAGAAGCGACAAGGCTTCCTCGGAAAGTAACCCTGTCATCTCATGCATGAAATAAATGTCATAATATCAGTGGAGCATCAGCCGGTGAGTAGCCGACCCTCAGACTGACAAAACACAACAAAAACCCCCGCTGAATGAATAATTTCTCCCTCTGTATGAGGCTGTAATTCAGATTTGATGAGTTGATAAAGTCAGTGTCGGTTAAAGCTTAGCTTCTTACCCATGTTTGGAAGGATGCCTGGCGGACTTGTTGACTCTCACTGCCTCCTGCTCTGCGGCTGCTCCGCTGATTTGATGCACAACTTGTCTGCGGCCCCCGTATATCAATCACAAACTCTCTATCTGCATACCCCCCCCCCCTCCCCTCCAACAATGAACAGAGGCGCGGATGAGAGCAAGTGCAATCTTAAAGAAACAATGTCGCTTTTCAATGAACTGCGTGGAGCAGAATAATGAGGACGCAGCTCAAGGTTCCTATAGGCCCGTGGAAATGGACTTGGTTCATTGTTGACGCATGTATGCACGAAGAGAGCAACTTATTCAAATGAAGGACAAGGAGGGAGAGAGAGAGAGAGAGGGATTGAGAGACATAGAGAGTGAGAGAGTAGAAGGTCTCCTCTGTGAGCTGGTCATCACCGAATTATGCTTTTTAATCTGGTTTACAGTCAGATGAATAATAAAATAAATAAAACCTGAATTATACATCGCGGGGTGGAACTTCTATATGTACAATTATCATGGCTGTCAACGATGTAATTAGGGATGTTCGGTATTAACTTTTTGCTGTGATATTTGATATTCAGTGTGCTGATATTGTCCAAACACTCAATATCCAATTCCGATATCGACCGATACCGATATAGGTCTGGTAATATTTATGTATTTAGTTATCTGTACAAACCACTGTATGAGTTGCTGGGACCAGCATTCTGCATACAACCCCCTGATTATTTAAAAAGATTAATAAAATGATCTGCAATGCTGCCATCTAGTGACTTTCACTTTGTAGGGTACATGTCATTTGACAAAACCCAGGCACTGCCTTATTGGGTTTTCATTATTAGAGGAAAACGGATAACGACAATTATGCCAATATCGGCCGATATTATCGGACATCTCTAGATGTAAAATTTTACTGTAATCAACCACAGTGTAGCTATGTATGGAATTATCTCAATTGATGTTGTTAATTGTAACTTATCACGATTCATATAGCTTAATCAACATTCCGTAATATGTTGCTAGTGTTTTCAATTCTGCTTTTATTTTATTTTATTATTTTTAATTATTAAAGAAAAATGGCTTAAAGATTACTGGTGTCCTGTATGTTGCATTGCACTTGTAATGATATTTTTTAGCTTACAACAATCACCAGTAAAGCAAAAAAAAAAAAAAAAAACTCAACTGAGTGGCGTTAAGATATCACAGAAAATTTGGTCCAATTAAAGTACTATTTCCCCCGGCCTACTGACAGTACTCTGTAAACAGAAGTGCTGTGTGGAAAGCAGCTGGGTATGTGTTTGGATTTTAAAAAGGAAAGAGCTTTGCAATATTATTCCTGACTCACAGGGGTGGGCTGGTTTTTAATACATCAATAGGCTGACTCACCATTAGGGGTCACCAGTGCCTACATATTTGACCTTTCAAGCTTCGTAGTCAGCCTGGCAGTGTGCTCCAGTCTGAGGAAACTGGTCTGATTTGGTCAAATTGACTCCAGTCAGAGATGAGCAGAAATAGTCTGACATTCCACTGGGTAAAACCGACATGTACTTTATCTATTATCTCCTCAATGAGTCCATTTGGACCTGAGCTGCTCCTTTAGCAAGCTTCAAGTGTCATTCCCAGACGTTGAATGCCTGGTTAGCTCAGATTAGCATTAATGAATTTAACATGGCTAGTTAGAGGGCAGGAATCTCTAATAAAGGAGGGAAAACTGGTATTTTAATTAGACGGATTTCTCCCTGGTTGTAATTCCCCTGGTATCTGTCAGCTGGTCTCTTCGTCCACGTCTGCCACCGTAACCTCAAAAACCCACAGTCAAAACATTGTACTCGGAGAAATTCAATTTAATTAAATTAAAGGGAAATGTGCCATAATTGGAGCAGAGCAGCGTGCAGCAGGGAAACATCACTAAACTCGGCGACCTGAGTGTGGCAGAGTGAGAGACCGTCCTCTGATTCATCTCCGCCCTGTGGCCAAGTACCAGAAATAGACCCAGATTTGGCTCTGCCTGCGCCCAGTAGATGGCAGACTTTCTCCTACCACTGTCTCTCTGCAACAGCAGAAGCATCAGCATAATTCCCCACAGTTCTTGTCCTTTTTCTTTTTAGGAAAGACAGCGTCACCCGGGGACGTGTCTAAATGTGATCTAAATGTGATATTGTTTAAAAAAAATCACTTAGGCCTTACAGTAGGGATGTCACAGGTTTGATCCCTGGTGTTAAATAATGATCAGAAATACATAATTGATCCACAGACAAACATTGATAAATTATAATAAATAATAATACATCATTCGTTTGATATAATCAGGTTGCAGGTTCCCTAGTGGTTACTCCTGGTACTCCAGTTTCTGCTCATAGTCCATTAACAATAAAAATAATAATAAGAAAAAACTCCAAATAAAAACTGCAGGTTTAGATGAGTGGACATGTTAATTATGGCAACACTCAATAACTTTAGTTTTAAGTGCATGTGTGAATGGCAGTCCCAAGGTGTAAACCAGGGTGTACACCTTCAGTGTCATCTGATGCCCACTGGTTTGACCTCACCTACCCCTGCCCCGTTAATAGATGATGAATGAATGACTGAGTAATAATTTAAAACCCAGGCAAGAATATTAATTTCAGAGCTTCTAGATGACAAATCCCACGAGGAGACACCATTTGTGTGTTGTACAAGCCTTGACAGCCTGTACCTTTGTTAACCAGCTTGTAGTACATTGTGTTTAACAGGTTTCCATCTTTAGTTTTTCCCTCCCGCTCTCCGTCGCCGGCGCTCCTCAGAGCTCACATTATTAGGTTTAAATGAAGTTGGAAGGAAAATTTGATTGTTTTAATTCAAAAAGCGAAAACAAGTCATCCGCCTGCTTTCTGTAATTGTGCGTTCACAGATTTGTGAGCACATTTTTACCCCCTCTTCCACCCAAACCCACCCCCCCAACCCCTCAACGACTCATTCATACTTAACGCATCACTTAGCCTGGTTTGATATCTCAATTGTTCCACTGCATACAAAGGTATCAGTAACGCTTGAAAGCCACGGGCCTTTGTGGAGGATTCTTTGAACACCGTGTGATTTGGCTCCAAACATCTGTTATCAGAACAACAAACCCGTCGTTCCACTGGCTGTACTGCAGACTTTTTGGGTGAGTTCCAGCGCTGCGAGTGAGAAGCGGTGCTATCGGGTGACAGGTGCGAGGCGGTGACTTGAGATGGCGGTGTGCCTTCCCTCGGCTGCCTCTCACCTGTCCTCAGTCTCTGTCTGCCTCCTGTGGTTTCTCTTTTTGAGCTGAGCACCCCCTCCCCTCACCCCCCGGGCCCCAATGGAGGAACATCCAACCCATTTGTGTGTCTAAATAGTTTAAACTCCACCTCATTCATTCTGAATTCTAACCGTGCCTCTGGGAGAGGCCCCGTCACCTGAGCAGTCCAATAATTCACTCTTCATCTGGCTCTATAATCCCTTATAATATGAATGGGAACACTGTCAATTTACTGATGCCTAACACCAGACTCTGCGCTGGAGTGTGTGATACCGTACGCTTCGCCACGGCCAAATTATGGCGTTGAACAAATTTCGACAGAAAGCATAGGGAACAAGTCTCTTCTGGTGGAAACATCAAATACTTACTTATCAGCTCCCGCTTTATTTGCTTCCCTGGTAGCTTACAGGGCTCTTTATCAGAAAATGGATCAATTTTATTTCCCTGGAAAAATCCCCTCTGCTTTGCTGTTGACAAATGTTTGAATACAGTGAGTGTCAGAATAATTCAACTAATCTGATCATTAAAATGCCAGAAGCCTGTGACAGTCTTTCTTTTTTCTTTTTTTTTTTCCAGAGGACTTTTATTTTACAGACTGCATTTATCTGTGACACTGAATGAGTGAGCACGATACACATGGCTTGCTTTATTTTCTCAGTCATTGCTGTAATATTTTTCTTTCAGCCTGAGAGGAATCTTATTCTCCTCCGTTGTCCCCCTCGTGTTCTGACGTGCACTTTGTCTCCTTTGCTTCAGGTACAAGAGCGCTGTCACCAGAAACAAACTCGCTGACGCCAGCATTAAACCCACGCCCGCTAGCAGCACCAGCTGAGCTGACTTTGGACTCTCTATTTCACACATGGGGGCAGTGAGCGGGGTGTGAATCAAGTCAGGTGACCCCGCCCAGGTGGGTTCCCTCTCCAAACGACAGGGCTCCGTGCTGTCGTTGACCCGCAGATTTACCCAGACTGTGCTAAAAAGAGGAACGGGTTTTCCCCCGTCTCTGACCACAATGAAGAGGTGGTGCATTCCCAGGTGCTTCTCCAGAACCTGCTCCACCAACGTGATGTTGCCCGACCTTGAATCTAAGTGGAAGGGACTGCTGGTCTCAGCCGTCTGCTTTGGTGCCGCCATGGTGTAGGTAATCTCCGAATTCAGGCCCAGATCCTCATCCACGGCGTAGATCTTTGTCACCAGGGTCCCGGCTGCAGCAGATGGCGAGACAGTCAGGCACGACATGTTGTTGCTGGGGAAGATTACTTTTGGCTGATTGTCGTTGATGTCCTCCACAATAATGGTAACTCTGGCGGTGGACGTCAAAGCCTCTGGATGTCCGTGATCCCAGACCAACAGGAAGAGCTCATAGTGGTCGTCTGTCTCACGGTCCAGGTTGGAGGTGGTCCGTAGCGTCCCCTCTGTATTATCCACCACAAACGGTCCATTGCTGTTAACCACCTGCAACTCTGTGTGTCCATTCTGCCCCTCATCTGGGTCTGTCACCACAAACTGTCCCACCCGGGCGGACGGAGCTACGTCCTCGGGGATGAAAAAGATGAAGTGAGGGGTTATGAAAACTGGTGCATTGTCATTCTGGTCCAGAACACGGACAGACACAACGGCCGTGGACTCCAGGGCGGGGGAGCCGCTATCTCGTGCAAACACCGTGAGCTTGTGGTCAGCCTGCTCCTCCCTGTCCAGAGACGTTGACACGGACAGCTGACCCGTGGCAGGGTCCAGGTAAAAGATGGACCTCGCTTGTCCGTCCAGCCTGTAGGTCACTCTGCCGTTCTGCCCGCTGTCTGCGTCCGAGGCTGACACCTGCAGCAGTGACGTTCCCGGCTGGTTGTTTTCCATTACCTCCAGCTGGTAGAAAGACTGCAGGAAACACGGAGCATTGTCATTGACGTCTGCCACCAACACCCTGATCACATGCCTGGAAGGAATATGTGTCGACACCTCCCCTGATCTCCCGTGGACGACCACAGTGATGTGATGTTCCCTTTTCATCTCGTAGTCTAAAGGCTTTGATGTGGAAAGCAGATATTTGCCGTTCTGTGGGCTCAAAGTGAACGGCACTTCACCCTCAATGGCAAGAGATGAGCCTTTAAAGCTGCTGTCACCCTCCAGCTCTAAAACAGCTAAGCCGGTGGGAGGCTGGTTCTCCAGTATCACCAAGGTCTGGTTTTGATGCTCCACTATGAACCCCATCTTGAGTGTCAGCTCTTGTTTTGCCTCAGGGAGCACGGCTACAGTTACCTGAGTGTCTGCTGGGGGGCAGTGATGGCTGCTAGCTAACACCTTTAACAGCAGCTCCTCAGAGTTGTCACTGTGGAGGTCCTGTGACAGCCTGATGGACCCGGTCAGGCTGTCCAGGCTAAAGAGGCTCCTGGCCCTCTCAGAGACTTTGGGACTGAGGGAATACACGATGGCAGCGTTCGTGCCTACGTCTGGGTCTGTGGCTCTGACCTGAGCCACCACCGTGTCCTTCGAGGAGTCCCCAGGGATGGTGACATGACGAGGGCTGTCCGAGTGGAAGCTCGGGCAGTTGTCGTTGACATCTGTCACGGTGACTATCAAAGTTGCCGTAGCACTTCTGGGGTCTGTGCCACAGTCGGTCGCCACCAGAGCCATCTGATACAGATCCTGAGTCTCCCTATCCAGGGCTGCTTCCACCACCAGCATAATGACTTGTCCTTCATCTTCAACCCTTAAACTGAAAATGTCATCAGAATCCATTAAATGGTATCTGATCTCGCCGTTACGTCCAGCGTCCCTGTCCTGAGCCTGGTCGTCCAATGGAAAACTGGTCCCTACAGGAACGTCCTCAGAAATCCTCAGGTGTATTTCACTGTTTTCAAAATGAGGTGCATTGTCGTTGATGTCCTCCATAATCACAGGAAACTGTATGAGCTCCTCTGTGGGTCCAACGATCGCATAGTGTAGAATATTGCATTCCTCCACGGCTGTCTCCCTGGGGCAGATGTCCTCATAATCCATCCTCAGCTCTGTGGTGTAGAGGTTCCCCGTGTCTCCGTCCACCCGCAAGTAGTCCTGAGTCAGGAGCTGGTACGGAGGCGGAAAGTGTTTCCTAAGTGACCCAACTAGAGTACCAGGTTCCTGCTCCTCCTGGAGAGAAAACTGGACCTGGCCACATATGATCTGCCTGAGGTGGACCAAAAGCAGCAGATTCTGGTGGGAGAGAGAGAGAGGAGAGAAAGAGTGAGTACATATTTGTTCTTCTTTCTTTTTTTTTTTTTATTTGAGCTTCAGAGTTTCCCCTCCCACTAAAGCGTTGAACTTTAGTCGTACAAGAACGGTTGGTTCCAGGTGGATGAAACCTCACGCTCCAGTGATTTGAAGCATGCAACTGTATAGTCACGGTAATGTGATGCTGCTCACTTATGTCCAATCAATTACACCTCCAAACAAAATAAGGCAAACAATAGGCATGCAATTGGTGTGACCAGAACCATCAGAACAAAAAAAACTATTTTAAACACAACAGGATACTGTTGTGTTGAGTCTGTATTGTATTTGTATTGTACATATTGTACATAAATATGTACATATAAATGTATATTTATTTATAAGTACCTATATATAAGTACAAATACAATATATATATATATATACACTGTTACACTCATTATATACATTATATATAACAGTGTAAGTATTTATACATATAGCAATTTCAATATACACAAGGTAAACATATTTATCTTAATATACAAAAAGGGAAAAAACAATAGACGTGCAATCGATGTGACGAAGCATCGGCTCAAAAATTATGAATATATTACAAATATATATAACACATATTGCCTGTATTTTAAAAATTGTATTTGTACATGTATATGTACATGTGTCTACATATACAGTATATTTAGATATATACAGTATAAGTATATATACATATAGCAATTTAATACACATAAGGTGTAAACATATTTATCCCAGTACCACTAGGGGAGTTGTAGTCAGAAGTTCAAACTAAATTCAGCCCAGTTCTGGCTCACTGACCTGAAGTCGTCCGGCCCAGTTCATGTTGATCAGCCGTTCCATGACCCATCGCCCTCACGCGTCACACAAGTTTCCCCAGTAGCGAGTAAACTCCGAGGACAGCGGCGGCAACCTAAACCTGCCCCGCTGAAGGCACAATTCACGACACGCCCCTCCTACGACACTTATCTCGTGAGACTGACACAGGAGAAGTCAGAGGGGAACAACAGGTTTACCTCCCTCAGCCCCACACGCTTTTCATAACACGCAGAGGATAAAAGGTCGAGTAAGCACAGGGCTTCAGCACACAACGCCGGACAACGGGATTCATCTGACAAGACCAAATGTGTTTACACACCTTGTTTTTATTACCACACCTGCCACCTCCTTTCTGTTTACCTTGATGATTATTTGTTTTAGCCCCGTGTGTGTTTTAATAAATCAAACACTATGTTAACAATATGAAAACCTGTGTGTGCGGCCTTTATAATTTCCGGTGCTGATAACTGGGGGGAAAAATGACTTTCAAATAAATGTTTGACAGACATGTAATAAATGAATATACAGCATAAATTAATTTGATAAAGTGGGGTTTAAATATTACTCAATCAACCTAAAAATATATGTAAATATATATAAATATATAAAATATTTATATTTAAATACATGCATATATTAACACATATATATATTTATTTGTGTCTCTGTGTGTATATGCATATATGCATGTCATGTATGTGTGTGTTTATATGTTTGTAAATATTTTTTTATGAGACCTCTGTTGATAGATCCAAGTAGTCTGACATATACAGCTGAAATATATATTTTCATACTGTTTTTTTTTTTACTTTATTCAAACTGACTGCATCCAAATCGAGTCAATCATAAATAAATACATTTTATCAGGTACAAACCAGGTGTGTCTACAGTCGGTGACATCACCGTCATTTCAACAGGTTTTATGAAGCGCTTGTTTTTCTCAGTGTAATTTATGGCCCTAAAGCGCGATAACAGTTAATAAATCAAGTCCAAGTTACAAACGCTGAGCCAAGCAGCAGTTATTGGATCAACCTTTCGTTAATGATGACCTTTTCAAACTTGTAACCTACAATAACCTACAACCTACTGTAACATGATTCTTTTTGGTATCATTTCAGAATTCCTTACTTTGCCCCCGTGGATATGGGACGTCATATTTGTAAGTCTACTTTATTTGTTTTTGCCCTAAGGGTCAGATGTTTTTTTTTTTAATTTTAATTTTTATCAAAAATGACCTAAAAATTACCAGCAGGTATTTCTTTGTTTCTTACTCTATAATACCTAAAAATCACCTGCTGGTATTTCTTTGTTTCTTACTCTATAATTGCCCATTAAAATCTAAGAATATTTAAGCAGATATTTCTGTAACAAGTATCTTTATACTGGTGTATACATATACATTATCTATATTTATATATTAGTGTTTTCAGCACTTTCACTGAGTTGCTTGTTTCTCTCGTCAGACCTGGCAACCCAGTCTATAACACGGCCACAGTTTTATTCTTCTATAAACCTGACTGAGCTCCTCTGTTAAAACCTCTGTGTTACCAGCGTCCTAAGCTTCGTCGCTCGTGATAAACCCACGGGAAACAGCCCACTAAAATGTGGAAAATTAACTTTTAAACTCCAGATAGAATTTCACTTTTTATTTGACAGCGAGAGGGCGGAAAGAATGCCGCACCAGCGCAGTTGCATAACGTCTTGTGTCTGTCTGAGCGTCTCGAGTGTCGTATGGTTTCCTCTTCAACTTTGCGCCCACCCTTTTTTCCACTGACACTACAGTGGAACTCTGGGGTTTTTTTTTTTTTCATCCGTGAGAGGATGGGGTGGTGCGAGACTTTACTTAGAGCGACTGAGGAGAAGTTTATAACAAAAGTGAAGACGGACGCGCACACCAACACACACGCAGCTGCAGAGGCCGATACTTCAACGTCTGATCCATCATGTCTTCACACGTCAGCACAGGTGAGTCCAAAAGGCTTATATTAAGATGATGATGATGATGATGATGATGATGATGATGCCCGGGTGGTAATTGTAGGCCTGTGAAAATAGTGAGCACAGAAGTTAGGAGCTGAGGGAGGCAGTAGTTTTCTATGCGCTTTTGTATGTGTGTATATATATGTATATGTACAGTATATATGTGTGTATATGTATATATATATCTACCTATCTATATGTATGTATATGTATATACGTGTATGTGCATATGTGTGTGTATATACATATATGTATGTATCTGTATATGTATATGTTTATATGTGTACATGTGTGTATATATATGCATATATGTGTATTATATATGTATATATGTGTGTATATATATATACTGTATGTGTATACACATATATGTGTATAAGTCTATATATGTATACACATGTATATATGTGTCTGTATATATATGTGTATACACATATACTTATATAGGTGTATATACAGTGTATTTGCGTATATGTGTGTATATATTTTTTATCTAGCTGCGTCGCCTCTACTGTAGGTGTTTTGTGAGTAATTGTTGTAAGTACAACGCGACTAGTCAGAGTCTTTATTGAAGTTATCCGTCATCATTAAAACAAAACTGCGAGTGCAGTCGTAATGAAGTCATGGAGATAAAGATGATGACACTTTTTTTGCTTTATTTTTTCCTACACAGCACAGCCCTGTTATTTATTTCACACAGCTTTGCTTTGTTAAGCAGGAAATAAAATTCTAAAAATATCTCCATTGTTTTAAGAAAATAGGTTGGGGGTTTGACATTTTTACGTACAGTGGAGTTCTGGGTCATAGTGGCCCCAGTCACCATATTTGTGAATATCTTAAGTAATTACAATTTAAAAAGAGATTCGGCCATTTTACGGATGTTCTTCACATTTTTCTTCCACTGCCGTTGTGTGCCCTCTTTCCAACTCTTGTCACTTTTTCCACAGACTTGGAGCTAGAGCTGGGGGAGCTGCTGCAGGAGTTCCAGGATGTGGTGGAGGAGCTGAAGGCCCCTTCTCAGAGCAAACCGCACGCCTACCAGCACGTGCTGCAGGAAGCCAAGTGTCGCACGTTGCAGGGCGATGACAGCGGAGTGGAAGACTCTGATTACAGTGAGTAACGACGAGGCGACGGCGTCGCTGTGGATTACGCCCGGCGTTCTCCTTTAGTAAAGAGTTTTAAAACCAAAGGGAAACGTACAGTCATTTACTGTGGTTTGTTGTGTGAGGAAACACCAAGGCCCCGTGGGTTTGAGTTCAGCTACTTTATCAGTCCAAACAAGTGCGTCCTGGTGCTTTTGATTTGCATGAAATGGAGGCCACACGAGGACACTTCTTATACGTTCGCTCATGACAATGGAAGCGTACTTGAATAACCCACGTTGCAGGAAAAATCCATCTTTAGTAATTGTCTGAGCTTTGTCACTGGTGGCTGCTGTGTTGTTGGTCCGCGGCCACCAGATGAAAGACAAAAGTGTGTTTTTTTCGCTCCCACGTGCCGTCATTATTGAAAGTATTTTGGCCCCCCCAATGTTTCCACGAGAAATTCAGCTTTCACAAGCTGTCACGCGGGAGCTGCTGAGGGCGAAGGGCTTCACTTCACTGCAGTACGTGTTTTTATCACAACGCAGGACTCCTGCGTTAGCGCCAAATGACTCGACGTCGCTGCTCTCGTTCATTTGCATCAGCTGGCCTTAGTGCTCGTCTCCTGTTTATGATCTCCTCTCTGACTCTCTCCCCACTTCTGCCTCCCTCCAGGCAGTGAAGCTTCTCTGGGAAACAGTTTGAACACCAGCGAGGAGGAGCTCCACACAGCAGGCGTAACGCTGGCACCAAAAGGTACTGCAGGCTCCTTCATCCACATAGCCCTCGTTCTTACGCCGATCACTATCTTTTTTTTTTTCTTTCTTTTTTGCTCAGATCACTATCACAACAACACAAAAACCTCCCTGCATAAAAGCCGGCAGCGCTTTTGTTTCCACACAACAAACCCCCTGCCGCTGTGTCTCCTCTGTCTCGGCCTCACCCGTCCCCCCGTCCCCCTCCTTTCCGTGTATCATGCAGGGGTCATTTGTGCTGCTACCTTGTGGCTCAGGCATGTGTCCATGTAAATGAATGGAAGCTGTTCTGTTGTGCATGCTAATGCACTGACCGCCTTTATTTGATATAAAGGCACTCAGAGGAGTAGTCTTTATATTCTAATGGGTTCATACCAATTTAAATCAACATTTGAAGTTCCTTTCTGTGGGATTTGCGTACAAATACATGGTAAATATATAGGTTAAAAAAATCCCTTTCGAACTGCTGGAAATTTTGTAAATGTCTTTTTTTTTTTTAAATATTCCCAACCCTTTTCTGCAGCGCCCCCTTTTGTAGAAAGAACAACAGCCACTGCTTTAAAACTCTTCAGTCATTCCTAAGAACAGATATTCTTACTAAAAAAAAAACTAAATTACAAATCCAATTTAAAAAAGCATTAAAATTGATTAATTTGACCTGCTGCGGTCCCTGGCAAAGACTTACAAGAGGGACCCGCCCCCCACTTTTGGACCACCGATTTATGTGTAGAGTTAAAAAAAAAAAGAAAATCCCTGTAATTCAGCGGGTAAATAATCTGTGGTTCTTCCAGTACTTTCTGAGTACCTGTAATTCGTGGTTTCGTCTACGTCTGTGTACCTGTAAACTTCCTCTTTAAGATAAACTCGATCCCTTTCAAAAGCGGTTTGGTGAGTATTCACTTCTGTCACAGAGTTTTGTTTCTCAGCATTTAGTCCAAAGAAAATACCACTGCATATTTTGACAGTAATACTCCCTGGTATTAGTCTCCCTCTAAACGTTTCTCAATTTTCCTTTCTTTCTGTTCATTCTGTTTCTGCAGCCAAGCTGGGAGACACGCGAGACCTCGAGAGTTTTATCGACATGTTGGACCGGGAACTTGCTGGTTTGTATTTACACATATTACATATTATGTACATATTCCATGTTAACTGACCAGGTAGAAGGTTACGGTGTGTAGTTGTAGCCACGGAGAATCCAGAGCGAGTGTCCCGCTGGTAGCCATCTTGTTTTTTTACCCTTCTTCTATGTAAACCAGGCATGGGCAAACTAAGGCCCGGGGTCTAGATGTGGCCCATTCAGGTTTTTAATCCGGCCCGCCAAACTATTATAATCTAGTCTATTATATTCTTGTGTCTATTCTGGTCTAATCTGGTCTAGTCCATTCTATTTTAATATAGTCCTATCATAGTCTAGATGGGTTCTGGGTATGGGTCTATTCTAGTCCAGTCTAATCTAGTTCATTTCTCCTCTCCTCTCCTCTCCCCTCCTCCCCCGTCTCTCTTCTCATTAAACTGAAACAGTGAATATTGTAACAAAACCCAAACTTATTATTCTGTGCATGTTTGAGTCCTAAATTTGCCTGTGTGCCTTTTCTCATCTTCTGGCATTTGAGCATTGGTGTTTTTTCTTTTTTTTTCTATTGCAGAAATGTGACGAGAAAGAGAGAGATAGAGGGGGAGAGAGTAAGAACGAGGGGGAAACAGGCCGGGGGCGACATGGCTGGCTACTGCCGAGCAGACAGGCAGATCTACACCAGAGCAGATCTGAGGGAGCAAACGCTCCCCTGGTAGCTCAGGGGGAAAAGGTTAACATCAGAAATAAAAAAAATAAAAAAAGTCAACTCAATTCCAAAATGCAAGTAAGACCTCCAGACCCTTGGCAACGCAGTGACCAGGCGGCAGGCTAATGTCCCTGCAGCATCAAATTCACAACGTGGAACAAATACTCAGACAGAAAACTTGCATCCATCTGGGTGAAAGAGGAAAAACAGTGAAGGATTCGTTTTAATGCCACATAAAAACCACCTCTCATAAAATGCAACTAAAAGCTTTCCAGATTGTCATTTTAAAAATGTGTCTCATATTTGTTGTTGAAAACGACAGCAGGCGCGTTCATTGTTAACACATTTCAAATCCCACACGTTTAGATCTGCTGTCAAAAATCTTTTCTTTTTTTTGTTTCGACCTCGGCGTTGTACATTTTTTTGTGAATATTTTTTTTGTTTTGTTATAAAATGTTGTACAGACGAATGCACATAAAAAATAAAGCCTCTCGTTGATCTAATTCACTGTTATATCTTATACACGACTCCCAGCAGTGTTTTCTTTCCTTAAATGTTTTATTGTATTTTTCAGACAATAAAAAAAAAAAAACAGTGAGTCATCTGCACATTGTCCCCTGACGTGTGCTTCAAGGGTGGGAAAAAAAAAACTCAAAAGAGAAACAAAAGAAATCCAAGCCTTGGTCCTTAACTCCCCTGCCACTGGAAGTCACAGTGATTTACTTATTGTTTACATAAATACATAACCCTACATAAAAAAACATATATACATAAAAAACTCAATAAGGTATAATTCAAAAAGAGGAGTTTCTCTCCTTCCAGCCGTTGACTCTATTGAAAAGTGTCTCCGACAGACGTGAATTTAATCTGGTGGCATTTTTCAGAGACGGCGCTGAGCTGCGACACAAAGACACTATTGAAAGTTTTCCAAAGGAAACAGTAGCGACTGTACTGACAACACATTTTGTCTTGTCTACCCACACCCTCAGCATCTCCTCGATGTTCTGCCGCTGCAGCTGCTGTAACTTCACTCTCTGTTTGTACCTATGCTTCCTGTATGTCTGTTCTGGTTTTGCTTTGAGTTTCACTTCTGCCAAATAGAGATCAGATCAGGAAACGCACATCTAACTCGGAGACCATGTGAAGACGGGCAAGAAAAGGGGAAGTGTGTCACAGGTTCCGCTGAGGGAAACAATGCTCATTTGTGCTATGAGTAACTCTTTTGCTGGAGTTCTGACATCAACCATCACACACAGAGAGAAAAAACCCCCCTCAAAAAACCAACCCCAGCTTTGAACTAGAGGAAGGAATCTGCATTGTTTACCTCGCTTGACTTTTCTCTTGTACTGTTGTTTTACTGTGACGTCGGCGAGGACTTTGTGTCTTCTCCCCTGCTGTCAGAGCGACGCAGTGTAGAAGGAAGCAGGTCAGGGGTGAGGAGGAGAGCTGCTGTGGTTGCACGGCGCCGTTGCACATGTGACCTGTGATTTTTACTGACGACAGTCGTCGGCCGTGTAATCCAGCTGAAAACGCAAAACGCAGCGACCGCTAAAAAATGAGGGAACTTCAAGGAACAGGCAACAAATCTTTAAGCACACCGCCTCCAGCTGGAGCCGCGGTGGCTCCAGGGGATAGAGCAGAGTGTATCACTAATCAGAAAGTTGCGATCGATCCCAGGCCCCCACAGTCTGCATGTCAAAGTGTTGGGCAAGAAAGAAAACTCAATATACTCTCTGCCAAAGCCAGATTCCTCCAGGGGCCATATTTCTTCAAAGGAGACGTTATGGGGCCACAATATGTTTCTCCAATATAATGGCTTTACACATGGACGTATCTCTCTCTCTCTGTCTCTCTGTCTCTCACTCTCTCATACATACAGTATGTAGTTCTTGTAATTGTTCAAGAACTACATACTTCGGACTAAAAGTCGCACTTTTTTCATCCTTTGGCCGCATTTGCGACGTTTACTCTGGTGCGACTTATATAATATATAATTTCACATGCTTGTTGTTTTCACACTTACAGCCGCTAGAGGGCACTCTAGCCTTTGCACCAGTATGTGCTACTCCTGTACTGCTGAAAATGTACGTTTGTTATTTTTTACTTACACTTTCGACTTTTGATTCAGACAAATTTGACTGGAATCATTCTGATTTTTCATCGACTAAAAATAAAGGTCTGTACCTTTAAAGTTACTGCGTTTGTATTCGGACTTTCAATTTGACTAGAAAAAGGATTTTTCAGCTCCGGCCTAATCCACTGGCTTACAGTACAGTAATTATTCAGTAACACTGTGTTTTGAGGCGTTCTAAAGTACAGGGAAAAGTTTGGCCTTCAGGAAACTCAGAGGCGGTTCTGCATTTTATGGAATTCTGATTGTTTTCTCCTTAAAAATCCCCAGACACTTTGTTGATACAGTCGTCCTTCCATACCAGCAGCTCCTGTGATATATTATGGATAGACCTCTGCGCCCGACCTGGCTTTTTGACATAATGTCAGTGGCAGCGGCGAAAGGAAGGAAGGCCGGGTATTTAAGTCGCGGCTCCTTCACTGTACAGGGACATTTTTATTTTTATTTTTTTATTTAAAAGAGAAAAACAGCTCAGCTGGGCTTTGAACTCTGCGCTGCAGCTAATCTCAGGGAGACAGGATTAGAAGGGTGAAGAACAAAAAGGGCTTGTAATCTAAAATTACCGTAAAGAAAAGAAGCATAACAGTATGAGAGCGAGAGGGAAAATAGGTTCAGACAATCTGAAAATACACAGGGGTGGTATAGAGTAACCTGTTCCTCCTGTGTTGTTGGTTCCACTCAGAGAAAGGCGAGGATGACTGATTGAGGCCACAGCTGTTCCCGGAAAATAACAAAGTTGTCTTCGGCGTGATGGCACTCCCTCAAATGAAAGGCACATCCTGTTTTCAAAGAGTGGAGGTGAGGAACTGCGACAACAATGTGGGAAGCGTGCTGTTGCAGTAAAGATAAAACCGAAAGGCATTTGATTAGAATTTACCACTTTGTGGTTTTGTTTACAGTACGTTTGAGTTCTAACTGAGACGTTTGAGATCCGTATCTGCGCCGCCACACGCTGCTACCGTCTTAACCGACGTTACGTGGTACAAGAAAAGTCACAGACGAGATAAAAAAAACAAAAAAAAAAACCCATACCCCGTCTTTCATTAGATTTCTCTTCAGCGGGATGGGGTGTAATATATCAGCGTGTCTTGTGGGAACACCTCAGCCATTGTTTACCAGCTAATTACAGTGAGGCTGGTGTTTGATTGACAGCGCACTAAAGGAAAATGCCAGCACATTTGCCAGTTGCCTTGTTTAGATAACACAGTAAATGATGAGCAAACTGATTCCATTAGCAGATAAATTAAAATGAATTGAAGTTATGATGAGGCGGAGGTGGAGGCCCATAAATATCAGCTCGTAGCCCACATCACCTACGTGGACCGAGGCGCCGTTTTAAATCCGCGTCTATACTGCAGACTTTCGAAACCCTCGCACGCACACACACCGCCGGTGTGTTTTAAAGCAGTTAGCCAGCTAATGAAGATGTAATTGAGTATGGCAGAGAGGAGACACTTGTTATTATCAGACAATGAGTAAATGAAGCAGAGATATGGTCTGTGCAGGGAGGCTATCATGGCAGGGATGAGTGTGCAGCGTGCAGAGCAGCCGGTGTAGCTGTCGTCTGTCTGATGAGAGTTCGCGGCGACGTCTCTCCCCAGAGACAGCCTCCCAAATGGTCCGAGCTAACCTCGCTCTCCCGGCGAATTAGCTTGCTCCGTCACACACGCGAGCACTCACAGGTATAGGCGATGAAGACACACACACACACACTAATGCTGGCTGTTACACAACAAAGGTCAGCGTCCAGCCCCCTCCCCGCGCCCCCACCGTTCAAGAGCCAGAACCCGCGAAAGACTGCTCTGACCACGGAGGAGAAACGTCTCTCCTCTGAAACCATATTCAAAGTGCAGATATGCTGCATTCATGTGAGCCATAAATCACATAAAAAACCATTTCTCTGATACTGCGACGCGAGCGGACAGTAAACACGGATAAGATCAGTAGCGGCAGCCATTACAGTGTTATATACTTTGATTTGTTTTGCACCCACAAGAAGTGAGACTGTGCTCAGTCCATTACGTTCTTTCAGACTGAATTATCTCCACCGCGTTGATTGTCGCGAAGCACGGTGCAGAGATTGATGAGACTCCGGGGATGGATCACAATGACGGCCGCTCCCTGACTTTTCTTGTCAAGTCAAGATCTACATCATGGCTTTTACCTTATATCTACTGGGTGGATGATTGATTGATTGATTGATTGATACATACATAGATACATGAAAAGGAGTGAGTAGAGGTATGACCTGCAGACTCCCACCTTGTCTCCTTACATAGTGAATCACATTAACAACAAACTTCCTTGTGAGACAAAGTAATAGGAAACATGATTCACCACAGCAGTTAATACAGTTGCTAACCTGTGTTAGCCATGTTTCACCACAGCAGTTGCTAACCTGTGTTAGCCATGTTGTCCCCAAATTTTCTCTGGAACCCACGCCGATCCCTCCATGACCCTAAACTGTCACATACTGAACAGCAGAAGCCTAACATTACTTTGCTTTGATTACAGAAACAGAGCCAGCTAGCATGTGAGGGACTATCAATTAGCCTAGCACTCTTATCATGTTAGCTGTGTGGTCTTCTGCTATGTCATTAAGGTCGAGGCTCAACCCGGTTTCGGGGGTCGTATATCACAATGGGATTGTCAGTGTGTCCGTCAGTGTTGATATCAGATGTAAATAGCCATTCCCTGAGAATACTGTTTCAAGTGCAATGCAACATGAATTAGCACACAGGAACATGGAACTTTTTCTTTTCAATATTCACTTGTAAATGTGTTAACATTGTTAGCATGCTAAAGCTAGAGCTAAATATCAAGTGAAACTGAACCTTTTTAGACCTTTTGGTTACATCAAAATAACCTTTGTGTGCCAGGTGAAGAGTGTGGGTGAAATGTGTTGGATTTAGTGGAATCAAAAGATGCTAATGTCAGCGTTCAAGCATTAAGGACCAAGTCACAGACAGTGCACATTTAAAGATGTCTTTTTAAGATTAATTACAAGAATTCTTGCTTCTTTGCTCTGTTTACAAATAATTAGTGATGTTAACAAAATCTAACATCCTCTGAATTCTCCATGACTGGAGCTGCTGCTTGGCAATTAGAAGAGAATATATTAAAAAAATTCAGTATGAGGGGAAAAAAACCCGGCTGAGTCTGTAAACTCGATAATTAAAAACACACAAATGTCACGTTGGGGGGTTTTTAGGTTGTATTTTTTTTCCAGCTCATGTCACATTAACCTCAACCTTCACATTTGTGATTACTTCCTATTTTGCTCTCTGGCTCCACATTCTTTGTATGTTGGCAGGAAACCAGTGGAATTCCTTTCTGAGGATTTCATTCCCAAAGAATGTGAGCCGACCGAGTCTTCCTCTGCTTTAAATGAGCCCCGGTGTCACTGCTGACTGATTACTCGATGCTATCTTGCTCTTCTTTGTACAAAATTTACCCAAATTCAATTCCTCTACAGTATCTGGTGTGTTTTAAATGATACCCGACTCAAGTGCTGGCAATAAATTGAAGGAAGAGCAGGAAGTGAGAGACGTTTGGAGAAGATGTAGATTTACAATTGAAAGTGACACAACACAGTTTTAGTAAATGCCTGGAACTGCCCCTGGGCAGGAAAACTTTTGTATTGTGAAGGCGCGCCAACGTATACGCTGCCTGTCACGCAGGAGTTTTATTTTTTGTGTCTTCACTGCTGGGAAACATATTCAGATTGGTTTGGTAGCTCAAGTAGAATGTATTAAAGTAGGACAACTTTTAATACCCAGGAGTTTCAGTGTACGTTCTTTTTCGAAAAAAGCTTTTACTTTTCGTATCTGGTTGGTGGCGTTTTTATACAAATAGCTCATAAATCTGAGGAAGAAATGTATTTCACATAAAGGTCACGTCTAGTATGAGAGTTTTAGATATTTACATTTAGTTGTATTTCATATATCAATAGATTTTTTTTTTTTTTAAAGCAACCTGTTAGTAGTCAAAAACACACGGTATCCTGACTCCTTCATTACAGGTCAGTTAATTAACACAACACTTGTTTTAAACTCAGTGTCTTCTTACAGCCAGTAACGTGTCACACTGTGATGCAGAATGTAAATACTGTCATGATAAGTGCTTTAAAGGCTAACAAGGCTAGTTCATGCTAATGGAGGATGTTGAAATTAAAGTTAATTTGGCTTGTTGGGACCCCGACACCCCGAAACCCCAATTGCGAGTATATTGAAAGTAGGAGATTGTCATATCGAAATACATATACTTTGTAAACATTGGTGGTTAGCCATGGAATTTACAATGTATATATTTGTAAATATATGGAAATATATATATAAATATATATGTGATTCTATATACATAGGTAAAATGTGATACACAGAAGGTTCTGGGCCCAGAGGAACCACATACTCAATGGCAGCTATCATGGACTATTATTATTATTATTATTATTATTATTATTATTATTATTATTATTATTATTATATTTGCAGTGGCCAACGGTTGGGAAACACTACAATATGCAGAGTCCAGTTTAGGATGTTTTTAAAGCACACACTGTCTTGAGTCCTGTGAGAAATAAATTACATCGGTGTAGAAACGATAATCTTTACTCAGTATAAAACCCTTTTGAGGCCTCAGATATACGGCACTTCAACATTTGATATCTGACAACACGTAACTAGTAGAGTTTCTTTTTAATGATACCTTTATAGTGTGGAAAAAAAAAGAATAAAACACTGCACGGGACTGACGTGAAGGCATCGCTGACAAATCAATGTTTCTGCCTCTGCGGGCTGATATAGGATTAACTTCAAAGGCTGTTTTCACATCACAGTTAAAAAAGAGTGATCTTTTTTATATGGAGTGAGCTCAGATAGTGAAGCCACAGTCACATCTGAAGCATCTTTGAAAAAGCCTGGTAGTCTGGATTAGCAGCCCGGATCAAAATTGTGCTGAAAGTCATCTTAATGTGATCTAAGTGATCGGATTCTCATGGGAAGTCCCTGGGGAGTCCTCCTCTGTAGTCTGCACCCGAGCCGCGTAGGCCGGGGACTTCAGACACCAAAGGTCCACTGACGCAACCTCAGTCCTGCCACTGGTAACCCTCATCTGACAAAGGCATTAATGCACTGCCATCTGATGGTTAACTCCAGCTGATGCAACGGAGAGTTAGGGATGGATCTGCCTTCAGCTGGTGAAGGCAGGACTTTGTAGAAAAGCTCTGAATCTGCAAGATAATGCTGAGAATGATGAGAGCAGTCAGAGAAGGAATGAAACTAATCTTGCAGCGAGAACTCTGTCTCACCCTCCACCCCCCACCCCCCACGGGCCCCGACCATGACGTCGGAAAAATTAGCCATCAACTACCATCTCATTGTAAGTAGAATTTCTGGACAGGAACAGGATGGATATTCTGTAGAGGCTGTGATTGTGCTTGTTGCCTGCCGTTGTTACTTCTCTCTCACACGGTGAAAGTGTTCACCGCACAAGCTCTGGGCTCAGCAGCCTCACCGGTGTCTCCAGGCCATCCATCTTACAGAGGGAAGATCATTATGCAGTCAACAGGCAGCTTTAGACTGGAGGCAGGTGGGACTGCCAGTATTGGATGAACCATAGGCTGCTGCTGTTCCTCACGGAACATCCGTACACAACAAAATCAAGACGGTTCATTCCCTAAACCTTTGTTCATTCTGTTCTTGGCAGACGGCCATGATTTGTTGCGCACTAAGCTGCATTTGGAGGCATTTTTTGTTTTACTGTTTATTTATTTTCAAAATTATTTTCCATCAAAGCTCATTCAAAGGACAAAAGCCCTAAATGTGTTGTGATTACAAGTGAGTCTGCGCATCTTGAGGCAGCTTTAACGGTTCTCTACACAGGGTTCCTGCAGCTCAATGTGATTAATGTTTCAGACGTTTAAAATAAAGGAAGAAAAAATAAAAGGTCAGGACAAAGTTGTCAGATTACTGGTTGGTGCAGGTGGTGAGTGGAGACCTGAGACAGAACCAGGGCAGAACCGGGCTGTGATGTTCTCACTTGGAGAGTCAAGTTCGTCCTGGATTAAATGCATCAAATTTTTCCGGTACTCGTTTATGGCATGCTGCGAAATGCATTAATCATCAAAACATAATTTCAGTAGAATTTTCAGCTTATCAGGATTTGTCCGTCATCAGGTTGTGGTGCTGTTAGCTACAGTACACACTTAATTCAGCCGTCAATCAAGAACTGCCCCTCAGACATTTTTATATGCTGCATTCAACTTGATTTATATATTAATGAAAGTGAAAGAACAACGTTGTTTAAGATTGTGTGGTGTTTTTAATTATAATTTAATAAAAGGATAATTAGTAGAAAAAATATTTCAGATGACCCCATTTGAATTCCAGCATTTTCAGACGACCCCATTTGAATTCCAGGTGTACCCATGTGGGGTTGCGACCCACATGCTGTTGGAGCTGTTGGAGGTTTGAACCAGTGAATAGGTGACCTTTTTGTTGTAAGGCAAGTGTGAACTAAACTCATCGTTTGAACTTGTTAATTGCGGCGTTGGAAGAAAACCATATTTCTTAAGTCTTGGCATTTTAAAGAACTTGAAATTACATTTTCAACCAATGGCGGTATTATTTTGTAATTTAGGCTATTGATGCCTTTGAAGACTCCCTTTGTCAAAAAGAAAGTGCTCCTTTATCAGAAATAATATGGCTCTACTTTTCTATATGCAGATACACATACACCTATACTGTAGGTGTTTTTGCACTTGCTCGTTTGTAAAGTCTGGATATAAGCCGCGGCTTCTTTTACATGAATTACGGTAATCTGTGTTTCCAGTTATTACCAAACAAACCCTTTTTCCTCTGGACTCTGGCTTTATCGCCGCAGCGTGCAGAGAGATGAGGCTCACTGCTCAGTGGGTTTGAAGAGGAACGAGCCTCTCTGCCTGTGTTCACCGTAATTGGAGAATATCTCACCCCAAAGCACCAGTCTGGCACTTTTTTTTCCTCCCCCCTCCTATAATAGTTTTTGGATGACGACGACGTCAGTTGTACCGCAGCATATGCTACGACTGGCTGTGAGTTTGCAGACGGCAGTTCAAACGGGACACATTCGTTGTTTGGTTTTAGTCTCGTCGTGGGATTTGTTAAAACAATCATAAAAAAAGAAAAACACAGAAGAAAATGCAACATTTTGTACTGGAGAACTAGTCAGAAATACCAGCAGCGGTGGTACTCTGCAGTACTGCAGTAGGAAGACAAATACATTGAGTACTGTTAGCAGAGCTGAGTGTTTGTCCTGCAGTGATGGATGTGACGTTCTAGATTCACGAGAACCACAAGGAAAAGTTACAGAAAGAATAGATGTTTATTTTGATTATTCCAGTTTGTGTGATTATAAATACATTCTATGGACATGAACATATGTAACAGGGCGTCTTTAGTCATCTGTACAGGGACACTGAGACAGCAGAGATTCTTGGCCGTGTATCTGGGCTCACACACCATCGCCGTTTCGCTGACTTCGCTTCACTTTCCGGCGTAGAACGCGTCGTCGGTATGACGGCCTCAAAAATGATTTTTTTTTTTTTTGAAAAGCCCGAAAATGTGCCTGCAATTTGTCTAATGCTCTGTGGGTACGAAATAAAAATCTCCAGGAGTGTGTTTTTCACATCAAATTAATATTATATTGATGATCTGACAAATACTGTATGACTTCCCTTTGGAGAAAAACAGGCTGTTTATACTGAGCGGAAGGCTTTTGTGACTGGTTGCACTCTGATTCCCAGTGAGTAATGTTCATTAGCTTCTTAGTCAGCAGAGAAATTCAGCAATTCAACAAAGTTAGAGCCTAAACGATTGGAAATGAGCGACTTGTCCAGAATGTGGAACTCACAAAAGTGCGGGAGAGAAAATGATGGTGTCACGTCTGAGTGGCAGCGAGGTGGAGCCGCTCAGACTGAATTTCAAGAGAAAAACAAGCTGCGCGGGAGAAAAAGATGAAGTGGAAAAGATGAATGAGACGCAGGAAGGGAGAGAGAGAGAGAGTGAAAGGGAGTGTGAGAGGAAATATAGGTAACAACATGCTCACTGCAGTCCAAATAAAATCCTCACCACTGGTTCTCTCCCCCACATCACTCCCACACCTGCAGCACACTCCCAGTGGGCGGCATTGTGTAATTTGGCACATCCATTTCCTAGCCTGAGTTTCTCCGTCTCCCGTGCTGTCGAGGCTGCCACAAACCTCATCAGAGAATTCCAGCCAATTTTTTTTTTTTTCGAAGCGTGCCACTGACTGAACTGCACACAGATCTGGACTCCCAGCCTACGTGACCCACTCATTTGCGACCCCGCGCCGCGCGTCTCCTCCACAGATGTGTTTCTCGACTAGTTCTGTTGAGCCTTCCAGCCTCTGAGAACAGATGGTGTTTGATCTGGTTCTCTCCTCCTGCACCACACCACTGCACATCCCATGGTCCTTCTCTTTGGTCCGCCTTATAATTAAGTGGCCCTTCACTGGGCCATTTATCCCAAACCCAGGGCTCCC
>NC_024321.1:14463558-14470116 GCF_000523025.1 Cynoglossus semilaevis
CTTTAACGGCGCACGGGAAAGTTACACTGCAGAAATAGGTCAGCATCCCCTGATATTTCCCCCCTTTGATGGCTCACTCTCAGCTCCACCACTCAATTTTTAGCCCAGTGCTGCTGTGTCTGTTGGAATGACCAACAGAAAATGACCTCCTGCTGCTGCAAATGGATTAGAGGCAGAAAGAAAGAGGAAAAGACCAGAACTAGATTTTTGTGATAGGCTGCCTGGGGGGTGAGGGGGGGGGGGGGGGGCTTTGGCCATAACTATAAAATTCATATGGAGAATTAGCAAAAGTTGCTGCTGCAATCGTAGATAAAGTTGGAAAAACAGACCTCCTTCTTCTGTGGCTGTGGTAAATACCCTGCATTAGGACCTGGAGGTCAAGAGGTCACCCACAATTTCTGACTTTGTTTTTCAAACCTGTCCACTTCTCCTCCTTTGTAGTTAATAATTCTTACTTTGAGTGTCTTTAACACACAATCATGATAGTATAAATGATGACATGATCGTGCTGTGGATTCAGTCATAAGTCCGTCACAGGAGGTCAGTGACCTCTGTAGGAGCAGCAGTTCCCAACCTTTTTTTGTATCAAACTCTGGTCGGCTGGTACTGGACAGTACGGTGGACTGTATCTTTAAATGAAGAAAGAAATGACCTGCTCTAGTGGATCTTTAAGGTACTGCGAGTGGGTCATAAAGCGTTAGATCTTTTTTTTCATATTTCAACATTTAAAATGAAAATACAAATGTATAGACTCTATTTGTAAACACATAAAACAATGGGCGTTAATACAGAGCACAAGGTGCAGTTTTATATATAGCGTCATTTTATATATAATATAATCCATTCTCCATCCCTCCATAAGAATTATGAAGATGGCTCTTGAAAAGTTAGGAAAATCCATCCAACAATTGTCTTTTTGACTTGAGTGCATGTGGTTTTTCCAGCTTTAAGTCAAATGTTTATTTCTTTAGTGGTTGTGACTCCATGGAAGATGTCGACTCGGTACGCAGAGCTAATACAGCAGTAAGAGTATGACTCATGTGGCCCAGTCCCCTCATATAACCCCACCTCCCCCCGTCTCCCCCGTCTTCTTTTGATGCCACTGGCAGGTTCAGCGTCGGGCTGACCAGACTGTGGTTTTCACTCGGCTGCACCTCAAATCATTAAATACTGCGGGACGTTGTAATGGGATGCTTGGCAGACAGTGTTGAGGTGTGTGTGCATGAAATGTCTGAGAATTGCAACATCCAGGATCACTGCTCAGGTCACATGACTGCACTTCACTGTAATGCAGCAGAACGTCTGTGGTGTGCCTCCA
This sequence comes from Cynoglossus semilaevis, assembly GCF_000523025.1. Classification (NCBI taxonomy): domain Eukaryota; kingdom Metazoa; phylum Chordata; class Actinopteri; order Pleuronectiformes; family Cynoglossidae; genus Cynoglossus; species Cynoglossus semilaevis. The sequence continues at coordinate 14,464,877 of NC_024321.1, forward strand.
TACTTCATTAAAATTGTCAGTTTTACTCGCAGCATCAATAACTCCGACTCCTCCCGGGGAATAACGCATAATAGGATGCAATGTGAGTACATCAAGACAATCTCTGCACAATATCCCCGCGCTGCGACGTTACTTTGCATGAATTACAGTAAAAACCTGGAGTTGTGTACGCTGGGCCCCGAGCTGTTAGCCTGTTTTTCCTCAAAGGTTTCAGCGAGAGAAATAAGAGGAGTTCTGATGGATGCCTAGCATTCTGCAAAATGGTGTTTTTTTTATATACGTTTTAAATGAAAACCATAACTTTATAAAAGATTTAAAAAAAGGAAGAGATTTAAAAAATAAAAAAAAAAGTTCAAGGGAAGAAAAAGTTTAGTGAAACTTGATGTTTCATGTTTTGTTTTTTTTTCTTACAGTTTTAATTTGGCACATGGCACAATCAGCATGTATGCATCTGGTATACATAAATAAATAGTAAATATTTTTATACATAAATATAAATATAGAGCTCTTACAACCGAGAGACACCGGGGGGCAGCGGTTCTGGTTCGGGATGTTCCAAATGACAACAGTTCACAGAATCTCGCCGTGTGTCGCCGTCTTTGAGTGTGAACGCGGGGTTCGATTCTGCACTAACTGAGACCAACCGCCGTAGAAGCCCTATACATATATGTATGTATACCCATATTTATATATATATATATATATTTTCAAAGAAATACAAGTGTGCACTGACGCAGGTGGGCTCAGTGCAGACAGGCCACAGTCCGCCTCAGGAGAGGAACTCTTACAAAGTCAATGGAATCATGTCGATTAGTTCAGCTGCAACTTTAGCTCTCTCTCTCTCTCTCTCTCTCTCTCTCTCTCTCTCTTGCGCGTGTGCCCTCTCTCGTTTTCTTTTTTTTTAACTCTTACACATAAAATAATAGATTTATTCTTTAATCTTTAAGCGAAATTAGACATATAGAACCTTTAAAAATAACAGAAGAGATTTTTTTTTTTACCGCAAAGACAGACACCCAGAGACGCAGCAGAAACACTACTGGTGATGAAGCCAAAAAAAAAAAAAAAAACCAACGACATGAGAAGGTACCCTTTTACCCAGCCCACACTCTTTTAAACCCCCGCCCCCATTATACAACAACAACAAAAAAAACCCCGGTGCACACACACATGCACACACACCCACACACACACACACTTTCACACTATTGCTTCCTTGCACGTCCCCAGAATGTGTCTCTTCCTTCAAGTCCTCATGCACACAGACATACGGGCGCTGTCAGCAGCATGTGTACGTGCACACCGTGTGGAGATAATATCGGAGTATCAGATAGCTTAACAGATAAATTGGCTGCAAAAGATGCACTTTTTTCCCCCCTTAATAAAACAATCACAGTAACATATTATTTATCTCTGCCTCCTCTCAGCGAGCGCCGTCGCACACAAATCCTCCTCATTTGAGCTAAACAAAGAAATTAAAATGCCGTTGGAGTGGCGACTGAAAGAAGAAAAGAGTTTAAAAACCTCGATTCTCTAGGTTCCCATCCTAGATCCAGTCTCTCTGTTTCTGTGAGTCTCATCCGCTCCACTCGGAATAGTCTTAGGGAATAGAAATAATGACAAAAAATAGAAAAAAAAAAAAAAAAAAGAACAAGCTTTGTAAGGCAATGACACGTAAAAACAAAAAAAGAAGCAATTAAAAACATTTTTGCGAATATTGACGTCGATGCTATTGTTCGGGATGTGTCTCACAGGAGCGAGGAGAGGGAAATAAAAAGCACTTTTCTTTATTACTGTTATGAATTCAAGGAAAAAAGGGTGTCGATATGTCCTCGGTTTGCTTAAAAAGGCTTTTAAAATGATTATTTTAGAAAAAAAAAACACACACACACACACACTGCAGAAAGATACCCCCTCCCCAGTCAGAAGAAGGGAAGCAGTTTGATTTTGGCAGCTCTGCACATCTTGACATCCAAAGAGAGCTCTCAGCAACTCTCCTCATTGTATAAGTCTAGTTAAATCTCTTCATATTTTAATCCCACTCTTGCCCTTCCCCTCCCCATCCCTGTGATATTTATAAAACACAATCCTCTCCTCCGTTTGTTCATCTGCTGGCTCTTCCTCCGCCACCTCCACTCCCCTCCCGCCCCCTTGCTGCCTACACTGGCCGCCTCCTAAAGCTATACACGGGTGGTGGAGTGGGAGTGTGGCAGGCCGGTGGAGTTGAAGCCGGTCGTGAAGGTGTTGTAAGGGTGCAGATTCGGCATGCCCACCAGCGAGTTGGGGATCATGGTGATGGTGTTGGGGGTCATGAGGGGGATGTCGTCCGGAGAGCGTCGCAGGGTGAGCGTGTAGTCGGGCAGCGAGGCCAAGCGTAGCGCTCCTTCGTTGCTGTTTCCCGCCTCGCACTCGTGGTGCGTCTGGTTCATCTGCAGCGACATGATCTCCTCCTCGGGGGCGTGGTGGCCGATGTCGTTGGAGGTGGTCTGGCGCTGAGGGCTGGGCTGGCCGTGACCAGAGTCCTGCCGCCGCTTGTCCTTCCTGTAGTAGAGGGCGGCGAAGGCCAACACGTTGAGGAAGAGGAGCGACGCTCCGACGGCGATGGTGACACTGAGCTCGGTGGAATAATCCCGTGGATTCTCCACCACCAGGGGGCCCGTCACGTCTTCGTTCTCGCTGTTGTAGGCCGGGGACATGGGTGGACGCTTGGTGTTCAGTGGCCAGGAGGTTTTCCCGTTGGGCCTCTTGGTGGACAGGGTGTTCTGCGTGGTCTCTGGGGGGGGCACTTTGGTGGTGGTGGAGGTGTAGTGGAACATGTCGTGGAGGTTGTACAGGTGGGGCACCAGGTGTTTCCAGAAGGCCACTTTGGTGGCGCGGTAGTGGTCGCGCACCCGCGGCTTCAGGCCGATGTGCAGGTACAGCTGGTCCTGGGGGTTGTACTTGGACCAGGCCACCTCCTCGAAGCGGTTCGCCTTGGTGTGGAGGAACTTGGTGTCTTGAGGAACCGGCTTGTTGGGATCCCTGCGGGGGAGGCAAACGAGAGAGTGTTGAATTAGACTTTGAGAGTTTCTTTAATTATTCATGCTCAGGCATTGATGTGGGAAAAGAAAGCACATTAAAAAAAAACTACAACCAAGAAACGCAGCTTACATCGGAGCGGGAGAGGAGCTCTGCTGCGACTAGACAATTATTTGATTTCACTTTGTGACACCCCTAAAACTGCAAAAGCGCAAATCCCAAAACAAAGAGATGTTAATAATTGATGCAGGTGTGGTTCACTTCTCCTCTAATGTGGAATCATGAAATGACACTGATTTCTTCTATTTACTCATTACCTCGTGTTCTCTCACCAACTTTACTCCCTGGCACAACACAAATCCGCACTGAGAACTCCTATTTTCAGTCCATCTGTGGCCCTGTTCCTCTGCCCGCTCACACGCCTCTCAGGGGGCCATACCGTGCCTGTCTGTGGAACACTTCCACACTTCCTCTCTTCCACTTCCCAGATAGTTTTTTTTTTTGTTGCTTCAATTTGATGCAGCCTCGCAGCCCAGCCACAAAAAGCAGGATGGAGGCTTTTAAAGTAAACACATATGAATAAGTCAGCAGGCTGTAGAGCTCACATCAGGAGGCTTCTTGTTGTTGATAATCCACACACTGGTGGAAACCCTCTTCTAATTGCTCAGGAAAGGCAGCACAGTGTGCATTGGCACCCAGTGTACTGATGTAAAACGGACAACATTAATCACACACTAAGAAGGAAGGCCAGTTCAATGTGTGTGTGTGTGTGTGTGTGTGTTTGGACAGAAGGATATTTGGTCTTTAAAGGACAGAGAGCGAGAGATAAGGAAATGAGTGTGTTTGTGTGTGTGTTTACTGAGAATCATAGGCGTTTTCCTGTATGTAGTACCGCTACTGATCCCCAGAGGTCACTGTTCCACCTTTTAGTTTTGAGCATAGACCTCCAACACTGGATGGCCGCCCTTTTCAATTACAGTGAAGCAATTGATTTATTGAATGAATTAACATATAGCAGTGGTCCTGTTTTGCACAATTTCAGAAGCGGGAGTCGCGCGGTGCTGCTTCTGGTACCGATGTGATATGTGCCGAGAAAGAAAAGGACTGGAGAATAATCACTGAGGAGTTTAAAGCTCCACCTTTGCAAGAAGTGTGGGAATCTGAACGACATTTCTCTAAATGTCATCGAATATCCCTTTGCGGGTCTCGGGCCTGCGGTGCCAGTGTGGGGCACAGTTCTTGGTGGGGGGGCGAGGGGCGGGGGGTCTTTAGGAGGTGGGTGGCTGAAAAAACACAGAATTCAAAAGCTGTGTTGGAAGATTTCACCCTCCGTCTTGTGTCCTGTTAGTTTCTCTGCTGTCAGTTTTTCTTTTTCCTTTTTTTTCAGGTCATTGCTTCTGGGTGGTGTGTGTGTGTGTGTGTGTGTGTTTGTGTGTGTCAGGAAAGAGAGACACAAAGAAAGAGAAGGACAGGGAGAGAGAGCAAATTGAGATGGCTGCGGCTGCATTCCTGGACCTGGGCGGGTGTCAGCAGAGCAGCCCGTAAATAACCTCTTTTATTAGGGCCGTAATGATCCCCAATGAATATTGACAGTTGGACTATGATGACTTTGTAGCCGAATATCAGTAATTAAGTTTCAAAGGAGCGGGTGGTGGAGGTAAGGTCATATTGATCTCCCCGCTGTGTGCAACATGCCAGGGAACAGGACATCAATGAAATGGCCTGAGATGTGGCGGTCTGCAGCCTCCGGGCGGACCGCCTCGCACGCAGATCCAAGTGTGAGAGTGCAGTTTACACTTTTATCACAGCTGGTTCAGACCAGTTTGCCCAGTTCGTTTAAGGGCCAGGACACATATTACAGTTATAACAAAAAAGACACAAATTGCAAATATAATGTTATGAAATATATTCAATTTCATTACTCATTAAAATCAGTTGAGTTGAACACCATGCTGATATATCGCAGGAATTGAAGAAAGTCTCACAAAAGTCGTCTTTAACAATTTCCTGTCTTTTTAGTTTTTATAACGTAATCTGCTGCCACCTAGTATTGAACTCTTCCCCAAAAGTAAGGCACATCAAATCACACTCTTAAAACACAGTTTTTTCACTGGTTTCTAACTAAGAGCTGCCGAAATTAAAACATTAATCATGGTAATTGATTAGTGAGAATTAACCAGATTTAATTTTTTTATAGATGGGCAGAATAACTGGCACTGCAT
>NC_024321.1:14471439-14475969 GCF_000523025.1 Cynoglossus semilaevis
CCTCCGGGCGGCCCGCCTCGCACGCAGTTTACACTTTTATCACAGCTGGTTCAGACCAGTTTGCCCAGTTTGTTTAAGGGCCAGGACACATATTACAGTTATAACAAAAAAGACACAAATTGCAAATATAATGTTATGAAATATATTCAATTTCATTACTCATTAAAATCAGTTGAGTTGAACACCATGCTGATATATCGCAGGAATTGAAGAAAGTCTCACAAAAGTCGTCTTTAACAATTTCCTGTCTTTTTAGTTTTTATAACGTAATCTGCTGCCACCTAGTATTGAACTCTTCCCCAAAAGTAAGGCACATCAAATCACACTCTTAAAACACAGTTTTTTCACTGGTTTCTAACTAAGAGCTGCCGAAATTAAAACATTAATCATGGTAATTGATTAGTGAGGATTAACCGGATTTAATTTTTTTATAGATGGGCAGAATAACTGGCACTGCATCTCCTACCATTCCACCGTCCACCCACTTATTTTTGTTAGACGATCTTCACAAACTGTAGGAGCTGAAAAAACCATCTCAATGCACAGCATGTGTTTGCGGAGGCGTCAGCTTCAGGTCACTCCAGCGCGGGGCAAAGTCACCGAGCGCGGGGCAGTAAATAAGTCCACAAATGACAAGTTGACTGACACAATTGTCAAACGGAACGCCGAGGAGTGTGGACTGATTAATACTGTTCAGGTTTCACTGCAGTTTGGGAAGTAAGTCTTGACGTGTTCTACAAACCCAGCCGTCAGGATGCACTGCTATGACTAACACCCGGCCACTCTGAGGCCAAATTTAGAGTTTTACAATTTTTCTTGACAACGTTCCGCACCTATAACTCCATCACTTGGATTAGTCATGAATAAAAACAGATACTTATTTCTGTTACAGAAAATTATTTTTTATTCATGGTTATGGTTGTATTTAATTATGATTAATCCAGAGCTCCCCTGCGATTAATCTGAGTAAAATATTTTTATCGATTTACATCCCTATTTTTTTAATTGACGTTTCTTCTTCACTTCTTTATCGTCTTTCTTTAATTTGAATTATTTCATGTCCTTTATTTCCTGCTGTGTTTCTTCATGCTTTTAACTGTGTAAAACACAAACTTCTGCAGCTGAATGAGCCAATGACGTCAGGGGGATTTACTGTATCTAAGACAACAAACTGGCTCTCCTCAGGAAGGGCCGTTTGCTAACACGTGAACATGTGCATTGAAAAGACCACACGACCCGATCTCGGTCCGAACAGAAAGCTCCTTGGTGGCTGCCTGGTTCGCTGCGAGTGAAGATGAATAATTTAAAGAACACAAAGAAATCAATATGGCATCTTTAGTTAATTTGATTTGCCACATTAGAGTACAACCGGCTGCCCCATCTAATTACATACACATATGCTTGGATAATTGTTGCAAAGTCAATAGCAAACGGGGAACATTCCTTTGAATAATTTTTACCACCGCTGCTTCGCTTAAGGCTGCACGCTCCCCGGGAAGTCCTGCTCTGGGCCAACTTCCTGGTTCTGAGTGTGGCGGAGGCTGCTGGTTTACAGCACAGCCCAGTTTACACTGCGGGTGAAGAAAACTGGTCAGATCTGGTTCACACACCCCCACCTCACCCCTCCTCACCCCCAAACCAGTGTTATGGGCTGGAGTTTTCTGTCTGTGCAGAAATCATTTGACTGCCTTTCAACTGTAATTGAATCTCAGGCGACAGTCTTCTAATGAATACAAATCACAATGTGCACTTGTGGTTATATTGGTTGAAGAATATAAGGAGAAAATGAGCAGCGGTGTGTCACATTATTAAACCACAAATAGGAATGTTATGAAGAAAAAAAAGACGATATTGTTTTAATTAATAAGAAATAGATTCTAGATGGTCAGTTATTCAATATATAATTTAAAAATATTTTTTTATATTTCTATTTATTATAGTCAGCTTTTGATATTAGAATATTTGTCTGTGAGCTGAGATTTATGATGTAATGATACCCTTAAAAAGTCACACAAAAATTCTAAACCTTAAATGCACCAAAAATAAAATGTAAATATATCTCAATATGTACATATATGTCTATATATATTTATATATTTTTTTGGATATATTTTTTATTTTTTTGTTGAACCTACTAAAGATTTAATAACAATTTTCTATTTTTTAGAGTTTACCTTAAGCGTATTTACTCTACGACTATCTTCTGTAGTTGCTTTTAGATGCGGAGCCTTTTGAAGTTCAGTCGTAATTCACTCTTACTTCCAGCCTGTGGTAAATACAACACTTCTTCTGTATCCATGGTCATGTAATCAAACCTGTTACCAGTTATTACACTCTTTGAGACATACTGTACAAACGTACACTTCATTTTGTGCCTTTTTTTTGGCCCATGTCCGAACTGCCAAGGTGCAGCCATCCATTTCTAAATGGGTGTTTACAAGTACGTCAGTGTCAATAGTTAAATCTCCTTTATGCTTTTTACAGGCAGTTAAATAAAGTTTCAAGTGAATCACCTCACTACCAATTTTACTTTTATTGCATCTTTTGGGAAATGTAGCCCCACGAAAAGATATCGGCATGCTGCCGATCCTGAAGCAGCGACTACTTTTAGAAGTCACCTCAAAGTAATGAACGACATTATGATTAAAAAAAAGGGAACAATGCTGAAAATAAAAAAGGTTAGGAGGGACAAAAAAAAAATTGAATTGCTTTCCCGTCTGTTTGATGTGATTGAATGGCTTCAAATCCGAGCTGACACGGCGTGCACATCGCATCATTGCACATTCAAATATTTTAACAGCCTGGTGTCGGAGCGCTGAGCGGTGCGTCATTGTGCAAACACTCGCTGCTCGGCTCCGCAACAAACACCTTGTGGTGACTCGTGTGAACAGCTCGGCCGTGATTTAGTGCGTGTGACCGTTGTTGGACTTGCAAGGAAACTGCTTGTGCATTAGCTGATGGCCTGCCTTCTGTCAGACCTCCAGCTCGGTCTGGACGGACATTACTGAGCTGCCAGTGTGCTGCCAGGCAGAGAGGAGGGATTATATCAGCCATAAAAGCAGGCGTTTTAATGGCCTTTCAGATTTTCTCCGATGTCTTCATACGGCACAGTAAACCGTCGCCTTCATTTCTTCCTCACTTCCCGGTGATGACCCTTTGACCTGCGCTGACCTTGGCCCGCTCATGCGTGTTTAAGTGCTCTCGTGTGTTTGTACCTGGGATTGACTGGGGGGTTTGTGCGTGTGTGTGTGTGTGTGTGTGTGTGAGAAGCCTTTTGTGTTTATATTTATGACGCATCATGGTGTAATGACCTCCGGAGCCACACGAGTGCTGCACTTGAAAGCGGGACATGTCACATTTCACAAAGTCATTCATGCAATGTAGTGATGATGACGAGCCTCTTCAGACTGAATTAAAAAAAAAAGCCTTTGTTTTTTCCCCCTTCTTCTGTGAGAAGCTGCGTCTCCTGATGACTGTCACCACTCTGCCTACCTACATATGGGAAGGCGCGGGCCTCAGCTCATTACCTATTCTACACCCTGGCTGCGAGCACTGATGTAAAAGGTAGATAAGAGGGAGCGTGATTATTATTTTCTTTCTTTTTTCATTACCCATGTACCTCCCTACCCTTTTCATCCTGATGTAATTTGAAGCGCTTGAATGATCATAGACCGAGCCATCACCAAATCTGAAAAGACACGTTTAAGTGCCTGGAGGCAGAAGACAAGAATCTATTTTCACTACACTCACAGTCTTTGAATACTCTTCTGAGTAAAGCTCCTCTACATAAAACAAGAAATGCACATTAATCCAATGATCCACAGACACTAATTTTGCCAAGCTGCTGAAATATTTAAGGGTAAAGGCCTTATTTTGTTTGTTTTGGGTTTTTCTTTTCTTTTTTTATTATTATTTTATCTGCAGTTGTGTAGTTGTTAATTCCCTGTGGTTTTTTTATGCATTTACTTTTTAAACACAAAGTAAAGGCTGATTGTGATTTTCACTTTAACAGACAGTACTGAGAGTTTTTTTTTTCTTCCATTTGCGATAAATGTTTTAGGGACTTCACTGGCTCTGATTCGGTTTGTCGCGGTTTGTCTTTGCCCCGTGTAGAGGGCAGCCCGGACTCTAAGTGAAATTGTCAGACTTTGCTCTTTTACCCTTCATATGGATGCACGCTGGGGCAGAGGGCTGAGTGATGCCTCCTTCATATTTAATGGCAGCCGTTGGTTCAGTGGCTAAATAATGCAGGGCAAGGTGCCATGACTTTGGGGCGTGCGGAAGCGGTGGAGGACACGGCTCCTCGGACCACTCCTTATTATGGACACTATTGATTTGTTTGATTGGATGAGTGGCAGCAAACAAAACATCTCCCATCACCCACCGGCCCCTCCCCGTTACCTCACTAACACTTCTTGCTATAATTTGCTAACATTTGAAAAAAACAAAACAAAACCCAATCGTAATTGTTTTTTTATTTCTGAATGAAGGTATAAATAAAACTGTTTACGTATGGGTGAGCACACGCAG
>NC_024321.1:14475981-14498609 GCF_000523025.1 Cynoglossus semilaevis
CCCCACCCCCCCACCCCTGCTGACTGCTCATTATATTCAGCCCACAGTGTGAACACCGATCAATGGCGTCCAGGCCCCTTAACAAGCCACACCACTTCCTTACCTTCTCTAATGCAAATCAGGATATTGGCTACAAATCTCCTATCAAGTGACTGCCTATTTAATGGAGTAGTCGGCTGTCTGTTTCGGGTACGCTCCCGCGCCGTCAAGTATTTCCAGATTCATGGCGCAGCGTGAGATGAAATGGCGCAAAAATGGATGAGGACGAATCAGGAGAAAGGAGACGAGGAGGGATGAGGTGTGAGTGATGGGAGATATTAGGAGCTGGGGGTAAAAGACGAGGCAGGGGGTGGGTGTGTGTGTGTGTGTGTGGCCAGAAGGCGGCATATTAATGAAATGTTTGTTCATCAATTCTATAGCAGCTGGATTGACGAGTGTGAGAAACAACACACAGTGAAGAGTGAAATCAACAGCTCTCTGTTCACACCAAGTAGACCTGACCGTAGACCAGTGGTTCTTCTTACCACAGCGCCCCCTTTTCAATTCCAAAGAACTTTATTTGTCCCTGGGGGACAATAAAAGCATGTCGTGCAGTCATGCAGAAAATATATAAATAAAGAAAAAATATATAATTTACAATATAGCTTTTTATAGATTATTTTGTAGTAAATATCAGTACTTCAAGTAATTGGTATAACAAGTGATTCATGTAGTGTCTCTATTCAAGTAATGGAATGTAATGGAGGACGCAGGAAACCCCCCCCACCCCATATTTCACTGCAGTTGCACATGTAACTGATCATGTGACAAAATAAAAAAACATCTTATGGCGACCTACAGCCCCTGTCTGACACGCATATTTGCGGAATGCAAATGTATCAACGTTTTGCTATTGCAAACTAGGTGGTTCAAACTGCCTACAGCTCCCCCTGCAGGTGCGAAAAACTAACTTTGTTCATGTGAGTTAAAAACAGTAAATAGTAATGAAGAGAGGTGGTGCTACATGAGGTCAGAGACTAACGGCGGATGGAGGGGCGATGATGAGGAATGAGGAAAGATTTGAACATGACAGCGTTTTGTTTTTTAATACCCAGCAAGGCCGGGCACAGCGTGTGGTACTGTTTACGGAAATGAGCAGCAGCCAGCAGGAAGACAACAAGAAGCCAGAAGATGGCACCGCATATTTATTACACTAATGGTATATAATGATGGATGTGTTTGCCGCCTTTCATCATTCCGTCTTTTCTTTCTGAGGTGTTGTCGTGCGCCGCCGTGCTTTAGTGCTCACATTAGTGTGCAAACAGGAGCTGCAGCAGAATGTGGAGAGATGTTCTGGGAAAATCTGAGTAAATGTGGTGATGATGTGGGGGGTGGGTGTGGGGGGGCTTTGGCTCTGTTTTGGGAGATTGATTCTGCAGGTGGAAAAAAAATATCACAGAGCAGAGTAAATTCAGGGCTTTTTAAAAGATTCTCCAACAAAAAAATCACATGTTGTAAACCCAAACAAACACATTTGCACAAACATAAGAAGAAGGTTTGATTTGATTGCATTAATTCCTAACTGACGCTGGTGGAGGGGGGGGCTGTGAGGGTTGTCCGTCAGGGCCCAGAGAAATAATGGTTCTTTTTTTAAAATTAATTCATTAATAATATTAACACTGTATAGATTAAATTGACCTCTTCATCTTTATGTCTCTATACTTTTTGCTGCAGCTGGTGTAAAGTAGAATTCTCTTGGATAACGTATCTCCGATGTCTTCAGTTGATCTACGCAGCACTAAGGGACAGGTGCAAAACTGTTTGTTGCCACTCTCTAGGTGGTGCTTTTGTGGGCCGTGACCCTATGGTTAGGAAACATCGACTTAAACCAATCAGGTGGTGAGATGTCATAGATGCATAACAGTTTGTCAGTAACAAATTGGCCAATGACAGAGCCACGAGAACAATCACATTCATCTGGCGCCCCCTGTCTTAAAGGCTGACAATGTGGCAGGATTTCAGCTTTGATGAAGTGAAGAGAGGATGTGAAAAATACTTTTCACGGCGTTTGATAAAAAAAAAATCACGTTTTGTTTTTCGTTTATTTATTGTTTAAAACTATTTTTTAATTATAAATGTAATTATAAATCGAATCACTGACACTTGACTTCAAATGAACACAATTGAACTCATTTTAAACTGTTATTTTTCTGATAACGTTTCATTCCCTTCATGAGTTTTTCTTTCTTTTTCTTGACATTAATTTATTTGTGAACAGGGAGATTATCGTTCATGTCATTCAGAAACCAAACATTCTGACAGAAGTGTCATAATTGTGTTTGTCATTGAAGACCAAGAGGCTACGCTACTCCGTTAGCATAAATAAAAGTTAATGCTACAGAATAACTTGGTTACTTCATGGTGGATTTTAAATATACTACAATAAAATGTCGTATCGATTCATGTATCAGCATCATGATTAATTTGATAATCTTTTAATTTCATTATCAGGACTGAACTGTTAGGTCGCCCAGAGATTCCCACCCCTAGTGCCCTGTCAGAGATGACACATGAGAGGCAGAAAAAGGTGGAACTTCTGGGTGGTCTGCTGCTGCTGCTTTAAAAGTCTCTCAACATGTCTCTGTGAGGATTTAAAGTCAGGGGCAGGACGGCCAATCTGGGTCATTTAAATATGAACATGTGGAAAGGCAGTGAAGAAGCAGGAGGACGGTTGGAGACGGGCCATAAAGGCAGAGCAAATTCATCTGGGTCTCAATTAAATGCATGTCCTCTGGAGCCAGAAAGGTTTGGATGGTGTGGAAGAGAAGTTTTTTTTCTCGTAGTTCTGCCTGAATGTGGAGACTGAACTTTAAAATCCACCCCTGGGCAGCTTATACTGGAATCCTTTACGTGAGATTGAGTACATTTACCAGCAGGCTGAGTTTTCTATTATCCTGGGATCTAATCCTGGGCTCTTTAACATCTGAGCGCCTAATTGTGGTTTGCCTGTAATCCCCTCAGGAGTTTTGCCTGGGCGATACACTACAGGGTGATAACATTGCAAACACAAGTCCAGTGTTTGTTTACCAACAGATCTGCTTGTAATTGTGAACGATCCCTGATGCATAAATCTACATACCTAACGCAGGGTCAGCAGCGGCACCGGGGTTTTTTTTTTCTTCTTCTTCTTCTTCTGACTGTCAGTGACTCCTTCAGTGGTTAGTGATGCAGGGAAATCTGAGGAACTGTTTTGAGATTGATGTTTTTTTTTAGGTTAGAATAAGGCATACGGTGTATTTTTAGATCAGATAGAAATATGGTAAATGTCATTTCTTTTTCTTTCCTTTTGTTTTATACTATTTAACATCAATAAACAAAGTTTAGGGAAAAATTATGTGAGAAAGTTTGATTTTGAAGACAAATACAAAGTTTTTTAAGATTCTAAATTAAATGTAAATTGTTGAAATATGTGTTGTTTTCTTTTCTAAAAAAAGACAAAAGACAGATATCTGTGTCATATTCTATCTGTATTTTTTTTGTTCTTGTATATCGCTACTACAACAACAACAACAACAACTACTACTACTACTACTACTAGTACTACTACTATTAAAGTGTTTTACTAGTTGTTTTCAGCACACTGCTGGAAGCCAGTTTTTTTTTTTACCAACATGACCTAGCGGACACTTCTCTATGAGGCAGGCTCTATAAACAAAGCGCTCAAAATATCATTACACATGGTGTGTAACATGACCTTGAACCTGTGTTTATAGTCAGACAAAAAAGCCGAGTTCTGCCATGGCTTCTGGTGAAGTCCTTGTCAGTTCCTGCTGCTGTCCAAACCTCAGGTTTTTTTTTTTTAAACTCTAGAAAGTCGTTCCGTAATGAGAAGTTGTTAAATGCCACCACTGAGTCCGTCGAGCAGAGCACAGCGTCGTCCTTCAGCTCTGGGAGAAATGTGGTCATTAGATGATCCAAAGATAAATAGTTTTTATGGTCTGCCGGTTTATTAGTATTTATCGTCGGTGGAGTAGGGCTGGAGATGAAGATTTTTTTTGACGGCGAGAACGAAGAAAGTACACGTTCAGTTGGTCGTATCTGTTTGAACCTGGAACTGTGGATTTTGATTGGCTGCACAGAAATCATTGGTATATACCACTCTTTCACTTGACAGGTGTTTAATAAGGAGCAGATAATTGTTGACGTCATGGAAATGGAGAGGATTTAAAAAAAAAAATCTCATTGTTTTATTTTTATCACATCCTGACTGAGAAAAGACGGGCGGGACAAGGACGACTTGGAGTTGATTTTGTTTTATTGCTGCTATCAGTACTTTATGATCTCTAGCAGCGCGGCGTTGTGTTTAAAACAGACTTTACTTCAACGCTGTGACATGATCGATGTTCGGAATAATTCAGAATATGAGTCACGTGTGCAGTCACGTGCACATGCGCCTCATTAAAATTCCATACGTCTTTCCTTCTTATAACGCAGATGAATTTCTTGGCTGAGCGAGAAAAAAAAAAAGAAGAAAAAAAAGCCCATCCATCTGCATCTGTCTGTGTGTGGAGACACAACATGGATGCCAGGCGGGGGAGACAGCTGGTTAGGCTGAGCATCACTGACGGACCTCAGTGCTTTCCTTGAAGAGCTAAAACAGCCGACATCAATCCTTCTGCACTGGTCTGCATTAGCAGTTCAAGGATGTAGCTAAGGCGGAGGCCCGGGGCTCATCCCATGCCAGACGGCTGGATGTAAATGCCACCTGTTTGGACAGCAGATGATATAGAGACAGATAAAAAACACAACGAGATTTCAGGCTGCATCCCATCTGGGGGTGGATCGATACCCTCTCTGGTAACAGGGATTGTCAAATTAAATTTCAAATTGTTGTTACAAATGATTACTAGTAGTCATACAAAATGGGCAGAAATTCTGACGGGTGGCTGGGGGGTGGGAGGTGGGGGTTAAGCATGATGGGGAGCTGGAGTCACCCAGGGCATGAATGATTGACTGGGTTCAGGCTGCAGGAATCAATACTGCTAAGGGCAAGATTTTGATAGGCCTGCCTGATAAGTCCCTGTGTCTTTTAGGCTGCGGTTTAATAGAGCACTGATGGTATTTCCAGCCAAAAACACAAACACACACACACACACAGGGGAGACAGTCACGCTCGACCCAAACAATCAGCCGAGCACAAACGGTACTGCACGCATTCTGGTTGAACATTTAATCTTCTTCAGATTCAATATGTCCTAGGATTCCAGACAGAGATGCAAAAAGTTTGGATGAAAACACCTTTGAGAAAAACATCAGTTGGAAAATGTCCTTTCTGGCTTATATACCTATACCGATATATATATATATATATATATATATATATACTTTCTGCAGCCCTAAAGCTGTGACAGCGTTTTTATTAACAGTTCAACGATGAGGTGTTTTGCGTTTACCTTCCTTTGCCTATAAATAAGTGGGTCACCTTGAACTGATTCCACAAGCGTAAATGTCAATCACATTTATGGGCTGTCAATATAAGAGGTTTCCTGTGATAAGTGATCAGGTGTGAAATTAATCAGATTAAAAATTGTAGCCCTTTTAAACACATGCGATGTGACTGATGTACACCTACTATGTTTGTCGGAGGGCCAGGGGTCTGGAAAATAAAAAAACATCGCATTTTTATTATTATAAATATTTATAATATTATTATCTTCAGACGTCCAGCTCCTCTGGTTAAACCAGGTCTTTAGTTTCACTTATTTTCTGTTTATTTTAGTTTCTTCTGCTTCATTCATTTCAGATGCTCCTGTGTGTCCACGTCTCCCTCCTCTACCTGTCCCTGCCTGCCATGTTCCTCTCCCTGGTGATCATCAACGATCCACACCTGTGTCTCATTACCCACCTGCGTGCATGTGTGTACATCCTTCACTTCCACTCTTTTGTTACCAGGTCAGAGCCAGTCTTTCCTTCAACTTATTCCCAGTGACTTTGCCATTTTAATTTATTTTTTAATCTTTTTGTATTATCTCTGGGTGCCTCAGCCAGCAGCCACGTCACATCTCAATGCCCAGCATGCCTTTCTGGAGCCTTGAACTTCAGGTCGGACGCCCGTCTTGCATCAGACCAGGCTCAACAAGTGCAACAAGGCAGTCTATGGATGAAGCGAGCACGACGGCTTCACCAACGATTTAAAAAGTAGCCTTAACAACCATCAAGATCGACAGTGACCACTGCAATCCACCGACTTTGTGAGGTAAGATTATACTTTTGTATATTTTTTATGTTTTTTAAGTGACAAAAAAAATTGTGTTTTTCTTTGTATCTCTGTTCCACTATTTAAAACAAAAACATTTTATTATCTTATTAAGGGAGGTCTCTGTAGTAGTAATTAATACACAGCTACCCTGTAATGAAACAGTTGGACTTATATAAGTCCTCAAAACTGTGTCCGGTGTACATGTAAGTCCAGAGAAAATTGGTTTACTTCTTAATCTGTTCATGACATCAGTGGACATTTTCCTGGAGATCATTTAGTCTCAGTAATGAGATTAAGGTCTTCATCAATAAAATGTAATGTCAACTTAGGTAATTGGTTTAGAGTGAAAAGAAAAGGGTGATAAATCATATGTGGACACTGCATTAAATTGACAGCAGCACCATCTGATGGACGTCTGCAGCCAAGAATGTGTGTTTCCATGCGTGTGTGTGGCTGTGTGTGTAAAGTTTTGCAAACAAACATTCCCCAGTTTCTGGCGTACTAACACCCCACCCCACTAGGGGGTGGTAATTCACTTTAAATATAGTACTAAAATCAGCCAAGATGACAGGGTTCAGAGCCAAAAAACATCTTAAGTGTTGAATAAAATAGCTGTAATTGACTGAAAAAACTACAGATAAACACAAGTTAGAGTTAAATATGTTTTTGTTTAGTTAAAGGTGACATTTATCGTAGGTATCGAAGGGTAAATCCAGTTCTAACTGGTGTAACGAATGAAAATGAGCAGCTGTCATTGAACTCACCCGCTCTTGGCGAAGTTAGTCCAGTAGGTCATCACCACAGCGCTGACAATGAAGTCGTTCTTCGAATAATTACAGGGGAAAAGGTCGGTCGGACCAATCATTGGAATTCCAAAAACGTATGGCACTTCATCCCCGTGGGCGGTGTCCGACCAGGCGGGCTTCATCAGGCTCTGGCAGTGGTGGTAGAAGGCGTAGAAGTAGGTGGGAGAGCCGTAGCGTGCGTGCAGATCAGCCGTCACCACTGACGGCTCCACCCACTGGTGATCGGTGAACAGGGCCACCAGGGTTTTGCGCCTGGTCTCCGGATTGTCCCTGTCTGCCCAGTCTGTGTACATGAACTTGATGGTCTCCCTCAGCGTGTCCTTGCCCTCGGGGTACCCGTACAGACTGTCCACAAAGTCCGAGACGGAGAAGTCAAAGTCATTTCCAGAGACGCCGTCCTCCGAATCCACAACATTCTCCACGAACCGCAGGCCCTCGCCCTGGTTGACCCCTAGCATGATGTCATAGTTGAGGAACTCTCCCTGCTCCATCAGGATCTCAGGGTCGTCCGGAATGACATCGCCATCAATTACAGGCCCAAACGCCACATGGTACCTCGCCGGCTGTATGTCCTGCTCCACCAGCTCTCTGGAGCTCTTCTTCCTCAGACAGTCCACCATGTCTAAGGTGTCCAGGACATTGCAGCCCACCTTCTCTGCCAGGAGACGAGTGTACTTGACCGGCTGGTAGTTGACCGCCCAGCTGGAGAGGGCAGAGCCGCTCTGAATGATGGCTCTGTGGAACAAACCTGCACAAGGACACAGGGAAGAGAGGACAGAGGGATGTTTAGAGGGTTGTTATATCGCGAGAGATAATTCTGTTATGCGCCATAATACACGACGGTTGTTAATTTTGGTGCCACCGTGATCAAAAGGGGGCTGTCAGCTACACGGCTGATAAGAATAACAAAGGCCAGACAGAGCAACTTCTTGTTGCCAAACAGAGCAATAATAGAATCATGGCTGTGATAATGAATGTGCAGATGGCCTGGTCTCACAGACAGCTTGCAGACTGAGGAGGGAATCAGTGCTCTGTCTGTCATTTTTCCTCCTCCCATTTATCTCCATACACTCGCTGTGTATTAGCTCCTGTGTATTTATCTGGAGCAGATGCTGCAAATGCACCTCTGCAGGCTTTGTTGGACGTGCTGCACAGGAAGAGTCAAGACTAACAAAAAGGGCCTGTACACCGTGTCAGACATGACGTCCTTCGCCCCGTGGTAAATGCACAGCGTTTTATTGAATATGTCAACCCCGAACGCTGCCTTAATGTACTTTTCAAGGCAGCTGTAAATTGGATGAGCCTGAAACACTGCAATTATAGACACAGATGCTGCTCTCCTGCAGTCATTACACACGCACGCGAGCACGCACATGCACATGTGCACGCAGGAACAGCGCTGCATCAATAACGCCTAGTGCAAGGTAAAAGCCTAAACTTCTTTAACCCCAAAGATCAGTAAATTTTACAGGAGTTTGTGGGTGGATTTCTATAAATAAAACCCGACTCCCACTGCCTGCATTTGCAGAAGGAAGGAAGGAAGCAGCACAGATTCACTCTGTCGCACAAAGGAACTACAGCACACACCATTTCAGTCAATAAATGTTTTTTGATATGCTGTGTACGAGTGAATGAGTAGAGTGTGGGTTGGTGAAGTCTGATGTACTTCCTTCACAAATTGCATTACATTTCAGTGGCAGAAAAACAGGAAGGTGTTTTCAAATGACTACTTTTTTTTCACAAGGAACCAATTTCCAAACAGGAAACAATTTTCTCTGTTTACTTTTTAGAACTCTTTCATTCTACACAATGAACTCAAAGTGACATCACAGCTTGTCTCCCCTGTTCAGTACATCTCACATCACTGTGACTCCCAAACCCCAACCCTAACTCCCCCATCCCTAACCCCACTAACCAGTACCACAACCTGACATCTGATACGGACCCCATACCAGCGTTAAACCTTAACACTCTATATCTCAACATGTGTCAGAGACTAAACGTCATCAGACATGAATTAAACATTTAGTTTATAATAAATGTTCACATTATTATAAAACTCACAGATTTATGTTGTTAGAATATTGTTTTGCAGTAGCAGCAACATCATTAAAAAAAAGAATAAATGGTCTTTCTAAACATTTGGTGCAAACAAGAAAAAAAGGTACGTAAAGTAAAAAATAGTAGTTGAAACAGAGAATAAGCAAGAAGCTTAACAAAGTTGAATGAACTTTTTTTCTAAAGAAAAACAACGTTTTATAAATATTTATAGTAAATGTGAGATCCAGACAAACACTGAAGCTGAGAATAAACAACTATGTTGACTAAAAATTCATAAATAACGAACGTCTTTGAACACATTCAGTGCACAATTCAGTGGCAAAAAGTTTTAATTTTACACATTAATTGTTCTTATACGTTGGAAACACGGCCTCGTGGAGTTTGAGTCTCGATAAAAAAACCAACTGTGTCAGACTATACGTTAGAGCGGGCGGCAGAAACCCACATTAAAGGTTAAGCCTTCAAAACAATAAATTCTGGCACATTCTCTGTAATTTGTGATCCTCTCGTGCTATTGGTCGAAAGTTTCTTTTCTCGTCACCTGTCTTTTTCTTCTGAGGAACGCATTGCAAGATTAAATAAATTAAATAATTAATAGCATAGAGCTAACGCTTTGACACGCTCCACGTAGCTGCTCTGCAAACACATGACGTAGCATCTCCGTGTCAGAGATCGACCCCGTTGTCTGTCTACACGGTTAGAAGTGACATCTGATGTTAGTATCAGATCTGAGCATCACCACTGACAGAGTCTCAGTTTCTGATGTTTCAGCATCAGCGTGGGAGGCTCTGTTGAAGTCTTTTGTGTTTATGAGGTAAACAAGAGAGTTAAGTGCCAGATACATCACTTTGGTAGTGTTAATCAGGGGCGGCGGCGGGGGGGGCTTTTTTTTTTTTTCTTGGCAAAGATGAAGTGTTTATTTGCAGAGCTATTTACATTTATTTGTTTGCAAGTAGTAAGTGGAATTAATGCGTCTGGGTGAGTGAACTGATAAATGTTTCTATGGTGAGTGTGTGTGTTTCCAAGTATAGTCTACTCTGAGCACAGTCTAAGGGAGCGTCTTTCAGCCAAGATTTCAAAATAAATCTCACAACACCTCTCTGACTTTGCATCATGTTATTTTCTGACAAGGCCGAGTCTACACACATGGATACACATGGCAGGTTGAGGTTCCAAGATAGAGTTTTTAATTTTAAAATGTCAAACATTAATAACTACTACATGTGGAGACACACCTTTCGGGTGTTTTTGACAACCATCACGTCATCTTTGTCAAGCTTTGGATACATTTTAATTGATAACATTTTTTAAATCTCCCAAAAACCCCAACTTTCTTTACCCAAACTTTTTTGTAAATGTATTCATATTTTTGCAACAGCTTTGTAATTAGTCTTGACTAATTTCCTTCTGATTTACGAGTTTTCCCCCAGTTTACTGTCTAATACTGCAGCTGTCATAAGTAAATTTTCCTCATGAGATTAATAAAGTATGTTTATTTTTATTATTATTTTTCTTTTCCCAAAACTGAAAAAAAGAAGATAAAAAAGGAACTCAATATCAGTGCCTACTTGCGGCAAAGAAGCAAGTTGTTTTTAAACCATCCCCCAGAAATCTGTAGAGAAGAATTTCTATGATTAAAAAAAAAAAAAACACCTCCTGCAGGATTGTTTGGACTGAGCCAGATAAAAGTAAGAGGAAAAGCTTTGGTCGAAGCAGTTCAGTGGATGGCAACTGGACTTTCTTGTTGACTTGAAGATGTTTCACCTGAAACCAGGTCATAAAATAACCTGGAGGTCTAAGAACCTACATGAAGACAGAACTTTATTTTCTTTCATATGTAAAGATTTTTTTTTCACCTTTGGAACTCTCAGATCTATCTACAAACCTTCCTACTGACCTCACCTTATCTTCCCCAACCTACAGTCTTACTCACTAACATACCTTTCAATCAACTCACCCATAAACACCAACATAACCCATCAACCATCCAACTGTCCAGGTACCAAACTTTCTTTCTTCAGAGACTGGTTTACCTCCAATACTGTTCCATGTCCCATTGACCTTTGACTGAAAATCAGAGACACTGGTTTACCTCCAATACTGTTCCATGTCCCATTGACCTTTGACTGAAAGATTAATTTTTATTAATTTCTTAATTTAATTAAGCATCAAATTACAAGTACTACAGTACTGCAGGTCCAGAAGCTCCACCAGACACTGTACTTCACCGACTCATGTTCTGCTCATGTGTCCGGCGTTGACCTGGCTCCAGTCCTCTGTTGCCTTGCCCCGCCGTTGCCCCCGGAGCTGTCCTGTGGTCGTGTGCCTCAGTAGGAGGGTGGCCTGGGCCACGTCCCAGCGAGCGGAAGCAGATGTCTGGGGTGACACTCACTTGAAAGCATTAGAGCAGCAGCGGCCGGATGAAAGATGGCTGCTCTGACGCCTAAAGGAGGGCTTGAGCTTAATCCTTCCTCTCCTCCTCCTCCTCTTCCCTCCGCCCCTAACACTCTTTAGTGGTATTGCCTCTCTTCACATTTCAACTCAGATTGCTCTGCAGACAGAGTCAGTCATGGTGCAGGGAGTCCGTCCTGAATCCCAATGCCGCAGCAGCCACAGCCACAGCCGCTCTCTGGAAATCTTTGATCAGACGCTGCTGTATGAAAACATTTGCCAGCGGAGCAGTTACTGTGATTGCCAAAGCAATTTGACAGACATATGTACATCAAATCCGTTTGTCATAATTGAGGAGAGGCTTAAATACGACTGGGCTGCGTCCCGTGTCTTTCCTGCGCGCCCGGAGCTCACAGATGGCCAGCTGCTGAGGAGCCTGCGTCCAGGTTGATTCTGCTGGATATATCGGCGGCTGCGGCTGATGAAAGGCGGGAGAAGTGACTGAGGCTTCACCATTGTTTGTCGAGAAACGTATAAATCCAGTGCACGCGAGCTGTCAGCGAACCAATAAATATGTATTAGAGCAATGTTTGATGAGGCCCACTGTGATGGGAAGCTCGCTGGGGAAGGTCAGAGGGAGAAGGAGAAGTGCACAGGCACCATCAGCCACTGTGGGAATCCACTAATTATCCACTCAGGGAGGTGCATGTGTGCGTCCGTGGGTGCATGTGTGTTTGTGTAGACTTTGATTGATATGCCACAGCCCTGATGAATAGGCCACCGCACGACAGGCATCCTCCTGATGATGGTTAAGCACTCGTGACATTGTTTTCTCTTCGCCGTCCGTGCGGTTGCTCACTCGGTATTGCGGCGAATTAAAGGCGGGGGCCGCGGAGAAGCGAGCAGCGGTGGCGGCGACGACACGTGCGCCACATTCATATCTCTCCATGTTTTACTTTGTTGAGGCAACAGATACCCCGATCATTATCTACCTGTGTTTGACATGCCAGTACCTGACACCAAAACTGTGAGCAGATCCATCAAGTGCTAGCATAGCTGGCATATTGAGGTCATGCTGAATTATGACTGGAGCTCTGAGGTAATCACTCACCGGGCCCCTGCTAAAATGCTGTCGCGCGGCTCGGCAGCTGCCTCAACGCTGCTGTTATCTGACCTCGACCGCGCTGCCCCCTCACTAGACACCTGTTAAATTGGCATGCAGTTCAGGCCCCTCATTGGTGAAGTGGCCTGTGGAGATAATTTACCTCTGATGGAGAGGGGAAAAAGCTTGACCTTGGGGTATGATGACCACTGAATAGGTCACAGAGTCGCTATTCATACGCATTCACTCAAAGTTTGGGCCAATGTTCTGACAACTACGTCAGGGATGAAATGTTGTTTTCAATTAGAGACGGAAACAAAAAAAGAAAAACCTGAGATGGTCACATGAGGTGAGCGGTCAGCTGATATATGGACATGGACGAGCGGTCAGTTTGTGTTAATTGATGTGGATGTTCTCCTGGTGGTGATTCATGTAGGAGCCATAAATGATGGTGCTGTGTAATCTGGAACAGCTGGATCTAATCTCTGAAGCTTCAGCAGTGATTTTCATCAGGTTGGGCCGGTGACATGCAACGGAGAGTCAAAAAGTTCCGAGACGGGTTTCAAAAATGTAAAAAATTTTGGCATCAGAGCAAATTTTCAATGCAATTTTCAACTAATCCTTGAATTGAAATCTGTTGGAAAAGGAAAAAATATTAAAGTTTTACACAAGGTTTTTATGTAGATCTGAACTGAAAGTTCTTTCTAACGGAACTCGAATTCGAAACATAAACGAGACAAAGCAACAGGTTGTGACCTGGAGTCAAAGACAGAATTCTCACAACTGCAAAAGTTTTCGGATTTAAATGTAGGACACAGAATTCATCCTTAAACTCCCCACTACTCAACAGCGCCATCTAAAACTTAAACTAGGAAGACCCCAATCCGACATATATCTGCTGACCTTGAACGTTTTTGATTGAAATGGTGTCATATAACGTGTCGCTAATCCATTTTCCTATTCAGCTAATGGTTGTAAAGAACATACTGCAGCAGTATCTTATCTCAACTCATTCTCATATGCGTTAAACTAACGTGGCCACGGGGAGGACTTTTCTCTTCCTTTTCTGCTGTAACTTTTTTTTTTTTTTTTACATCTTGCTTCTCCCCAGTCTTCCATCTCTCCTCTCATTTCCTCTGTTTTTTTTTTTTTTTTTTTTGCTATCACGCTTTCCCCGTCACTATTTCTAAGAGACCCTGCTGAGTCCCTCCCGGCAGATGATTAGACATAAGCCTGAGTTCAGCGGAGCCTGAATCCTCTGAGCCATCGTGCTTCCTCTATCTTCTCACTGTACCCAAATCTCCACAGACCTGCAGACTATGCCGAGTCTCAGCGATGCAAACACTTCTCTATATCTCCACTCAAACTAGGCTGGACACGATAAATGTTGTTCTGCTTCTCCGAGCCTTTTACTTAGACCCGTTTTTCTTCTTCTCTGAGTGCTGGCCTTTCATCACACTCCGACTGCCATGATTCAACTAGTTTTCCCTAAATAGTTACTACATATAAAGAAGGTTTGTTTGTTTCTTTGCCCATGTGGAATTTTTGAAGCCAGTCACAGGAGGAGAATTTGAAACATTTGCCTAATTTTTTCACCTGGGCCTTACACAGCTACATAACACACGGTTGAAAACTGCCGTCTCCATGGCTACCATGCAGCCTACGGTACCCGGGGCTGCACTCAAACACAAGTGCATCCCAGTCTGATCATGCATTAGTCCACAGATAATTTTTCCACATCGAATTGGCTGCACTAAAACAACACCTACGTTTTAATTTTTTGTTTTGTTTTTACCTGTATTTACGTTTTTTTTTTTACCTCAATATCTGATGCCCAAATATAACTTAGGCTGACAGACCTTAGAAAAGCCACATTTTCCCGTCACTGAATTTACTGGATTCCTCCAGGCTACAGTGCCATGTACTGTAATTTAAAGCACTGAATCATCCAGGCAATATGTAAACCCTCCCAGCCCCTGCCCCCACCACTCTGCCTGTCTGTGCAGGGGAGAGAAAAAGACACAGGGAGAGAGCGAGAGAGAGCGAGCATTCATCTAAGTAAGATATTTGTTTGCTCAAAAAACTAAAAATGAAACATGACACACAGGAGCCAAGAAAGGACGTGCTACTGTGGTTCTATTAGATTTACATGTATATTCTCAAAAAGATTAACTCTGATCTGATTTCTTTAAAGATGATCCAATAAATTTGAGCCCCCCCCCCAAAAAAAAGCTCTCAGTTCTCTCTCTCCATTCCCTCCTGGATGGGGACTATTTTATTTTGCACGGATCCCGACACATAAATGCTGATTCTCTTTTACACAACCCTGTTTTTCCTAGTGGTGTAGCCATTTAAAAGAGAAAGTGTTTGAGCCTTTAAAGCAGAAAATCAGCGTTTCAGTGATGTTTGTTTACAGGCTGTGTGTGAGTGGCCTGTGTTTTCATCTGTCAGTGTCAGGCCTGCGTCATGCCAGGCCCGTGGTGTATTGTTTGAAGCCGTTGGTCTTATGCTCAAGAGAAAGTCGGCTTTTCTTGCCGGCTGTAGCTTAGGCCAGATAAGGAGTCTGATCCATGAGGGTGAACGGAGAGAAGAGAGAGGAAATGGAAGAGCAGAACCACATATAAAACAGGAGGGGGGCGCTATAAAAGATTGAAGAGCAGAGATAATTTAGAAGAAGAGGAAACATCAATGTTTGAGTGAAGGGAAGGAGAGGAAGTGGGAAGGGAAGGGAAAATAGAAGAGAGGAGGATAAAAATGACCCCAGTGATGGGCTTCACCTGGGTTTGGGGATCGATGTGCTTCTGAGCACGGGGAGTGTGATATCTCCTACTAATCACAACGTGACATCCACAGGTCAATACCACACACTCCGGGCCTCGTCAACACACGTTGGCCTCCCTCTGTCTGCATGCACAGCACAGCACAGCAGGGTCACCGCGTCTGTGTGAAGTCATCAGTATAACACTGCACCAAAGCTCAGCAGCACTTCGGCATCTGTCCGATGAAAGAACGTTCAGTTCAGTGATTTGTGACTAGACTTGGACAAAAACTTGAGACTGGCCAATGACTGGGGACAGAAGATTTGAGACTTGTCTGAGACATGTTACAAAAGTCTTGAGATGAGACTTAGAGGTAGGACAAAAACTTGAGATGCGACTTGGAGTCGGGACATAAGACTTGGTGCGAGGTGTAGAACATTTCTGTTGGTAGTTGTTGGTAGTACAGCGGCTTACGCCCAAATTTGAAAAACTTCACTGTGATCATTTTAAGTTCCTGATATTTTAATGTTGTATTATTCAATACTTCAAACTGAATCCACCACTCACTAATGCTATTCTTTCTAAAAAGGGTTGTGACCCAGTTACGGCGCCCACAGATAGGAGCTCAAGTATTCTGTAAATGCCCGTGTATCCACTCCGTGGCTGAAAACCATCTTATGACACTTAAAAAGGTTAGGGCAGCTTTTAAGTGCTTTGTAGTCGGCAGATAAGTGTTAGCTGGAGTGTTTGATGGATAAAACAATTGCAGGGTTAGACTTTTATTTCTGTACCTGACATTGTGCAAAGGGGAAAGTCACGCTTTATGTTCTCCATATAGTCTATAAAAGAAATGCAAGTCATGGTACGTTTGTGAATGTGGAATGTGTCGATTATACTGCACAGAAATGAGTTTAGAAAAGGATCTAAGAGTTTTTAATCATTTATGACATGAGAAATCTAATTGTTTTAACTTCTAACAGTTCTTCCTTGTTCCCTCTACAAGACATCACCAAACTCCACTAGGAAACAGATCTGCACTGCAGGCCGGCCAGTCATGCACACACACACACAGTCTCTGTCTATGAAAGAGCACCTTTGTCATTAGTGTAACTGTGCTGTTTTATCCATGATAAAATATATATTTTATTGCCATAAACTTTCAAAATTCAAGATATAAAGAGTTTATATTCAATCCTGAATCATATAAATTTAAATGAAGCTTTTGCATTATTTTTCAGTTTTTAGTATTTAAACTTGTCTCTTTTTTTTGGACATTTTAAAACCTTCCACAAAGAAAATTAATTTTGAAATTAGAGCAAACGTCATCAACGGTTGTTTTAACCAGATTCATGTCCTTGGAAACTTTTCTGAAAGTAGTTTTTTTTTTCTTTTCAATTTCCTAATACTGAAATAACCTTGATCTCGATCTCAGTCCTTAGAAAAGCGAAACAAAGGCATGATAAAGAAGCGAGTTGTGACATTTTGGGAAAGCCATTTCCCAACGCAGAAGCGTTAAATGAAATGTAGAGAATTCTTTAATTCATCTCAAAAGGTGTTTGACTTTCACTCGTTAGTTGGTCCTCATAACTAAGTTTTCAAACGGTTTGTTTTTGTTGTCTTCATCTCAGCGTGTCGAGCAGTGGTTTTGTTGGTATTTTTTGGAATGTTGTGTTTAAAGGTGGTGTGAAAAGAGCAGAGTTAAAAAGAAATACCTGGGGCACGTTTGACTGTTGCTTTAATATAATGGTTTAAAAAACACCTCCAGAAGTTGTTGGCGCAGCGACAGGTGTGCACGGTCTCCTGCGGGGCGGGGTGGCGAGACACGCGAAAAGTGCCGTGTTAAATCAAAGATGACATAAAGCATCTGCACTAATGTGTGACTGTTTGCTGTTTACTGGTCTCTAAACTGAAACAGCAGTGGAAGGATTTACTAGTGGAGGTGAAAAAGAGACAGAAACACGAGTCCAGGAACCTTCAGATATATGACCTTCAAACGCTTTCTAAAGAAATACCAGTTTCATTGACGTCATTGGTGTAGAGCTAATGTTTTGACATCGTTTTCGGCATCGCTGAATCCGTGACAGGCACTGCTGCTGCTTAGAACAGAGGTCTTCAACATGGGGTGCATGGCCCATAATGGGTCTGCAGAGATACTGCAGTGGGGTCGTGAAATTTTAGGTTGATTTTAGGTAATTAAAAATATATATTTTTAGGGCTGTTGATATAATTAGTGACCATTGTTTGATCCAATGAAAGGACAAAATGAGGCGACCATTCACTTAAAGTTACTCTTACAGAATTGATACACGTTGTTATTTTTCTTACTCTCATCCACACTGCAAGATAAACAATGGGTTGCTGGTTGCTGTTCTCTTTCCCATTTGCACTCATGCATGTTTCATTAACGCTGAAGCCTCTGAATGTCCTTCGACTGCTGTCACTTTCTTTATACTCTGGCACCCTGGCAGAATCCATCACAGCTAACTCCACACTGCTGCGGCGCTCAGATCAGCCAGATAGCTGTGTACGCCCGACAACAACATCAACTGTGAACGAAGCCTGACTGAGGCCTGGCTGTGGAAATGGGAAGAATAATGAGTTATTACAGGGTTATCTGTGTGCATCTCCATGTCATGAGTGTGTAAACAGCTCTGCTAATCTCATTAGACGAGACAAGTTGTTTAAGATGTTTTCTGATTTCCCCCTCTCTCCTATCCTGCTGTGTCCACAAATAGACTTTAAATCAGTCCAATGAATAGAAATGACTGGCGTTCTTTAGCGCCAACAGAAGCCGGTTTTCATGGGAGAACTGCTCAGGTGACAACAAAAATCACCTGACTCCTAATTTAATCCCGACTTTGGGGACGGCAAAGACAGAGTTAAGTTACTTCGAGGAAAAACAAGTAGAAGTTCCATAAGTACTAATCAGATGTCAAATGTATTTGGAATGGGAGGGGTCAGACACAAATGTGACAGTTTAGCCTCTTGATGTAATTCAGCCTGTGACAGCTAGATGGGATGATTGAAACTTATTTTTGGACTAAGAAAAGCCACAGAGAGGACATAGTCGAATTTGTAAAAGACAAATTATTGCCAGGGGTTTACATACCCCTGGGCAATCAGAGAGAGAGAGAGAGAGAGAGAGAGAGCAAGCAACGAGTGCCTAGGTCTCACAGAAACAAATTAGCTGTAAGCTGTAAGGGTATGGGAGGTGAAACTGAGATGGATACGCACATCCCGGCTAAAAGCAGGAGGTGGGTGGAAGCTTACTGCTTACCGTGGCCCTTTTCACCGCTTTCCAGTGCAGCAGATCAGTAGTTTACAAGCCTCTGAGTCTGGTTTAGAAAGCGAAATGTCCCAGATTACATCGGCTGTAGGCACGCAAAAGACGTGACAATGTGCGCAGCGTTGGCTGCACGCAGTGAGCAATAATGCAGCAGATTATCCACTGACATGTTCCTGTGGGAAGTCCAACACACTGCAAGCACAAAATACCTGTAGGCAAAGTGTAGTGTATGCATGTTGCACACAAACCTAGATCCAGGAATCCAACAACAACAACAACAACAGCTTTTTTAATCTGAACCACTGCTGATGATCCAGAACCAGAGAAGATGTTGGGGAAAAAATACACCTCGTAATTGTTGCCTTCCTTTTAAAATGACGGTGTCCTTACCATTGGAAAGACTTCCTCCATTACCAATGCCTTTTAGGGTCAGTGGTCACAGCAGCAGCAGCAGCAGCAGCCAAGGCAGCAGCAGCAGCAGCAGCAGCAGCAGCAGGATCCAAGCTGATTAACTATTGTACCAGGCATGAAGGTGCCAGGCTGGGCACGGGCTCCAACAGTGTAAACATATTCTTCTAGCTGTGTCGGTGTGACTGTGCATGTTCCTCTGACATCACTGTTTTCCTCTCCGTCCACTGTGCCAGTAGCCCCGCAGCCAGCAGCCGGTCAGCCACACAAGCCCGGTCCAAGGCACCACACTGTGGAAAACGGTGGATGAAAATAGGAGCAATACGTGTCCGCCCCGTCTTTTACCTCGTTCTTTAGAAACTCAAGGATGATTGTGAAAAGAAAAATGGAGTCACTGGAGTGAAGTGGTCCTCAAAAGAACCCTGGCTCCTGACCTTGGATATAAAAACTCACAGAAGGTGACCGTGTCTCAGTGTGTATAAAAAAACATTTATAGGAAGCTGGAACTTTGGATTTTCAGTCAAATCAAGACTGATGTACACTCCAGTCCAGTAGGTGGCGATAATGTACCTGACATTCATTTGCCATTGCTAGGACGATACACTGAGAGTTTGTTTACAAAGGCAGTACTACAACATAAAATACCACCTCAGTGCAGTAATACTCCCATACTCTGCACACTTAAGTTCAGACCAAACATTTTGTGTCTGTTGGTAAAGAAATATTTAACTAGACTTAAGTCATCGCAAGACAAAGTGTTCTTTTAGATAGATAGATGAGAGATAGCATTTTATGAATCCCTCGGGAGTTCCCTTCGGGAAATTTAGGAAAATTTGATCATCTTTGGACGACGTTTAACTGTTTAAATTAGGTCAGGATGAAGTAGAAGCCAAAGATAAAGAAACTACTGTTAAAGTAAAGAGCGATTTCGTTTCATCATGGTATTTTAGCCTAAGAGTACCGTCAGTACTGTGTGATTCATCACCGACATCCTGTCTGGTTGTGTTCTCTCCATTAAAGATAATTTAGAACAACAAGTATATTTAGAAAATGCTTGTTTTCATCTGTATCCTCTGTCACTGTCTTCAACAGGGCAGAAGTAAAAATATAAAAACAGTTTCCTGTAAAGTTTCACTATAACTCTGACTGCTGTGGACCTCACCACAGAAGTAAAAAAAAAAAAAAAACACCAAACACACACTCCCAGTGTGAATACTGTTAACAGCTTCTCTCTGCTGTGTCCACTGTGGTCAGAAACACAGGTGTACTCGCTGACTTGACTCTGACACCAGGCTTAGTCACCAGCTCTTGGACAGATGATTTGTTAAGACACGTGTCTCAGGTGTCTTCAACAGCTTTGACAAATGGTCTCATTATATTTAGATTTATTTTTTTATTTGTACTTGTCTTAGAACTTCTTGACTCACCCTCATTCCCTCGTATATGTGTGAGTGCTGTTGGTCTGTGTGCTGAAAGAAACAATGTGACTCAACCTCGGTGTTGAAACAGCTCCTTCCCCCTGATAGCGCGATACGTCTGTCCCTGTCGTATACTTCATACTGTAAACTCCCATTGAGTCAATTAGAGTGGCACGCTCCCCGGCATCACAGCCACTTACTGTAAGTGGACATTTAGACAATCGGGTTATGACATGCCTTGCCTTACAAAAGGCCCTTGGACACGTTTCAGTAGCCAGCCGTAGCGGCTGCTGCCTGAATATCCAGGCGAAACAAATCAAGTCGACTGCACACCCCAACAATTAAGAGCTATTTGTGCTGCCGATCCGAACTCGGCATCCAGCCGCTCAGCATCGATCCGCTGCAAAACGAATCCAAATCAATCCATTCTAAAGTTTTTCTTTTGATTAGGAAATACGCCGAGTTGCTGAGAGGTTGACTTTAGTAATAGAGATTAAAAATGCGGTGACCAAAGAGTTCATCAATCTGAGATCCTTCACTACTGCTTCCCCTGGAACAAAAGTGCGCTGAGTGCACATCTGTCTGTGCTGCAAACGAGGAAATTTATCTCCGGAAGACAAAACGGACAGACATATGGATAAACCCAGGCACCAATATCTATTTTCATTGTGTCAAAAAAGAAAAAGTGAAAGGAGGAAAATAAGAAAGTCAAGGGAGGATAAAGTGGGTAGGAGTGCATGTGTGGTGGGTGGCGGCAAAGACAAAAACTTGAAATTCCTCCGTGGGTGCTATTGTCCCAGGAGAGTATTCAAGGCAGGCACCGGCTCTCTGCATAGGAAAACGTCTCTCGGCATGCTAACTGTGACTTTGCATTCATTGTGAGGAAGACAGGAGCATTTCAATTCACCCGGTGACTCATGCGACCATTTCATCTCCAATACAGACTGTTTCTGAGCCCAGCGCCAACTGAAGGGGAACTGATATTAGAGTGAGATTAAATGAGATGTTTTTGCATGTGTTAGAGACTTCTCATCCATCCATCACCGCAAATGAAGACAAATTTTCATCCTGATGAGTATTTGTCACGTGCCGTCGATGAATAATTTGATTTAAGCAGAAATGAAAATAATGGGAAAGCCAGAAATAGCCCAGCTTCTATTTCTCGACCGGCTCCGCGCACAGAGACTGATCCATGTCTAAGGAGATTTGACGTCTCCGGGAAACAGTTAGCTCAAAGCGTTTTTTATTTAAGTGTGTTTTGCGCAGCTCTGCCACCTTTCTATAGGGTCATATTGGCTTACGATGCTCTGCAACTGAGAGTAAATATAAGCCCGAGTATTAGATCTGGGGCCCGGGATGAAATTTAATTTCTGCGAGCTCGGTGAGAGAGATTGCTTGCTGAAACACATCCGCACATCCAAGGCCACATATGGCAAGTCATATCAAATATACATGAACCTCAGGAGATCGCGGCACGGCTGCGCTCCACAAGTCCTCGTCCCATCCTGGTCTTTGTAGGATGTTTGATACCGACACTGGCATTTATGTTGATGTTTACTCAATCTGTGCATATAAACATGACATCCATCTTTTCCCTCTCAACACCTCGGTTACTGTCCAGTGTCACTGAGTCACTGGATGCTGCGATGAAAGGCAATAACGCATGCAGATGATTTGGCTGATATTGAGAAGTGACAGTTAATTGCATTGGTGTAGCCAGATGATAACAGATTGATAGTGTTGTAAATTTTAATGGACAAGCAATTAATATCTATCGCCTGCGCCCCGTGTGAAAAAAAAAGTGTCACATTAGATTCCAGATGAAACACACACACCCACGGCAAAAAGAAAAGAGAGAGAGTGAGAGCGAGAGAGAAAAAACAAAAACCCTCAGTGCCAGAAAAACATCTCAATTTTTGGCATTGTGTCAACCTCATTTCAGACTGGCCAAGCTAATAACAAGGAGTATATACATTCCTGTTTCACAGTAGCACTCAAGCAAGTTCTCCATTTTGGCAGGGCAGAATGTGGTGTATTTTTACCTCTCGTCCTTCCTGTCAAGCTTTGAAAAGGCCAAATGGGTAGTGGTGGACAGTTTCTTCACTACCTCAATACCCAAAATTGTGTTGGCTGCTTACAGTGGAGTGGTGGGGCGGGGG
>NC_024321.1:14518182-14570937 GCF_000523025.1 Cynoglossus semilaevis
AGAAAACTGTGAGCTAAGCTATGGTGGGGAACAGTGCGTCCCTGCCCTGGCAGCCTCATTCACTATTTATTTGTGTGTTTGTGTACGAGAGCCACACACACACACACACCAGTTTGGTCTTTCTGTTTGCTGGTGTTACAAATGCATACATTCTGTTGGGCCGTTTTGTTGCTGTCGGTGGAGCAGTGTCACTGTGTAACTGCAAAACAGAACATTTGAGCGTCGCCCTTTTCTGCCTCAGTGATCGCACTTAAGATCCTCAGTGTTTTTACATTTGAACTCAATTATAGCCCGGAGCTAAGAAAACCAAATACAAAGGCAATGAAATAATACTGGTGTGTGTGAATGGCTGTGTGAATGCTAAAACGGCGATGCTAAAGGGTCGATTCCAGTATGAGGCCAATGATTGTGATGTTGTAATTATCGCAAATACATAGTATTTTACAAATATATTATTACAAATGTATTTTGTAGAAATTAACTTTTATTGACGCAAAATGGAGACACAATTATGACATATTTTTCCCTTGTTCATACATGTATTCAATTGAAAAAAACAAACAAATTATGAGTTCTAGCTATGCTTCCAGACGGACCCCCCCCCCAAACCATCAAAATCCACACTTTTTTGTTTTTCTACAGCACAAAAAAATCCAAATTCTAGCATCCCTAAAAGCTAGCCTAAACATCGACAAATTCCACAACTGTGCACAGAGCTTTCCGTACTAGCTAACCCTCCGGAAGCAAGCATAGTCTTCTTACCGCTTTCCCAAAGGCTAAACCTACAAAACTTAAAGCACTTGGTACCGAGCATATCCGAACCCGCTGAACACCTCAGAGATCAGGCGAGACTGAGCGACCGTTTCTGGGTTTTATCCCATTTTTAAGAAGCGTTCCAACTTTCCTGTAAACGGGGCTTTGTATTTACTGTACATAATCGTGCGGTATTACTGTGGAGTAGGCTGTGGAGTACTGGCATGTGTACGTACGTGACTGAGTGTGCTTGTCTATCACTTAGACTGCCTGCTGACACGCTCCACTTTCTCAGTGTCAAACTAACACACATTCAGCAGCAACTAATGTCAAAACACTTGACACATCTCAACCCACAGACATTCCTTCCCGGCTCATATTCAAAGTGACACCTGTAAGCCTGCTCTCATACTATACACTGTGCTGTGTGCACTTGTCAGCTGCCATCAGCTCATAATGAATCGATTAACAGGAGTTTTCTGTCAACATGAACTCAGAGGGACTGAGGGCATTAGGGTAAAAATAATCAGGAACAACCTTTGTTTTGTTTTTTTTTTTTTTTTTGTTTTTTTGGAGTTTTGGTGATGGAGTTTTGGTGATTCTGGAACTTTTCCTATGATTTTAAATCAAGTTACTGTATAAAAGGCAAAATGCAGCATCGCTAACATTTCCTGATAAGCGACAATAGAAGACGTGCAAATGAAGGAATCAATTAGGGCTGTGTCGGAGTCAGCTGTTTTGTCGTTTCCTGCTGGATTACTGACATCTCATGACTTACGGTGACACTTAACACAGAGCTGTTGTTAATGTTATCAGTACGAACCTGTAATTTAAATGTCAGCCGTGTAAAGGCCCGGAGAGAGGTTGTGATTTTCTCCACCTGCTAACAACAGGTTACATTTCGTTTGTGATTCAATTAAAATTGCCAGCTCAGTTTGACTACACCAGGCTTTAATGTAATGTGGATACGGGTCGAAAAGTTCCAGGACAAATTGATAAAAAAAAAAAAAAAAAAAAAAATTTAAGATAAATCACTACGGTCGCTTCTTTAGAGTCAAATATGTTTTGAGCCGAGAATTTCTTTCTCACCAGCTTTCCAAGGACTGGCATTTTCTTTCAGATTTTGGAAAGAGGAAGAAAAAAAAAATAAATCAAAAACTGACAGAAAATCTTTTTCTTACTTTAACAGCCTTCCATTCGAGTTGTTTTTTAAGGAAAGCAAAAGAAAGAAAAGTGAAACATGAAGTGAAGTATATTTTGAGTATTTTGATGACACAGTGGTATCAGTAACGATGTGTTCAAGTTCTGATAACAATTTTATTACATTTAACTTTACATTAATTTAATGTGAACAGAAATAATAAATGACCAGATGTTAAACTTAATTTTTTATATTATATTATAATCTATCCTAAATGGAACTAAAATTTGATATTAATAAAAAAGACATTGGAAGTGATTTTCTTGTTGAAGTGCATGATTAAACATCCGACAGCTACTGTCTCCCAGTGTATCAACCCCCCCGCTCCCTCTCCTTCCCTCACCCTCCCGCCCTTAGCTGAATAGATGTCAGATGTACAAATGAGTCTATTTGTGAATAAAATTCACCCTGGAAACATTTGCACATGACAACAGCGCCCGTACTTGTTTTACAGCTTGGAGCAGATCGGATCTAGCTCACGGTGATTTGTCTTTACCCACAACACCCACACCTTAAGTTGCTTTTCACTTTGTTTACCTGCACTTGCGTTAGGTGTGTGTTAAGTACTTCCATGGTGACGTTTTTTCATGTTCAAACATTTTTATAGGGAAGGGGGCGCTCTACCTTGACGAGGACTGAGGGATGTTTCCTTTTTTTTGTCCACTGAGACCCTCGTACAGTCCCGGTGACGTCGCTCGTGTCATGGCTCAGCATTTTGCTCTGCGGCTTCATCGGTTTTGACAGAGGAAAACAGAGACGTGTGTTTCTGACAAATTACATCTAAAATCTACACCATTTGAATAATGTAATACTGTAGTACTTCAAGGGCAGGTTGAAAAAAAAAGAAAAAGGAAAATCAAACTAAGCTCTTCCTCTGGGATGTTGTAGTTATTACACATGTACACAAGGAGAAGAGCATGATTCTCCCTTAACTGATGCCGGTGGCTGTCTCTCCAAGGAGATACCGAGCACCGATAGTTCCTCTCCTGGTCCCAGGAGGTCGAGGTCAAAGGACAGTATCAGCTAGATAGGTATTTGATCCATGGAGGGGGGGTTTATTCCACACAGCTACCTAATAGAGACCAGAGGGAGAGGAGGCGGAGCAGAACCTGGTAGGACTGTAGCACAGAGGCTCTGTTTTCCATCCAGTCTCGCTCCTCTCTCCTAATGAGCATTCTATTAGCAGCTCAGGGATGGATTTAAGCAGTTAGACATACGGAGGAGGCTGGCTAACAATGCAAGTGGTTAGCTAAACAGCTGTTCTCCTTCAGCTGCCACCTCCCATTCCCAGATAATGAAGCTCTCACCGATGAGCAGAAGTCCCAGGACATGCGAGGGAAAAGCCACTGAATCCCAGACAGGAAATCGCAGCCACTTGACGGCCTCGTAAAAAGTCCGAGCTGTGAACGGCTCCAACGATAGGACAAACAAAGCTCCAATTAGAAAGTGGCTCAGAGGGGAGCCCTAAGAATAGCACGTTGGGCAAGTGAAGACATATTTATGAGAAGTGTGTGCGGCGCTGTGTGTGAGGAAAGTAAACACTCCTGCATTGATTTTTTTCCAGCCTGAAGTGGAGGAACCTCCAGTGCCTTTGTAGTGGATAATAAACAGATGACTGTGATGATTTTGGTGAAACGTGGCATCGCTACATTTCATTATGTCTAGCAGAGTGAGTGGTGTTCACAGTGGTGGCGGCGGCATCAATCAAGATTAGCTGGCAGGCCATATGCCTTTGTCAACATCTCAAATGTGTAGTGTCCCCCCCCCAAAGAAA
The DNA here is from genome assembly GCF_000523025.1 of Cynoglossus semilaevis. Classification (NCBI taxonomy): domain Eukaryota; kingdom Metazoa; phylum Chordata; class Actinopteri; order Pleuronectiformes; family Cynoglossidae; genus Cynoglossus; species Cynoglossus semilaevis. Next base: position 14,521,911 of record NC_024321.1, read on the forward strand.
AGAAATTTCCACAATGACCATTCACACATTAGTTGTCGGTCACCATGTGAAAAAAAGTTCTGCAAATTTTTTTACAGCCTTCGGGAGAGAGAAAGAACAGATTTCTTAGTTCTTGTGGATTATGTATCAAATGTTCTCCTCGTACATTGGATTTACTTTGCATAAAATACTTACCAAATCTCTGAGGATGTCAAAGCTTCCCACTGTTTAAAATGAAAGGCCTCACAGATCGTAGGAGGTTTCCAGGTTTCCGAAGTCTACACTTAAATCTATTTATTTTGCAGCCAGTAGCCAGGTGTGCTTTGGTGTAAAAATAGAGCTTTTTTCATGGAGCTACATCTGGTACTGTGGCGGAGACTAAACTGCTTATCATGAACAGCTTCAGCGGGAACTTTCCATTAAGTATTTGCTCTAATCTCCCTTTGTTAGCTCATGGATAACACAGGTGTCGCAGTGGGAATTTAGTTTAACTCCTTTTCTACACTTCTCTTCTTCTTTAGCAAACACATTCCCAATTGGTGCTGGCAGCTGCTGCGCTGCTAAAACCCCGCAGATGTTACGGTGGTATAGACAGTTTAAGAATAAAGTAATAAAAAAAAGAAATGGTTTTAGAATCATTTAAACTCTGTTAAAAATTTACAAATCACCATTTTATTTAATTGATACATTTCCTTCGGCTGGTAATCCTGTCCCCTGCTGCTGTTGTCCTTCTACGTCACCACTCTGGCACCGTTTTGCTTATTTTGAATAAAATCACTAAAGGTATGTTATAACTAGGGCTGTCGGAATTAATACATCAATTGTATTGGCACTGTGATGGAAAATTTATATCCAATAATTCTACTATCCATCCACTTATCATAGCTCTAATACAAAGTCAATATACTGTTGTTGTCATTAGAAAACACTGCGATAAAATGTTTGCCATATCTTCTAGACCTCCATATTAATTCAATCATTTGGATTAGTCAAAAAAACAACAACAAAACAACAACAAATAAAAAATAGCTCTTTTTTATAATTAATTGTGATTAATTTTGATCTCAATTAATCATGATTAATTGTGATTGATCACAATGGATCATGATTATTCACAGACAGCCTGTGATTAGTCAACATTTTGATCTCTGAGAGCCCGATTTTCAACATTGGTTTTGGAATAAAAAAACCTCTCCAACCCTGAAAACAAAAAGAATATATACATCAATGTTAACTTCAAAAATCAAAAAACTGCCTCAGTGAAAAATGTTCACATCATTCACATCAAGCACTTTGAGGTTCCCCCCCGCAGGGGCTTTCAGTCAAGTGTCTGCACCAAATGTTGAACTGTATCTCTGATTCCAGCCACTGTGAACTTATCTGGTAAAACAAGCCCGGTCTATCTGGGGCATTCTCCTGAAGACAAATTGTTTGTGGATTATCTAACTAGTGCACGGACCTGCAGCAGGAGCACGGAGCTGCACATTGCTATTATTTTTCAGTTTGTTATTTAACACCTGCATGTCAAACAGCTTCTCACACCGCCTTCAGTTTTAACTCATCTGGAGAAAGGTGCGAATTTCTCCATGTTACGTGTGATTGGTGAATACGTTGTACCTGCCAAACTGTTGAACGCACACACACCAGCGGCCGCTACATTTTACACCTAACATATCAGGCAGATTTCTTTTCTTTTTTTTTTTTTTAAGTCTTACGCCTAACTGCATTTTTACATGGACCTTCTGCACTGCTAACATGCATTTTTACATGGACCTTCTGCACTGAGCAGGCAGCGTGCCCTAGTTTAGATATCATCTCGAAAGCAAACAGAAAATCTTGACGTACGATTTACTACCCATGGAATGAGAAAATTGTCTAGAAGTTGTGAAAAAGCACTTTGGCAATGTTGTTTCCTGACAGTTGCATTGGATTTTGTGAGTCACTCTCTTTCACCGCTGAACAGGATCTATAGCTTGTGTTACCTCTCTAAGCTAAAAATCTATTACAGCCTTGCAGGCCTAAGAGCTAAAGATTTAGTCTTTTTGTCAGGTTGCACAATGTTGGCTCTTTATAGTGGAGCATTCTGCAGTCAGCATGTTTGCTGAAGTTGCTCTCATTGGGGATTTCATTGTGCTCAGACTATGCAAATTTCATGGCGAGGGCTAATGCATTTGCACTGGCTCGTATTGAATGTCTTGGTGGGTAGGCTCGCGCTCGTGATGACACATGTTTACACCAACAGTACAGATGTTTGCTCAAGTCTTCGGCCACTCTTGCTTTTTCTGTTTTAGCCCCAAAGGAGCCCTGAGGTGTTTGACTACCACTTGTGTCTTATATCGAAATAAATTAATCTTCAACCTTTCGAGGATTGCAGTAGAGCTGATGGAGGGCTAGTAGACCATGGACCGTTCACCGGTCCATCTGGTCTTTATACCTATAGTCAATGTAAAGTCTCCAAAAAAAAAACAGCTTTTGGACAGCGTGGCTATCAATGCTGAAGATAAAACCCATGGTCTTCTGTAAGGCAAGAGCAATAACCACTCCTGCACTGCAAGATTGTATCAGTCAATCAATATACAGCTTCCAAAATACTAATCCATTAAAATTTTGTGATTACTCGTATTATGTTCAAAATGCATGTTTTATATGTAAGATACTGTGATTCCCTTGAGATAGTAGCAGTAAAAAAATCTTGTAAATTCTAAACTTAATATTTGATATTATCACATCAACTATAAAGCCAAGGCTATTTGCCTCTGCCAAGGTATTTACATTTTATCTAACACAAGAGTCCAGAGCCAACATCATAACATAATAACAGGTACAATGGGTAAGAGATGCTCCAGAGCAGGAGTACGACGGTGATAAGAAACAAAAATGTTTGTTCTACGAACTCCATTGCCTAAAACACTTAAGGACAAAATAAAGCTAACAGTAACAAAAGCTCTGTCAATGTGAAATTAAATTGTTACTAATGAGTAATTAATGCTCCAACATGCCCCACCAATAACAAGTATGGCCCCATTTTCTTTAAATACATGTAAACATTAAGGTACACAAAAAATTCTTTTAATGTTTAAAAGAAAATGTTCTCTCCTTTTTTTTAATGTTTAAAAGAAAATGTTCTCTATTATTTAAATGTTTAAAAGAAAATGTTCTCTGCAGAAATAAGTGGAGCACTGAAAATGCCCCATTAATTGTCTTACATTTCTATGGGATTTTTTTTTTTGGCATGTCATCTATACTGAAAAAATGTCACACAGAAACACCTATGGCATTCAAGGTTTCATCCATTACACACTCAGCAGAATACATTTCGACTATTTATTCTCTGACAAGGCTTTGTTGAAAAATTGATTGTAAAATGAAAGGCCAGCTGTTATTGCTGATCCGTTTGTCGTCACATTCTCAGATAAAAGCCTCTCAGGGAAGATGTTGATGGACAACAACGGCTTAATAACTATTGAACTGAGTCATTTCTGGCAATTTAGATACTGGTTAATTTAGATAGGCAAATTGCAGCTTAGGGAACTTAGGGCACCGGGATAACAAAGCACAGTGGAAATACATTGTAGTTTTTTTTTCATATACTTGTGTATTCTTCTGTGTTTAGTAGTGTTTTAAGCTTGGCTGTTTGGCGAAACAAAATTGTTTTCTCGCACTGTGTGCAAATAAAGACTTTGTATCAGAACGGTGATAAGTGGATGGATGGTTGAATTGTTCCATTAACATGTGTAAAACAAAAATGCATCCGATTATTTTTGCAAACTAATTATTTTTCAAGTCAACGCGTTACCTTGTGCAGCTCTATCTGAGACCATAATCTCTTCGTTAATATATTCCAGCCTTAACCACGTCACCATCTGGAAATATTTCATGATTGAAATTTAGAAACGCAACGGTGCAGACACATAGTGATTATTTGTCTTCTAGCAGTGAGTGTAGCTGTGGACTATATGAAAACATCAACAGTATAACACAGTTCCACTGTTGTATTTCTCTACCTGTCAAATCATTCTGTATACAAGCAGAGAATATGGCAGGCAGTCTGTATGAAAATATTATATATATATGTATTCTCGGATGGCTGTAATAGTGCAGGTGTTTTTTTTCCTCATCTGTGCAGATAGAATGGTTTTGCTGGAGTTAAGTGGCCAAAAAGTCATACATTTCCTATTTCAATAATAAGTTAGGAGCTCGGAAATCAGCACCCGTAACGAGCTGAAATACCAAGTAACATCGCCGTCCGGGTGCCGATGTAAATAAATCACATGTCATGCAAACCTGTAAACTAATGAGGAATGTGACGGTGCCATCAAGCATAGCGAGGCTTCACAGTGAATCCACAGTATGTGTCTGTTGTTCATGAAAATGCATGGGCTACCTTCCCTGTGAGCGGGCATAAACAGATGTACACAAGGTCTGGTCTCTCTAGCTGCGGAGGAGAACCGTCAGCGGCAACATGCAAACACTGATTGCTCGGGGTCATCGGAGAAGGGCAAGGTTCGGCTAATTACACAGTAATTGTTCGTCTGGCAGACAAACACTGGGACAACAATCTGCCCCGATAGCACACCGTCTGAATTCAAGCAAACATACAACTGCAATCTTGGCTCAAAAAAATTGGAAGGCATAAAAAAAAAAAAAATTTTTTGCAGTGAGGAAGATGAAAATGGAGAGCAGAGTGCAAGGCGAAAGAAAGATGGAAATAATGAAATGTGAAAACAGCTTAAGGGAGACCGGTGAGCACGGGGAGAAATTGGGCCAGTGTGTGTGGAACAAGAGGGAATAAAGGGAGGGCGGGAGAGGGAGCGTAAGATAGGGAAGGTGTGAGGGGAGGAGGGAGGTCAGAAGAGATGTGGAGATAGGCGGAGGAGGAGGGGGAGAGATGAGCCCCCTGTGCTCAGCTGTCAGTGCTTCCTCTGCAGGTGGGGCAGGAGGAGTGCCAAGTCCCTCTCCCACTCACACAGACACCCATGCATCGCTTTATAATGGATGCTTTACACTGGTGCCAGGGAGAGAAAGAGTGAAGCAGAGAAGAAGACATGGTGAGAAGACGAAAGGGAGACACGGGGGAGGGAGCTGTAGTGAAAAAAAGAAAGAAAGAAAGTGCTATGAGGAACGGGGAAACAGAGCTGAGGGAAATGCTTCAGAGGCTCGGGCGGTGGAGACGAGTGGAGGAAGACGGACAGACTGATATTCCCATCAAGTCGTTATACTAATCAAGAGAGGAAACAGACCAGACAGTCTGCCAGCAATGTGACGCAGCTATTGGTTTAATTGATCTAAAGCCTAACAGGATCAAACAATGGCAGGGCCACAGACAGGTGCCCCCTCCCATTACGGCTGACTGTCACTGTCCATTAGGGGGTGTATGGGTGTTCACTTGACAGTGATTTATCAAGAATGAGCCATTGATGCCATCCACCTGAACTAATGACTCGCCGGCATCTCCGCTGGGAATGCAGGTCATCAGCAGACGACATACTCTGTAGTCACCTCGTTCATCAGCTGCCATTAGATTCCAAACGCAATCCGGGCGATACATCACCAGATGTGTCCGGTTGCATTGTCCTGGAGACTGTTGCTGTGAGAGACCACGTGGGCCGCACGTCTCTCAAACCGCTCAGCGGTGCAACTGGTAATACGACACAGCAGGTATGTATACGATACATGTAATATTGGCTGATGGGGGCACGGACTTCCCCGAGAACTCAATTATCCTCTGATTCTTTTTTCCGACCTGCCGCTCGGCCCTTTAAGACCTATAAGTCTGTGGTTTATGGGCTCAACTGCCTGCTGCAAGCACAGACAGACTGATGGCTGCGCTGCTCCAATGAAGTGCCTTCACCGTTTTCCGGCCATTTGTCAATTCTTCATTTCTCTGCTCTCTTCTGGCTAGGGATAGGTAAAAGCTGCCTCCCTCTGACAGCCAGCTTGACTTGATATTGTTTTCCTTGGTGTTACCTCAAACTGGCTGTTTGACCTCAGCGGAGTCGTCTTTACCCTAATAACATCCTTCCTGCCTTGGACGACTCCACTGGGCCTACTTTTCTATCTTTGGCTTTGTGGGGTTTTTTTTCCATCTGCAGTAGTGAAATAAAACCCATTTGTGCCCCAAAAGAATGATCCAGATTTTTAATTCAGAGGGTCATCAGGTAAATAATTTCTCTTTTGGTAATAATTTATTTTTCTTTCTCTCTGCTTTGAGCCAAAATGCTCAAGGAATGAGAAGGAAATCTAGGGGAACAATGGGAAGTTGAAATTAGTTTGCGTTTCCTATACAATGGTGGCCTGAGAGTATATGGCAGACAACAAAGCTGGGGAGTCAGCGTAAATACACGGAATTGTCGTTCAACAGAGATGGCATCCCTTTGGTTTAATTATCGCTGCTGTCAATCCAGGCGGAAGAATACGACACCTGACAAGGCGTGTCCCCATTCTCTCATCTCGCGTCGGCCTCTTTCACACCCTGCGTTGCACAGACACCTTTCAGAACACAGCAAATCAAAACTTGAGATAGACGCACTCCATTGCCCCAAACACCCAGGTAAGTTTACAGTGTCGATTTGCTGAATGCCTTTGACACCTCAGAAATTGGCTCTATTCAACTTCAACAATTGTCCCTGGTTTTTACTCAAGCACTAGGTATTTGCACAACAATGGCAGCCGCATCACATATAAATAAAGGATGTGGTTTTGCAGCTATCTTTCCAGGTGTCTCCAATTCACAACCCGACTCGTGCAAAGGTGCCTTTATACAGGGCTTAAACTCCAGGCGATGGATGACTGCTACAGGAAGCCGAGCCTCAAGAAAATGAAGTTGACACCGAGTGCGGATGGATTGCACCCTGAGATCTGTATGATGAGATCTCAGCACAGGGGCATTATGTAGTGGGAGGGCCGGGGGTGGGGGCAGTCTCCAGGCCATTCCACTAGGAAAACCTCCCATGGGCTTCGTTTCAGAGAGGAAACCCACACATGTTATTTTCAAAGGTCAGAGCCACATGTAACATTACAGCTAAAGCTGGTGTAGTGCTACGCTCGCACATTCTTCATCTACGTAGACGGAATGTTGGCCTCCATCTTTCCTCTGCAGCGCAGGGTATCGCGGTTTGTGTTAACCTTAAATTATGTATCAATATCTTAAGAAGTGACGAATGAGTGCACGGGTGCAACACATTCTCGCAATCCCCAGCTGTAGATCTACAAGAGAGTTTGTGTTTTTGCCCCAGAGGACATCTCGGAGTGGCATGTTCGGGGTAAGTGATTGTCAGAGCAGAGGTTAGCTGCTCATGGCAACGCAGACTCTGAATCCCACAACGGGAGCACTGTATCAGCAAGATTGACAGAGGCAGATTGATTCGAGGTCCAGTAAATGTTGTTGTCACTCTTGTTTCCTTCCTCTGCAGGTCCACATGTTAAATACGTGTCACAGAGAGCACTGTCATCATTTGCACTGGCTGTGTAACAAGGTAGTGCTCTCTCTGAAGTAGACGAGTCAAATATCCCAACAATTTGGGGCTGTCAATCAATTTCAATGTTTAATTGTGATTCATTGTCTGTGGATAACTCTAAAAGTTTAACACACTTTTTTTATCTGTTCAAAATGTATCGTATCTTAAATCTTTAGGTACCCACAGTACATACAGTAGTATTTGCACCAATGATTCCACCAACTAAAAACCAGGACAAATATAATTAGGAATATTTATCCTCAGAGAGGTATTGTAGCAATGCTATTTAAAATTTTATTTTTATGTTGTAGCAATGCTATTTAAATTTTTTTTTAATATTCAGTTACTCATCACATCAAGGTGGGGTGGAAACACAGGTACCATCGACAGTAAATGTCGAGAGGACCATCTGGCAGTGCTTTGAAGCTCACTCAACATTTTTCTTTTTTATGCCGTCCAAATATTATACTGCTTCAACACTTGACGCTTCCTTAATTCCCCAATCTATGTGGTAGCCCTGGGTCAAATAACAGAAGGTGTGCACATTAAAAAAAAAAAAGTTGGATTTTATAGTAAGATAGTGCCTAGGAGTTATCAGGTTACTTAGGGTATAACATAAAATACATTTACTTTGTTCAAGTACTTAAAGTAATGGTGGACTAGTTTCTTTGTTTGTAAAGGTGTATATATAAATATATATTTACTTATTACTTAAAACCATCTATTTTTCTCTGAGCTTTCACACTGGTTACATCTCCTAGAAACCCAGTACTTATCACATGGCCCTCTTACTACAGTATTTGTGGTTCCAGTGTTTTGCCCTGTAGTGTCTCCCATTTAAAAGGCCCGGTGTTCATTGCACCAGTGTAATAAAACCCGAGCATTTAACATGCACATTTATGGGCCTCAATAACCCAGAAGTCTTAATAAAAATGAAAGCTGACATTGGCATGAAGGATCCTCTACACTAGCTGTCTTTAATGTCCAAGACGTTCCATTAAATGGGGAACACTTCCTCTGAAGCGGAGCTTTTATCCTGATTGCTTACAGGAAGAGAGGGGAAAAAAAGAAAAAAAAAAATCAACCAAATGACCTTCAGTGCTGCCACAAATAGCCTTTCTTTCCCGTGTGCCTCATGAATAGACATCGCCGCACAGATATGGACATGAGGGAAACACACACTCAGCAGGTTAACGTGACCTTAGAGAACACAGCATTATCTTGTTATTCCTAGTGAAGCAGACATTTCAATATAAACATTAAAGTCAGGCCCAGATGCTGTGATTTTATTCATACATGTATCTACTATGAATCAGACCAAGAACCAAGAACCTCAGTCAGTGCCAGGTCCATGACTAACATTTTCCTCATTTGCCTTTGACCTAGGGGTAAGAAAACAACAAGAGCAGAGCAACCGCCATCTTTGTGGTCACCAACCTGGGGTCACATCCCAGGGGGTTGTCGAAATGTTCTCGTTAATAATTCCTTGTCAATTACGTTCTTACACTTACTCTAAGGTGACATACGATGCAAGAAATGACCAAACTCTAGCAACGTACATCAAACGTACTGTGTAACCCTGTGAGAATTTGTCATTTTCATTACTAATAGCTGATTCGTGTACACCTGCAGATCATTTTCCTCTCAACACTCAATGTTGCCATGGATACGTGAAGCTATCCTCAGTCTATCTCCCGTAGAAGAGGTGGGCGGAGCATGCTCATTACCATTTAAAGGCACAGACACACCCAGTCAGGACAGGGATGTTAACCAAAAATAACCAGCTGTGCTTTCTAATAATAATAATCTTTAATTATTTTTTTATTATTTAGACACCAAGGAACTAAGTTAATTTGCAAAGGAGCCGCACAATATGTTCCTTTTAAATATAGTACCGACTGTGTCTGTCTATTAATAGTAGGGTTGAAGTCCATATAGTAATTATAATAACAGCGGTCCCCCCACCGTGCTGCTCTGCTGAGAGAAGGTCAGGAGTCCTGATCACGCTGTAATTGTAGTTGGATGTTTTCTGTAAAAGTCATTAGCATTAGATTATAATTAATAACATCAATGCTGTGGGTAAATAACTTGTCCAAGCAGCAAGCGTCCCTTCCACTGAACTTGTGCCACTGTTTTCTGTTTAAAGCTGGAGGAAAAAATAGGCTGGGAGCCGAGATGTTCCTCTGTGGGAACACAACTGTTGAGTTACATTTAATAAGCTGGTCAAAACTGCCCCTGCTGAGACACTGCGCTTTTAATGACCATCCTCCCTCCAACGTCTCAGATGTGCAGCTAGATTGCTTGCCACATACGGCAGCAGACAAGGCAGCCATCTTATAAATAGCAACACAAGAAGACACATCCTGGAGACTGTGGAGCTGAAACCCAGGGAGGCAGAAAGGGAGAGACACACTGGCACATAGAGAAAGCACACGTCCCTTGCATGCTTTTACTGTCTGTGAAGGCAGGGAAACAGATGGGTGCAGCGAGGGGGAGATTAGATGCAGGGGAGGGGCTGATGTCTCAAGAATCCAGCCCTTGAGAGAGAGAGGGGACTTTCAGGGCAGTAGGCACACCGGCTAGAAGGCAAAAGGAGGACGCTAGGTGATGGATGTACCCTGTGACTGTAGCCCCCTGGTATCCTCACACAGACACATCACCAAAGGCCAATCCAGAAAAAGGCAAAATCGAAGAGAAAAAGCTGGAAGGCTAAACCGATCCTGGAAGATCCAGCTTATTTATTAGGCTTTAGCTGAGGCACCGAGCGTCTGAAGTAAGTTGTCGTTCTGCCACAGACAGGCATAAAAGTAGTCTCAGTTAGATAGGAAGTCTATGCACTCTAGGCAGTGATGACAGACTGTGTACAGTAAGAGTGGGAATACTGTCATTAAATACACCGACACACCAGGGAGCTCCACAACAGTGTGTCATCGCTGATTTACCTCCTCCCTTTTTTTAAAATCAGGGCCTGACTCTGCTGCAGCCTAGCAGCAGGTGATGGAAAATGTTTGTGCGCAGGCCGTGTGTGCAGTATATATGTATGTGTGTGCGTTCCAAAAAAGAGCATATACACAGTATGTAATGATTTCGACTGTGGGCTCAGTTCATTTGTCTTCCACCATTTAATCATTTTTAGGGTCGTGGTGGGCGGACAGTACAGCCAACACCAGCGGTCTTTGGGAGAAGCCAGGGTTCACACTTGACAGTTGGCCAGTCCATCACAGGTGCCACATGCACAAGCAAGCCACCATTCACACTTGGATTCACACCTGGGTCGGTTTAGAGACTGTGGAGATTGAACCAGTGAAGTGCTGGTGTCAGATCAATAACCAATTTTTCCATCGAATGGGCCTGATAGCGCCGTGATCCCCGGGTAAGAGAACTGAGCTTTTTATCAGAGGATTGTTCGAAACCCACCTGCACTTAGTCAAATACAGAGACCACTGAAGCTGACTTCTTTGGACATTGGTTGCCAAACCTTTTCTCCAGCGCCCCCTTTTTGTAGGTAGGACTATTGTCAAGCTTGTAGCCTCGAAGTCACATGATCACAGCTATTGTCTCTAAACTTCCCTGGACTTCATTTATACCACGGTAATCCCTATAATGGCCATTAATAAAAGAATACAAATTACAACCATTGTAATTTCAATATTCTGAAAATTAGGGTATTTTAGTTGCTTCATTATCTTTCAGACCTGATAAAAAAAATCAAACACAAATCCATTACTAGAAAGCATCTGAAATATGTTTTCTTCCCACACATTAAAGCTTCTCAGCTGTTGTAGCTTTTTAAACTTTATTTTTTTACAAACACACACTGATTAAGGGGCAGCCAGGATAAGAGGGGAGGGGGGGGGGTATCCTGGAGGTGGCAAAGGCAGGTGCAAGAGGAAATTTCTTTGCTCAGGCTTCCTGTCTCATTCGGCATTCGACTCCAGTCCTAACTTCATATAATAACAACAGGCTGTGCTCTGAGAGAGACTGTCGGATCTGATTTTTATTGGTAACATCACAGCAAGAATCCTGATGTGATAGAATGCCTCCACTTTCAATTTCCTTAGTTTTGCTAGTTATACTTTATCGCATCACTAGGGCATACATTTTTATTCAATGGGGGGAAAAAAACAGACCCGGTAATATCCAATTTACTAGAAGGCAGTGGAGATGGTTTCACTGGCAGTATAATAACACGCTACACGGAGCGTGGCATTGTGGAGTATGAATAAAAAGGCATTTATGGTAAATCTTCAATCCAAAAGCAGTCATCACTCATTGGAGGAAATCAACGCAATTAGTAACACTTAGATGCAAATTAGAAAACACAAAACAAAACACAAATCCCTGCCACTGTGATAGAGGCCAACGGAGAAAAAAAGGCTCAAATGACCTCTTTAGGCCTTTTAATCAAAAAATCCGACACTTTATCGCCCGCTGACAAGAAGAGCAGCTGTGTGTTTGGATTAGTTGGTGTTAAGAGTGCGTGATGCCGGTGCTGTGCTATGTAGTGGTTCCTACACACCAGATCAAAGAGCCATCCTGTTTTCTCTCTTGCAGATATGATTGGTTTCTTTGATGTATTATACATCCAGACAATGCACAGTTGGAATGTTGCAGGTCCAGCGTGCACAAGTTCTCTCCCTGTTTATAAACACAGGGGATGACGCCTCCCCTGCCTCCCCCAGCAGAGAGGGAGAACGAACACGTGGTAGGGTGAATATCTTAGACCAGAGGTTGAATATAACAGTGATGTTTAATATTCATCAGGGTTGGGACTTACTGTTAGTATCTACAGACAATTGAACAAATGTCTTCCTCACGTCAGTCATTTGCAGTGCACCGGTAATACTGATGCCCCCTCCAGCCTGGTGGGTGGCGGTAATGCCCCAGATGAACAGAGTAATGGAAAGCGATGATGTATTTTTTTAAGTCTTGGTTGAATAATGGTGCAGTTGTGAATAGACTTGTTGAATAATGGTGCAGTTGTGAATAGATGGTTATTATTTTTTATCAGCACAGTATTTGAAGCTCTCTGTCTATTTACGTCATGTTGCAGCTGCTAGCTACAGACAAATGGCGTAGCCTGTACACGATAGACAACAGAATGGCCTTCATACAAAGGTATAATGGCCGGTATTGTACTGTGAGTTTGGAGTAATCTGTGAATGGATTACACAGATGAAAAATACTCAAAATTTAAAAAAATAGACTTTTATCACATATTGCTATTTTGCGCTATTGCTTATTTCTTAGTGTCAAATATTGCTTTTTAATAAAATGCTACATATTTAAATGTACTATTTTTACCATAAGTTGTGGTATCCACTAGCTTCAGAGGCCGTTCAAGATCACAAGTACTTTGTCGCGACACAGTAATCCATGTTACCGCTGCCCACTGATGCAAATGAAAACATCTGACAGATGAATCTGAACATGGAGTTGATCTGATGAAGCGGCTCCTGACACTCGCTGCAGTTTTAAATGAACAATGAAAATCATGTGTTTCTTTTTTCAACCCTGTGTGTGTGTTCACAGCAGTGTGTGGGCGACATCAACATGACGCTCGTGTGCAAACAACAAGTCGAACGTAGGGAGTTTTTTCATTTTGATTATCACAACGCGATAACAACAATGTGGATAAATGGCAGCCCGATGTGGGCGCACAACAGCGCTCTCCATTATGAACAAGACATCGGAAGAAATATGTGCACAAGCTCTGGGTTAATAAGGATAATGTGATGTTCATGGGCGCAGCATGAAGTTGACATTCATAGCTGGAGCGCACACTCATTCACATGTGCAAATGGACTTCCGCCAAGATGTTATATGTAGGCAGTTGAGCTCCATGCTAATAGAATGATGCATTAGCGGAGCAGTAGTATGAGGGATGTTTACCACATGTCCAGGTTAAGCGTGCCCGCTGCGTGTCGTTTTAAAGACGCGGCCAGTGTGGCCACTAAATCATCCTGAGTAGCATTAAGGTAGCCAGCAGATAAACAGTGCTGAATACAAAGAGAGCAGTGGGAGTGTGTATGTCATGCCTCATGATGGCGGCTGCCACTACACACTCTCTCCGGTACACTCTGTCCCCTTTTATCTTGCTTACAAAGACACATTAAACCAACATAATTATTTTACTCATACATGACGCCGGCAATCTGACAAAGTCCCACATGTGGTTTTAAGTCTGCCGTGGAGTTTCAATTTTCCACCGGGATTGAAAGTCACAGTCATTTAAATGCAAACACCTGCCTCCTACATGCACTGTGCTGCGCGGCGCAGTACAATGCATTGCTCAATAACTTGTGGCCTGCACCACCAGTTTCTAATATCGAGCTGCCTACACACCAGCAGGCGTTAGCTCCACAGCTGTGTCACCCCTCCCCCGTCCCTGCTGTGCCGTACCTTCAGAGTGATGGGAGAGGGTGAGCAGGCTGACACAAGAGGCTCCAATCCCAGAACCGAACACAGTGATGCGGTTGGAGTCTCCACCGAAGAAGCCGATGTTCTCGCTGATCCACCTCAGGGCCTGGATCTGGTCCAGGAGTCCGTAGTTCCCTTTGGCAGCCTGGTCACCGGTGCTGAGGAATCCTGGGAAAACACATGGAGATTTAAAGATTAAAATCTTTCAAATTAAAATAAACGTAACTCGTCCTCAATTGTAAGCGATTGTTTATTTTTAAAGCCTGCAGCAGAACCGGTTCTCGTCAGATAATGATTAATTAGATGACACTGGCTGTTGGTAAAATAGCGGTGTGCATGGGCACATGTCATCTTCGTGTTATGGGAAATCAATAGCATGTCTTCCCTGGCTGTTCACCTTCAGATCAGATACATCAGATATGGCTGTTCTGGATAACAACCGTACCGTACCACTCTGTGTGGAGCACAACCTCAAGTTTGCATATCAAAAGTCACCATTTTTCTCCAACAGCGTCTGGATTCTCTGTCATTTTCTATAGCTTCCCGCTTTCAGACCTTGCCTTCACCACAGGCACAGTCCCTGAACATCTCCCTCTGTGTATTCAGCTGTACAATACTACGGTTGTATAGTGAACCTCTCTTGGGTGCATCACAGCTCATGTTAACATTCCACCCTTTCCCAGCTACTCTCTGGGGCATGGGCTGAGCAGAATGATGGGTAATAGAGAGTCACGGGAGAAGCTCAAAGTAAAGCAATGGCTGGAGTCCCCACGGTGGACTCCCGTGTGTCGGTTGAACCCCTGAACATGTATACGAGTTGACAGCCAGGAGACACACACACACACACACACACAAAGCCTTCTGTCGCCAGTTGCCTTATCGGCAAACACTTCAGAGGCAATAAATATGTTGGTGGTGAGTGTTCCCGAGCCTGCAGTGATGGTCCTTCAGCGTTGTTTGTAACATCTATTTCATGGTCAGTGCCTCCATGTAATGATGCGTTCTCTGTGCTTAAGACCTAAGGGGAAAATAGAATGGTTTTGATATCAGGAATTCAAAAAAAATAAAGAGATGAAATCAGTGTCTTCTTTTTATCCCAGGTCAGAACAAAACCTTTGTACCAGAAGACAAACAGAACTCAGTTAGGACTAGTCTAGTCTGAACAGGATACACATTTATCAGTGCCTGGTTCTTTTCTTTGTTAATATGCTAGTCTGGTGTAACAGGATACACATTTGTCAGTGCCTGGTTCTTTTCTTTGTTAATCAGAGACTACTGAGAGCCCACCCTGCTGCCCCACCCAGGGCAGCTTACGCGCCTCACCACAAGTGCCTGTTGGCAACAACAAAGAGCGGTGGGCAGGGCGAAGGCCAGGCCTCGTCGTCTGTAGGGGAGAGGTGGTGGCACAGGGAGCAAAGCAGGAAACAAATGGATCAACAGATGGTCTCCTTCAGACCCATCCCTGAGGATGATGGAGCAGCAGGGCACAGGCAGCGAGTTGGAGAGAGAGAGGGAGAGAGGGTGAGAGAGAGAGAGAGAGAGAGAGAGAGCGCTGCAGGGATAGTGAGAGACAAAGACAAAGAGGAGAAAAAAACTTGATCCAATTGAAGAGCTTCTCCTTTTCTGTTTTTTTTTTCCCCTCCCCTGGCTGCCGCTCACGTTCCCTCATAACTAAAGGACAACATCTTTTACAGCCTTTGGCCGACTGCTGCCGAGGAGTAGAGAGGAGACGTGACTCTCCCGGAATAACCCTCATTTGCGAAATGGTTCACACTCCAACAAGTGTGTGTCAAGAAGGTTAGGAAATGTCAGGAGACTGGCATGTGCGAGAGATTCCGTGTTACTCTTGGCCAAATTGAGAGCCTCACCATAAACAGTTTCCATTTTTCAATAAAAGACATTACAAAGTGTGGAAGATTAGAGTTGACTCTTCAGCCGGCAGCGAGATTCAGAGCTCTTTAGTTTTAGCCTGGTGTGTGTTTTCTGGTTTAGCCTGTGTGATTCTTTTGCTTGTAGAAATAGAACTGGTCTTTGTGCTGGAGATGGGGGGAGGAAGGCGGGGGGTATTTACCTAAGACAAGAGTTTAAACCAGGGGTATCAAACTCATTTTGGATCAGCGGCCACATACAGCCTGATTTAACATAATTACCTATAAATAAGGTATAAATTAGGTCCATGGTTCTCTCCTATGTTGTCATGTAAATAAGTACAAGTTTGTTAAAAAATATTCATACTTAATGAAACAATTTGACAAAACATCACGAACATGAAGTGTTTATACATTTTTTCTGCTTTAGACCGTGGGCATCATTCTGATATAAACATGAAATGAACCTCCTGGTCATATTTAACATGATGAGGTGAAAAAAACAAATAAAATAAACTGGCAGAAATAATGTTTATTTTCATTAATCTAGTGAAGAACCGTGTTGTTTGTCAGGTCTGTCTGTCACTTTTTTCTGTCTGTGTTTCTCAAGGGTTAATTAGCTTCATCAGGCTCACCTGTGTCCTGCTCGTCAGCCTCACTCGTCTCACCTGCTGCCCTGGGTATAAATACCTCTGTCCTTCACTCAGTCTTTGTTGGGGTTTTGCTGTGTGGGGTTGTTGCTGTTTGATGCTCATGGTTCATGCTTATTTTAGTTTTTTTTGTGTGTGTGATTGTGGTTTATTGTGATTTTTGGTTTAACTGAGTTAGGACTGGATAATCTGACTGTTCTGATCAAACAAACATTTTGTACCTGGAGTTGCTGTTCTACCTAGTAACTGTGTTTCAGTTCTTGTACCTCAGAATGTAACAGTAGTCCAGAAAAGAATAGAAAAAACACCTAAAAAGCCAAACCCCTGTCCCCGTGTCGTCCAGTTGCAGAGTCCCTCCCCAACATTAGAGCGATAAAGACATGCATGACTGTGGTGATCAGATTGACTTGTCTTTTGGTTCATCCTGGGAACAAAAAGCTGTGCCCTCCCCGACCCCCCACCCCCCTGTAAACACAGGAAACACTGCCAAACTCAATTAATTTGTTGGACCAATGGATAAAAGACCATGTGCTGACAATGCCTGGAACAAAGCTGACATTATATGGAGCAAAGACTGGGACAAATGGAGACATATCAGAGACAGTTTGACCTGAAGTCAGGGCCGACAGGAAAGGATTTCGCAGAAGTTGAAATTGTAGGAAATCCGTGCATAAAAAGCCACATCAGTTCACGGCGGTGTGTAAATAAAGTGGTTTTTCAGTGTGAAGCTGCAGGGCTAGCTGTGGGTGGATGTTTTTGATTATTTCTGGTCTTGGTTTTGAAGACCCAGTTGCTTGTTTCTCTCAAGATCTGGCAACATGCACTCACTCTGAGGTGTTCTTTGTTGCATTTTCTTTTTTTAAATGCTCTCGTGAACAAACGGTGTGTCTGCAGACAGTCTTATCTTCTATACTGTTTAGCAGCAGCGAACACATACCATTCCATATAATTTAGCTCGGTCTGTGGTTTTATAATCTAAATTTCTCCTCCATCTCTGGGGACTGCCTTATAGATTTTCAGATCTAGCAGATGATCCCTGTCTGATCAGCGCTGCGTGGGCTTTGGCTACACATGAACTGCGATGTGCCGAGCACTATCTGTTCGCAGCTCACACCTACACAGGGCCTTGGGTTCCTGGGCTGCAGCTCTGCGCTTCTTAACTATTTGGTCAGGCTTGTTACGTGGATGACTGCAGAGCTCAGCCCGACGCTCGGTCGACGCGCAGTGGTGTTATGTTACAATAAGATTTTAATTATCACCTAATATCCATCTGTGTTAGATGCTCCAATTTAAATTGACTATGCAAATTCTCTTTTAAACAATTTGACCAATCAACTCGGGTGCAGACTAGTGCACGGAATTACAGTGGAGTTCATTTCAACAACCATGAAATAATAATAATTGAATAGAAAGCGGCTGAAGTTGACCGGATAGTTGGAAATCTGAATGCATGCAAATTAATTGTGAAGTAATTTAATTTTCCCTCTGACGTCTTTCCTCCTCTGCACAAAAGACGCATTACATTTGGGATGTTTTATAATTAACGGTACATAAATGAGGTGCAAACTTTCCTGAGAGCTGCAGCTGGTAAAGGGATGTAATATATTTTGTTTTTTTTTTCTGGAAATCATTCAGAGAACCTTCACTGAAGAAACCACTGATGAGACTTACATATAATAAAATAATGTAAATGCAATATACTATAATGGGCACTAATAACATGCAAGTAGGAGCGTCCTGGATTTGATCCCCACAGGAACCGCATTATCCTAGTCCACAGTAGTAGCCAAGACTGGGAGTCGTACCACAATCCTTTCATTACCAGGATGACCTTTTATTTTAACCAATGATCCTTGTGTTGCCCAGAAAGACACAGACAGAGCTGCAGTGTCCTGTCCTCGTCCTTGTCCCTGTCCTTGGCTGTGTGTGATGCTAACCTACAAATACTGTATCTGTGCTGTGTAAACGTGCAGGTGAGGTGCTCGCTGCACATCATCACTTCATTAAGTCACTGAGAGCCCTTTATTCACACACACTTTTCTCCAATCGACTCAACTTAAAACGTATTAAAAAAAAAAACACCTGCAGGAGCAGGACGTACGGGTCGTGTCAGCTCGTCACACCTCCCTGTGCCGTGGAAACAAAGACGTCCAAATATAGAATCTGGTCGTCTTTTTAATGACAGCTTCTCATCTGCAGCTGTGACTGAATACAGACTCTGCACTATTAACTGTAATTTGCTGGGATGGGAGATTTTTATTTTTTTCCTCCAATGCATCATGATTTTATAAAAATGAAAATCTGCCGACTATAATGCTAACGACCAATCAGGTACTGAGATGTCACTGCATCATGTCGATTCCCTAACCAATTGGCTAATTGAACATAATAGGTGTAACCGAAGCTTCTTACGTGAGATGTTCCGTGACCATGGCTAAACTGAAGCCGCAGCTCAGGAACAATAGTCAACCGGCGCCCCCTGTCTGTGATGCTGATGTGTAAATAGCACAGAAACACAGCCGACGTGTACTGTCACAAGATTTTCACATGAGGTTTGGAAAACAGACAAAAAACAGCTTATTCTTTTTCCATTACCTGTTGTTTGTAACTTTTTTTTCGTCATTATTTTTCCAGGATTTTTGTGCCCCATTTTATTTTATTTTTTTTCTGGACTATAATCTGAGTCATTTGTTTTTGTTTTGTTTTTTTCTAAAGCCAGAGTAATATGTTGCTCCATTTGCATCAATTAAATTTAATGCTACTAAATAATTTGGCTGTATATATGAATTTTAAATTAACTTTATGTATTGCCCTAATGGTGCCCTAATTTTATATTAATATATTCATAATCATTGGTCCCATTATCTCCCTCAAAGTGTGAGACGTTCCCACCTCTGATTTGTTGATCACATGAGGTGTTTTTACCACATCATTTTTTTCCCTTTTGCATCTCCTCTTTGACAGTGATGCACTGCATGTCAGCTGTAAGAAAAACCCAAGACTTTCTATTCAGCTTGAGGCACAGAGTCGCTGCTGATCTCAGTGGGAGTGACAGCAGTGACCGTCGTCTGGTCATAGATCAGTCACATCACACCTGTCTCCTTCAATCGTCCTTTCTTAGCTGCGCACACACACACACACTTCTGTGTCTTTAATACAGCTCCGACTGCGAGGAGCCCAGAAAACTCATCACCTTAACGTGATCAGAGGCTGGGCCGCAGCGTGACACGTCCTCTCTCCACACAGGGTTCAGGCCGCAGCCGACTGCCTGTGAGAGGCCGACGCTGATATTCAAACAGCCGAGGACAACTGCTCAAATCCACTGCCTCTCCATTTGCACATTTCTTTTCTTTTTTTTTACTCACCAGCTACGATGATTGCATCACCTGTATATCAGGAGGGGGAAAAAAAAGAGTTTATTTTTCATCAGGAGGAGACAGCACCGAGCGTGATGACACATAATGCATTTTGTGGATTTGGATTTGGGAATCGTTATTTGTCAATAAGCGCACGCCACTATCTGGGCCTAAAGTGAGCGTGTCTGTTTCCTCCTGAGCTGTGGCAGTGATTTCCTTTAGCCATGCCTCTCAGCATTGATATCACTCCATTGATTATGATTTAAATGTCTGTTTCCCATACAGGCAGCTATAACTCAAACTGTAGCGGAAAGAGGTGATGATAATGATCGCGCCGACCCCAGACATCTCTCTCAGCCTGGTCTCCCAGATAATGGAATGTGTGTAAAGTAATGGCGCAGGGTGAGAGGAAGGCGAGGAAGGGTGAGGGAGAGGGCAAAAGCTTGTTATTGAGCTGAAGAGCAGGGCTCACACATAGGCCGATGGAGGGAACGGATAGGGAGGTGTAGAGGAAATGAGACGACGGAGATGCAAATAACACCGGTGACGTAACGGGGGGAAAGTGTTTTTTTTTTTGCGGGTGGGGGTGGGGGGGGGCATTTCGTGGGGGTGGGGGGTGGCATTTCTGTCGGATTTCATTCTGGATTTTGCTTCATCTTTTCCATCTTCCTCATCCTCTCCCTCTATGGGACTGCTAGTTAACAAGGCTGTCTGTGTCTTACCTCTCTTTTGGTCCCCCCCCCCCCCACACACCTCCCCTGTCCCCCATCTCCCTTTTGCCCTCTCTCTCTCTATCTTTTCTCCCCCTTCTCTTCTCTGGGGAAATAAAGGCCCACACAGTCACAGCCTTGACAGCCTCCCCAAAGAATCCCTCACTACAAAAGGGATCCAACTTCCCCCCAGCCAGGCCCTGGCTGAATGGGAGCCTCTGGGGTGTGGATGAGAAGCAGGGGAGGGGAGGAGAGGGGCCACCTTCTCCACAGCCACATAAAGACCCTGTGTGTCCGGCTCATGATGAGCAAAGAGCCAGCGCTCCATTCTCATACAGAGAGTCATTTTTACAACATTTAGTTTTTTTTTTTTTTTGTTGGGGGTGAAGATGTTCACACAATGGCAAAACTAATAAAAAAAAAGGCAGACATTGAGCCTGCAGGGGGCAGCGAGTCTGACTGGGCGTTACTGCCGTTTGGATCAGCCTAAAGCTCCTGTTTACTAGTTCGCTGCCCAAAAGCATGGCTGGAGTGCAGTCAGATCTGAGAGCAGAAGGGTGAGAGCCTCAGCGATGCAGGGTGATGGAGGGAGAGAGAGAGAGAGAGAGAGGGAGCGGGAGAGGGAGAAGTGCAGGGGAGCACATGAAAGCCTCTTTATGGCAGGCTGAACACTGCAAGCCATTTACCCAACACCACATGCTTGTTTCCGGTGGAGGAGAAAATAAAGACTTGAGATTTGGTAAAAACTCAAGTGAAAAAAAAAATTGACCATCAGACTTGGAAATGATTTTTCTCCATGGGCAGTGATTCACTCCCACTGCAGAATCAGATAAAAAAAATAAAAATAAAACACACATTAACATTGTGCATGAGTCGCTAATTTCTGCTGGCATCATCACCAGACACTAATAAAAAGGTTCACTGTGCTAGATCTGGGAGAAACCGTTTCTACGTTTCATTAATTTGGAGAGGAAAAGAACCCCCATCCCCCTCCCAAAAAAATAAATATAAATATATAGTAAGTCTTTGTTTGAAGGATTTCTTAGTTTACCTTTTAATTATCTTTCTACTCAACAGAGGGCAGCAAAAATATTTTTTTAATTAAGAAAATTTACAAAGGCGGCTCACGGCTCTGCCTACGGTTTAGATTTTGAAAACATCACTTATCTTGGCTGAAGTTGGCTTCATTTTGGTAATGGCGCCGATGGCCATGTCCAAAATATTCAGAGAGGAAAACATATCGGCAGAGAGAAGTGTTCTGTACCAGATCTCTGGCAGTACTGCATTTAAAAACCAACACTCATGGAGATGGACACGGTCTGCGTGTAGTTGAGGTCCTCCCTGAGGCGATGGCATGCAAAACGGAAGTCAAACATCAGTTTGGTGCTGAAAACACCTTTTGAGTTATTTCAGCCTGAGGTCATCGGAGATGGACCATAATGCAATGCAAGCACAAAACACACAAAAACAAACAAACAAAAAAAACAAAACACTGTCTGTCATAAAATTTGAGAAAAGTGAAAAACAAGATCACGGATGAAATGTGCAAATACGTTGGCGAATACTTAGGAGTGCATGAGTGATATACCACCGGGGGCTGCTAAATCACACACTTTGTACTTTTTTTTTATATAAAATAGTGGAGTTAATAAAAGGCAACAAAACAAAAGCCCTCTCAGGCAACTCTCTCTCTCTTTCATTGCACGGCAACCGTACCACAGCACAAGGACATTATATCGACATCCTTTTTATGTATTTTCGCAGGCAACACAGATAAAAACTCTGCAGTTGCCGCCGTGTTGCCTAGAAAAAAAAAAAAAGACACTTGTGGTCTGTGCAACAGATGCAAGTGATACGCAGCGGAAGAGCAATGCACTTATGGTATATCCAGCGTGGCGCTGACATTGAATTCAGACACTCTATCTGTCATGACACAGTGGGAACACGCAGCACAAACTCGTACTGCTGCTGGAATGTGGATGTGCTGAGAAACGGACGCTGAATGATCCTGAAGACGGAGCATTGTGCGTTCAATGCCCCTGTATACAGCAGTCAGCCACCCAGACAGAGAATGTGGTTTTTGGGCAACAAAAGCACTGAGGGGGGAAAAAAAGTACAGAAAAATGTCAAGATGGAAAATACGCGTCTGCACAAAGACCAAAACTCATCTGACACATCTGAGTTTCCAAAACCTAGTTCTCTCACAGACTGACATGGGCCTTATTATAGCAAAGAGAAAAAGAGTGCAAACAGAGGCAGGGAGTCAGAGCTGCTGTAGCTGCTGCTTGTCCTGTATGTTAGATTAAAACTGTATAATCTGATTGTGTCCTCGCTCCTGGTTGTCAGGCAATTTTATATAAGGGCTCCGGGTAAACAAGAACCCTGGGAGCAACAAGAACGAGTGATCGGTTTGCATATTCATGATCAGTGACCCATTCACTCCATCACACACACACACGCACACAGAGAGGACACAAGTGGTTTTCTACTTCCTGTGTTGTTACCGTCCTCTCCTTCTCACCGTAGCTGCAGCAAAATACGATCCATTTGATACAGCAGTTTTGGGAGGTGCTGCTGCTTTTTGTAGCCTTTCACACCTGTTGCCTAAAAAAATCTCCTCTGAACTTCATTCATTTCAACATTTTCCGTCAAACTATTATAATCACTGAAAATTTAACCTCTGCAATTTTGCAGCTCTGGCTCAAACAAACAAAATATTCCCTGGCTGCAATGACTCTGTGACCCCTTAGCGACCCCGTCCCCTACTTTGGGGAACCTTGGGCATGAATATGAGTTAGACCGGTTGTTGTCTCTACATGTTGTCCATAGAATGATTTAGTCATAGAAGATAAACAGTGACCTATCACTGACCTTTTTTATTTTATTTTTAAACAAATCTTGTTATTTTCTTGGTCTCTTAAATATATGTTTCATACGTTTAGAAAAGTCTTGCATCTTACAACTTGCTATGAATGTAGGTTAATATGTCCCCAGAAGAAGGAAACTGGTTTTGGGGGAACCATATTTGGTACATTTACACAGTACCTCGGCTGTACGACTGGTTTTGGGGAAACAAATATATCTGTATGTTTTGTTTTACCCTGACTCTGCAATACATACTTTAATATACTCTATACAGTGGTTTCCAAACTTCTTTGCATCACTTCCTATGTAGGCAGGTCCCCCCACTCCAGCACCCCCCCAAAAGGATGTTTGCAGCTACTGCGTCAGTACTCAACACAATGACCTTCATTTAAAACAGTTTTTCTACTGAACTCTTTTGATTCGCCTTGCTGCGGTAACCCCCCAGACTGTTCTTACGTCAACTGTAAGGAAAATATACAATCCTAAAGGAGTTCTACTACAGTATATTCGACTGATATCCTGAAGTACTACGCTGCAGTACATCCCACAGGAAGCAGTGTGCGTTTTCAAAGACATGACTTCAAGTCTGGATGATGTAATTCCAGGGTGTGCGATGAGAAAGTTCAACACTACCCAGTTCAGGGAAGACAAAGCGGGGTGGGCTGATGAGCTGTGATACCACGGAGGAGATCAGAGCCGGCCTTATCAATGAACATCAGTGAAGCCATCCAGGGAAGGAAAGGTCATCATTTACAGACCTTCAAAGTCCGGCTCCTCTTTTTCCTCAGGTTAGAGTGACTCCGGGTCAAAGCTGTGTCCCAGTAGAACCTGTGAAGTAGTCCAGGTAGCGCCTCCTACTGCCCATGGGTTAATTCCTGTCCTATCTTCAGCTGTGGCTCAAAGGCAGGAAATGAAATGATGTTTTTACCTCAGGTTTAAACCTGAAATTGTGAGTTTATTTATCTTAAAGTTTACTATTCTTTTTTTTTTTCTTGACCAACAGTAGTTCTGACGGTAGAGTTGTTTTTGATTTTTGAAAATAACATCAACTTTATAAGGAAACATCTGCCCTTTACAGTGGAGAAATAAGAGTTTGCTCTTTACATTTATGTGTCTTTAGGGCAAACAGGCAGGGGATGAAAAGTATATATATATATAAAAAAAACTGATTGGTGAATGTTTTATTTTTCTTGCTGACCAAAAAAAGTCAACCAAGTTAAAAAGACTCATTAACTCCATTTCTTTTAGGATTAATCTGTTGAGCAACAATATGGAACAGTAATAAATCAAGCTCTCAGAATGACACAGACCTTATAATGAGCATGGAGAACTGAATATGAACTAGAATATGTTTATCTCTTTATATATATCCTATTTGCATTACTGTCTTATATATGCAACATATTTATACACATACATATATGTGTAGATATATGTACCCATATATATCACTTTTTTCATTTCCTGGATTTCGTTTGACATTCTTTTTGAGAATTTATTTGAACATGCAGCCGACAATGAAAAAGAGAGGGAGACGAAATTGATCGCAACAAGCAAACCAAAAAGGAATGTCACTTCAAATATATTTATATAAATATGGGATGTTGCAGATTTCTTTCTTTCTTTTATAGCAAAAAATGCTCAGTTTTGTCATCTGATTTTACCGACTGATGTCTGGAACAAGACATGGTCCACATACAGAGTCCCTGTGCGCCCTGTTGGGCTCTGGGCTCGGCCCACCTGGAACATGAGTGAGCATCAGCCGGCACGGCCACGGTGTGTGTGTGTGCGGGTATTTGTTTGTTTGTGGGTGAACGTGTACCAAACAGCGGAGTCCTCAGCGAAGGTGTGAGCAGGGTGGTTAGGCAGCTGTATGCAGCGCAGTCAGGGAGGTATGGATATTAATCACCGGGACGAGCACGGTTCTGTGGCGCCGGGCGGAGATGGATGGGGTGTGAGTGCAGTGATGTCACCCTGACAAATGGACCGGCCATGTTGGCTGAGACTCGCACATCGCCTCTCATTTCAATTAGTTCCTCAAAAAACAACCTAGCCTAACCCCCCAATCTGCAGGCATAAACACGTACACTAAAGAAGACGTACACACCCCACCTCCCCCCCACCCCCGCCCCCCCCCGTGGCGATGCCCTCTAACAAGATGCACTGATCTGTACGACTACAGCGGTGCACTTTTAATTAATCTAACTCAATTATGACAGCAGTTTTGCTTTTAGTCCCAGCAGCCAGTCACTCATTACCATACATATTATCAGCCAAATGCACTGACTAGGTCTACAGCCAACACACTAGCCAGTGGGAACTGGCACGCAGTCCGGGTGTGTTTATGAACTAAAGACTGGGAACTGCTTGTGTGTTTTCCCACAATATCAATTTAATGAAGTGCTGGACCGACGGCAAGGAGAGCAGTTGTAGGGGCCAGTGGTAAAAGCATGTATTTACCCTCTAATATGAAAAAAAAATGCTCCAGCCACCACAGTGAGCAGCAATTTGGACCATGTTGGTTCAGGTATTAAAGGTCATCACTGGATGTTTACTGCCTCGTTCGCAAAAGCTACAAACACCGAACTGATGGTGCCAGGTCCGATCTTTATAAAACATCTCTTACCCATGAAAAAAAGTGTTAGCGCCGGCTCCAAGAGGTTCTGAGGCTACTTATCCCAGGCAGGAAGTGCTGTTTAAAACTCCTGCTTGTTCTTATTGAACTTTGACAATGGCAGGATTCGACTAGAGCGTGGACTTTTCCTCTCAGTCACCTTCTCTCCACCTCCGGCTCCTTCATCTCTCCCACTTCCTCCCTCTTTCTTCTCCATTTGACCCCTGTCTGTCTCTGCTCTGATCCTCACACTGGGACCACGGTGCAGTTTGATCACTGAGGGTATAGGCCATGGCTACCTGGACCACCCGAGGGTGAAGTGGGCTGTGAGGTGCACAGCCAGGTGTTAAGTTGGGGGGGGATTATATCTCGGCCTCCTGGGACTCCAGCTCCAGTAGTTTCTAAACACCAGTGGTGGTTATCTCCTCATCTGCCTGTCCATGAACCCAGGGGTAATACCAACACTGTATAGAGCAGCCAGAGAAGGGGAGGGGCCTTCAGTGAGCCAGAGATTTAATTGGGTTCTACCACATCTACATTTACCACATTAAACCGACATAAAAGCCTTCTCTAAATATGAGACATTTGCGAGAGCTTTAATTCCATAATTGCGGTCGTTATGCGAGGCGAGCGTGTCCACGCGGCAGCCACACGTCTGTGAACTGTGATCAAGAGCGCATTCCTCATGTAAGGAAGATGTTTGGATCTCTGGAGTGGCTCTTAGTCTGAGGCACGCCGTCAAACTGGGATTCAAATCTGTTTTGGTCTGATTTGTAAACAGTGGAATCCAGGACCAGGGATGTTTAATATGCAGACGCCGACAACAGGACGGCGTTCCATCTCAAGGAAACTCAGGCCACTGGGTTTCTGCATATGCATAATCTCCTCCATTACTCTGAGAGTACTTGGCTTTCTCAGGTTCACATATTCTGTTTTTTGATGAAACATGCCTGTTCTTTCACCCCGAGAACAGTGGGAAATGAAAAATGGATGAAAAGCTTTTGAAATAGTGTGTATGATTACCATAGCACTTCAACAATGGAGGGTGTGTGTGCCTGTCATGTATTGTTGCGCGCAACACAAAGGCCACGCGCCGCACAAAAGACACTTGTACCGGTGTCCTACAAAGGATGACAATATTTGGTTCATTTTCTCCCCCATTGGATTGATATTACGGCCCCTCCCCCCACTCAGGTGGTCCACACTCTAACAACACAAGTGTTTCTCTTTCATTTCACTTTGGCGTTCTGTCTTTTAATATAGCCGTGCAGGAGACGTGGTGGTGGGGGGCGGGGCTTGGGGGTTAGGAACAAAAAAGGCAAATCTACTCACCTGTTTGATCTCAGCTTCCTGTGACCCCCCCCCCTCCCTGACCCCCCCCATACTCACAGAGATTTCTCTCTGCAGTACCTGGAGATGGACGGTTGTGCCAGCCCTCTGTTTGTTTGGCTCTACCTCCCCAACTCCCCTCTCTCACCCCTTTTCATTTCGCTAAAATCTGCCTGACACTTCAGCAGCATGGCTCAGGCCCCACAGGAGCTAACGTCAGATAAAATGTCACCATGGCTTTGTTCCATGCGCCCTATAGGCTGTCCAGACACAGTACACCTGGGTGCCTGCAGGCCAAAGCACAGACTGAGAGCAGAGAGAGAGAGAGTGTGTGTGGATGGAACATCATCCCAGTCTTATTAATTTGGCTGCATTTGTCTTCACTGATAAAGTCAGCCTTGATGGACGGTTATATTAGAGACATTTACTTGGCTCATGATTAAAAAAATAAATAAAAGAACCATTAATGGTCGATTTGCTAATGTAATCCAACATCTTTTCAAAATTACCGTGGGAGGCTACAGCGAGATGGTGTGAGTTCGAGGATCTCTGGATCTCAAACTCGTGACATCCACCCTCACATTTGGTCCAATGTCCTCTCAGCGCAGCCTGAACCACCAGATCCAGCTTCTGTCTCTGAGTCTCACTGTTTTCCTAATGAAGCCAGAGTGGAAAAAAAGCCAACTCCCACTCTCTCAGCCCAGCACTAGTAGTGGAGCCACTGTCAGGTCTGGTTAGCTCAGACCTGCTTCATGTTTCAGTGAGCACAAACACACTTATCCCAGAGGAACTCATCCGTGCTCCTTCACCCACCCGGCCTCCCCTCGTCTCCTCCCCCAATAAATTAATAAAAGAAGGAGCAGCTTTTGCAGGTAATTTGATTAAATATGGCGCCCCTGCTTTAAAGAGTGTGCTGACCGGGCAAATATATGACGGGATGTTGTCGGGAGAAATTGTCACAGTACTTGAACATCACCCTGGCCCCGGCAGCCCAGCTGTCCTCTATCTATCAGCTGAGCATCGCCATGGTTCCCAGTTTCCAAGGACACCTCCGAGTGGTATTAGATGAAAAATGTATGCTCTGGATTACTGGGCCTGTCAGTCCACTAATTTGATGCAACCGTGACCAGATCTTCTCCTAACGGAGTTCCTGTTACTCGACTTCATAGCAGATGTTCATGACTTCATTTGGTTAAACTCTGAATGTTAGCTGCCCAGGGCTTTGGGACGATCTGGGGCAAATCGTCGTACTTTTTGAGCCCAACAATGTAAACAACACAACCT
The DNA here is from genome assembly GCF_000523025.1 of Cynoglossus semilaevis. Classification (NCBI taxonomy): domain Eukaryota; kingdom Metazoa; phylum Chordata; class Actinopteri; order Pleuronectiformes; family Cynoglossidae; genus Cynoglossus; species Cynoglossus semilaevis. Next base: position 14,550,443 of record NC_024321.1, read on the forward strand.
AGACATTTGCTTTACATCGAAACAAGTATGTAAAAATGTAGTTTTTACATTTTAACATTTAGTACCCATTTAGCAGTGGTTTTGCAGACAAATTAGCGCTCGGACACATTGCTATTAAACCGTCAGTACTCTTGTGAGGTTAGCACCAAGTGTTGAGCTACGACCCATTCTGGGACGTCAACTATTTGGCCGCTGCTCCTCTACCCATTCTGGGACGCGAAACGTCAACTATTTGGCCGCTGCTCCTCTTTTACCAAATCTCCATCCACACACCTGTTACTGTTGACCTGCTATTTCAAAACCAACCAGAATGTCATTTTCTCAATTTTTTCCACACCATTTACGGTTCTTTCTTTCTTTTATTGCACTTCACACAATTTGTTTTAAAATGAAGATTTGCATAATTGCTGTAAAAAATTGACCACTTGTAGCATTTACTGTAAAATTGAAATGGCCGATTTCCTCTGGTGAACTCTCTCATCTGCTCAGACCTGAGAGGGCCGCATCAATTTAAAATGTATGAATGAAATGACAATGTCACACGGGGTGGAGGGGAAACCACTCATTACACAGATTGCTTTGTGGTGGTTTCGGGCAGTCAAGACCAATGTCACCTCTCTCTCTCTCTCACCCACCCAGCCTCAGTCTGGCTGACACACTTTGTTGTCAACTTTGTGTCCTTTCACATTCAGGCGGCCTAGAGGTTACAGAATCACTGAATCACTGACTCAACAACAATGCCAATAATGGCAGAGAACACAGACAGGTTCTAATGGAAGGAATCATTGCGAATCTTATTAGCAGGACATCTTGTTTCTGTCAATGTCCCAGTCACCCTCTGGCTCTATGATAGCAGTAAACAGTTGGCATGTGCACAACAGAAAATAAAGTCAATTGCGTTTATCGAATCATCCCGCCGTCCCACCGCCTCGCGCCTATTGTTCACTCCAGGATCCACTAACTGGCTGTGCTGCGGATGGTGATCTATATTGTCCGTTAACGTTCCTCTGTGGTGCCATCAAGCCATATGCTGATGACTACTCTTTTTTTTTCTTTTTTTTCTTCTCCCGTCTCTGCTGCAAACACATCCATATTTGGCTACAGCCGGTGATGTATCATTCTTCGTATTTTGTCTGGAAAAACCGGACAAGGCCGTGGGCTGTTTTTTTTTTTTTTGTGGGTTTAGCCTTGGTAACAGCTACCTGTAGCAGCCTGAGGAATATTGGCAGATTTGTACCAACTGTGCTCTAGAGGGAAACCTTATCTCCCCCAGCCTGAGAATCCAGTATTATGTCCTCTGGATTGGCACAGAGAAAAGCTTTGAGTGGCAGGCTTACGCTCTAATTAAACCAGCAGAAGCATTAGTGCCGCTGGTGAGCAGTTTTCATAATTGCCCAGGCATTTCATTCATTATTTATCTAAACGAGACAGATCAATGGCCAAACATACATTGGTTGGGGGGCCTAATTTGGGAAAATGCCACAAGGATAGTTAATACCAGGATGTTTTTGTCCCAGCATGCTAAGCTTTCCAAAAATCAGGCAAGGTGCCCTAAATATTTGGACATATAATACATATAAATTTGCGTGTGAATGTCGGTGCTTTTGGCTATTAAAAAAGAAAAGCATTACTTTTGCAAGGGCTATTAGGATAAAATGAAATGTAAGTATGACCTTTCAAAGCTCTTTAATTCAGCTAAATTGGCTCCAGAGGAGGCTAATTTAGCCTTTTATAACATGGGGGTAAATGGGCATTAGAGCAGTGGTGCCACAAGCAAACGGAGCTGGACCGTGACATGTTTGCTCGAGAAAAAAAAAGAACTGTCCCACTCTGTGGAAACAGTCCTCTCCGTGTCCCCTCAGCCTCGTATTTCTATTTTTCTTTTTCTTTTTTTTTTTACCCTTCAAACAATTTGCTCTCAAACAGATGACGGTAACGTTTCAGTCGTAAATCTATCCACACTTTTAAACACAGTAGCATTGTTAGCGTAAGTAAAGAGGGCTTACATTAAAATGCAAATGAAGTGTGCGGTAGTCAGGGGCCGTACAGTCAGCGTTTTATAATCCTGCATGAAAAATGTTACCTCCTCGCAGCCCCATGCATTAAGATGCCAGGACTATGATACCAAATCATGTCAGCTGTGCTCAGGCAGCAGCCTGAGCTGAGAAGATAATTACTACACAATTCATGTCGAAAGTGATGCTGGTCCGTGATCAACTTAGACTGGTGGGATACGACACTGTAAAATTATTGACTCGGAGAGATAATCTGTAACGGCGCAGGCCTTTCACCACTTATGGTTATTCATATCCATCCATTTGGGCTCATACATAACACCTGAAGTCATCTTGTCTATATCCTCTCATACTTTATGGATATAAATGTAAAGGTGAGGCATTTGTCATACGTTATAGCTGTCACCTCAAATCCTCGTCAGTCCAGCGTGGCGTTGAAGACACTTTAAGTCCAATGATCAAACACTTCCTGTATGGCTGAGGCAAAACACTGACAGGCGAAACTGAGAGGAAAAAAAAAAGCATGACTTCAGCTTCCAGGGTCTGACACTTTCAACAGTTCAACTAATGTGATCTATGTCATTGAGTTTCTGCCACTCACGAATCCATATCCTTTTTAATCCCTGTCAAGCATTGTTAACTTGATTACTGTGATATTAAGCAGCAGATACGCTGTCTGCGAGAGAGAGCGAAGGAGGGGGAGAGCGCGATCTGGCCTTGGCAAACAACTTTCAATAAAAGCGCTGGGCTCACGGCGGTGTTAATAGGGGGGAAAAATGAATTAAATTGCACACGTGTTCTGGTGTGGCAGGCCACAGATCCTGTATTACAGCTGATATTTATGGACCGCTGGACTGGTGGAAATATGACTTACATGATGTACTGTGATGGCCATGTTTATATTGGGTTTAGTCCACTTATACCTGGGGCTATTGCTCACACACTGTCATTGGCGATGCTACGTTTGCAACACAGCTGTTGAACAATCGAGTTCAACAATGTTGTGTTAAAAATAGAGTGTCCTGATAAGGTTTTTTTTTTTTTTTTTACAAACCAATACTACTGCTAGTATTTCCACTGGTATTATTCCACAATAAATGTACGATGAAATGGGAGGCAGTGTTGGGGTAGAGTGACCACAGCAGGAAAATGCTTTAAGTCGATTTAATTTCCTTCTCTTTAAGTGGAAAAAAAAGAATCCAAATGGAAACAAATCTTTCAGTATTCTCTAGAGAATGTCTTCAAACTGAAATGTTGTCACATCAGATAATTTAACAGTTTAACCAAGGATGAAATGTGTAAAAAAAAAAAAAAGACATGTCATTAAATTAAACTCAGTTAACACAGTTGCCTCAACAGAAAGTGAGCAGAGCTTTGAAGAAGAAGACATGTCATTAAATAAAACTCAGTTAACACAGTCGCCTCAACAGAAAGTGAGCAGAGCTTTAAAACCGCGTCAAATCTCACTGCCTCGAACAAAGTGCAATTAAAATGAGCAGCACTTTTTCAATGTTTCAGTAAACAAATAAATACACATGGTGGTTAAAATTTTTTTTTCAAAAAGTGATTAGATGAGACCAGATGTTAGCGTAACACACAAAAGTGTTTTGTTAAATTTTATGAATGGTGCGTATTCAGAGCTGAGGCTGGTCTTGTCTTCAAGTGTTTTGTTAAATTTTATGAATGGTAATTATTTCAATAATTCTAACCCCCCTCTTTGTGTCCCATATCGTTACCGTTAAAAGCCCACCCCCCTCTTTGTCCCTGAAGTGTCCCATATCGTTACCGTTAAAAGCCAAAAATCTACAGCAACGTATCAAGCGTTGGGACCTGGAAATATATCGGGAAAAATACACCTGACACATATCCGGGAACAAACCTTCCTTCACTGCCTCCAGTGTCAGAAAATAGAATAGTATTAGCAGACTTGTGGCTCCGCTCCAGTGACCCAGAAACACATATTTCTAATTGTTCTAGTCGCCCTGCGGGCCTTTCTACTCGACGCTCCGACCTCTTTACAATCAGACCACATCGTCAGCCCATCAGAGCCCAGAGGAGAGAGCATGAGTGAGTATGATCTCCTCAGGCATGGCAGCGCTCCCCTGAGCAAACAACTCAAAATGCTACCTCCGTGTTTGTCTACCAGTGGTGGTGTCAGTCAGTCAGTCAAGCCCTGATCACAGACACACATTTACACCCACAAAATGTCAAACCCACTCAGACGGCTACGTTTGTTTGATTTTCTGTTTTTCCCTGGAAAAAAAATCAACAAAGAATAAATCAATGTAAAATTAACAACTCTTTTTAAAAAACCTTGAAAATGAACAACAATTTAATACCAAACAAACAAACCAAAAACAATAACAATGGCTAACAAGTAAATAAGTAAAAATTTTGTATTTGCGTTCTAGAAATTTTGACAAATTTGTTGCAGGTCTGTACCGTAGCCCACACTCACTCCAACTCTTCTTACTTGATATTCTATCACCTCACGCCTCATTTAATGTTGTTTGCAATATTCCATTTATATGCATGTCAGTTGGGATGGATGTGAGGAGTAAATGTGCTGGAGTCAGTTTTTTTTTTAAAATCACAATTCACATTTTAAATGTATATTATATTTATCTTTCTCCTCCACTGTCGTTCTTTTCACTTCATTTTCTGCCATTTTCTGTCTTTTATCAAAGTCTGTACTTGTTAGCATTTTTACCCTGAAACGAAAACTTTGTTCTAAAAGTAAAAAATTAAATAATTAAAAATTAAATCTGGCCGAGGTGGATTACAGTTCCGGACAGTTCACAGGTCCACAGCTGAGCCACATATTGAGTCAAAACAACCGTCCACACCTATGGCCAATAGAGTGTGTGGGGAAAGAAAAACCAGGCACCGATTCCATTCACTTCCAGCTGGGGACGCTGTAGTCACTTTGTAATTAGTTTTACTTCATTACAAGTTTTACCACACGTCATAGTGTGTACACTTTTGAAGTATTGTATTCTAAAGTGTCACCACTGTGTGTGTGTGTGTGTGTGTGTGTGTGTGTCCCTGGGTAATTAGTTTCACCACAGTCACCTGTGTCCTGAGCTTCTCTGTTCATTAGTCTCACTCGTCTCACCTGGTGCCCTGGGTTTATATACCTCTCTCTCCCTCACTCTCTCTTTCTCCTGGTTGCTTCATTGTTGTGTTTAGGTGTTCCTTATGTTTCCTTCAGTTTGGCTGAGACTCATTTTGTTTGTTTGTACTTCTGTTTTATTAATTTTTCTAAGTTGGACTTTTTTAAATCCAACTTTACCTGCTACGTTTGCAGCATCATCTGCATAGAACAATATTCTCCATTTGTCAAGTAATGTTACATTAGTGTTCAGTAAAGTGTTGGGTTTTTTTTTTACCTTAATATTTAGATGTATGTCTGACCTGAGACCAGATTGGTCAGAAATATTAATTTGAGGAGTCTCTAAGACAGTCTGTTCTGGTCTTTTACCGTCTTTATGAATTGCAGTAATGACTGCAGACTTCCATGTTACTGCATGCTTTACAAAGGAGTGGTATGGTAATTAGATTGTGAAGCCATTACTGTCTGGACATTTCTCATTTTTAAATTGTTTTGTTTCTATTTTATTTATTTTTTCCGGGCAACTGAACATTTGGTCTTTAGCTTTTTTTTTTATATTATTATTATTATTATTTTTTTTGGCTCCTTTCAGGTCCGCAGCATTGTTTGCTGCATTGGTCGCCTGGGTCTCCAGAGTGTAGAGAAGCTGGTAGCATTTTTTCGTTTCTGTCCATTTCTAAACATTTTCCTTTACAATCCAATAATGTCAGACCGCGGTGATGCGGCAAGGTCGGCTCTAGTCCAAGGTCACTCTCTGCCAGGTCTGGGGCTGAGGCAGTGAGCTGAGAGAGAACAGCGAGCGCACAAACAACTACATAAGATCTGACCTCAGATTCACAACCACCTCTGGCCACGGCATAATTCAGAGAGCTGAGAACTGTGCCATTAACGCTCTGCAAGGTTGCTGCTGAGAATTGTTACCGCGAGGCCAGACTTTGGCACGGAGCGTAGACGAGTCTTTGTCGATGCTGAACAATGAAAACATCTCCAACTCTTTTCAAGCTATGTGGTATTAGCAACAAATCAGAACCCAGTTTTTTTTTTTAGTTATTTTGTTGATATACAACCTTGGCACAGGAGCTTGGGAATCACAAGTCAAAATCCCAACAATTTTGAAATTCCTATCCAGCAGAGTCCTCTCTATCTGTTTTCCCAGTGACATATCAGGGGCTAATTGTTCAGAATTGAGTTATTGAGCTGCGTGCCCTTCTCCAGGCCCTGAAGGACTAACACAATACAAATAGCTCCCAAACACTATTGGAATTCCAGCAGAGTGGCCCTGACTTGGCCCCAGCCATAATATTGTTCTAATAATTGAAACTCACAGGCCATCAAATATCATGCCATTCTGTTCAATTGAATCAGACAAGGTGGGGGTGGGGCCGGCGGGGGTGTTTGCGTGCAGCACTCTGTAATGAAAATGTAGCAGGATTAAAAGAAGAAAAAAAAAACATTTGGTGTTTTGTCCTCCGGCTAACTTTTTATGAAATAAGGTACGTGGCGGCGCGGTGGCTTTGACAGGACAACAACAAATACACATGAACACATTATTCACGACCAGCCGCTCGACTCGGAGCACAATGTTCCCGTTACACCTCCCCCGCCAAACGGCCGGTGATAGATGCATCAGAACAAGGTAATTGGACGAGCAATGCGACTGGATCATTTGAAAAGGATTCATTGTGATGGTTGAAATTGAATAGTTGACAGAGCAGACACCGGGTGTCAACTGCCTGTCTGCCACACTCTGCTGCAGTCAATGTTGAGAATGATGAGAGCGATATCATTGTCCATCAGAGAAGGCGCTGGATTACTTTTTAGTGGGAGAATGCTGAGTCAGCATGAAGAGAGGAGAGAGAGAGAGAAAAAAAAGAAGCTGTGCAAGTGGAGGAGCCAGATTATAGTAATAGAAAAAAAACGCAGTAAGATATGAGATCATGGTAAAAATAATTGGGCCGGTGAACGGCCTGAGTTGACTTGATCTGACTGCAGCCAGGCAATCCATACTTTAAAAGAACTCCAAACAGATTCTTTGGCACGAGGGTTTCGGCAGCTACTGTGTTGAATCCTTGTCCTAAAATTCCAGCCCTGGTTGGGGAAGGTTAAGTTGGGACCAACTCCCTTCATGGAAAAAAGTAAACAAAAAACTGTGCTTCGACTATCCTGTGTAAAAGTGGTTATTTATCTTGCCCTACAGCAGTTGTTCTTAAACGTTATTGGACGTTCCCCGGGTGAGGATTTTCAAGCCTCGCCTGCTCCGGTCACCCTGACCAAAGGATTTGACAAATTACATTTTAAATGTATTGATCCAACACCAAGCAATGTCAAAACCAATAACATCAAATAATGTTTAAGAAAAATAAAGTGCAGTTGTGACATCATCACCTGAACCTTGATAATGTCCTCCTGTTCGTCGGGCCCCACCTGTCATGTCTCCGTGCCTCACCAGTGGGGCCCCGCCCCACACTTTGAAAAGCATCTGTGACAAACAACTATTTACTTTGACAGTCCACACCTACAAATGTTCCATTAGTTTTTATTAGTGATCGAAACATTGACCATCTCACTGTAAGGCAAGAGCACCAACCACTCTCCCACCATGTGGCCCTATTTCAAATGAAAATCCAGTAATAAGTTATAATTCGATGTAGTTTTTTTTTTTTTGGGAATCACAAGTCAAAATCCCAACAATTTTGAAATTCCTATCCAGCAGAGTCCTCTCTATCTGTTTTCCCAGTGACATATCAGGGGCTAATTGTTCAGAATTGAGTTATTGAGCTGCGTGCCCTTCTCCAGGCCCTGAAGGACTAACACAATACAAATAGCTCCCAAACACTATTGGAATTCCAGCAGAGTGGCCCTGACTTGGCCCCAGCCATAATATTGTTCTAATAATTGAAACTCACAGGCCATCAAATATCATGCCATTCTGTTCAATTGAATCAGACAAGGTGGGGGTGGGGCCGGCGGGGGTGTTTGCGTGCAGCACTCTGTAATGAAAATGTAGCAGGATTAAAAGAAGAAAAAAAAAACATTTGGTGTTTTGTCCTCCGGCTAACTTTTTATGAAATAAGGTACGTGGCGGCGCGGTGGCTTTGACAGGACAACAACAAATACACATGAACACATTATTCACGACCAGCCGCTCGACTCGGAGCACAATGTTCCCGTTACACCTCCCCCGCCAAACGGCCGGTGATAGATGCATCAGAACAAGGTAATTGGACGAGCAATGCGACTGGATCATTTGAAAAGGATTCATTGTGATGGTTGAAATTGAATAGTTGACAGAGCAGACACCGGGTGTCAACTGCCTGTCTGCCACACTCTGCTGCAGTCAATGTTGAGAATGATGAGAGCGATATCATTGTCCATCAGAGAAGGCGCTGGATTACTTTTTAGTGGGAGAATGCTGAGTCAGCATGAAGAGAGGAGAGAGAGAGAGAAAAAAAAGAAGCTGTGCAAGTGGAGGAGCCAGATTATAGTAATAGAAAAAAAACGCAGTAAGATATGAGATCATGGTAAAAATAATTGGGCCGGTGAATGGCCTGAGTTGACTTGATCTGACTGCAGCCAGGCAATCCATACTTTAAAAGAACTCCAAACAGATTCTTTGGCACGAGGGTTTCGGCAGCTACTGTGTTGAATCCTTGTCCTAAAATTCCAGCCCTGGTTGGGGAAGGTTAAGTTGGGACCAACTCCCTTCATGGAAAAAAGTAAACAAAAAACTGTGCTTCGACTATCCTGTGTAAAAGTGGTTATTTATCTTGCCCTACAGCAGTTGTTCTTAAACGTTATTGGACGTTCCCCGGGTGAGGATTTTCAAGCCTCGCCTGCTCCGGTCACCCTGACCAAAGGATTTGACAAATTACATTTTAAATGTATTGATCCAACACCAAGCAATGTCAAAACCAATAACATCAAATAATGTTTAAGAAAAATAAAGTGCAGTTGTGACATCATCACCTGAACCTTGATAATGTCCTCCTGTTCGTCGGGCCCCACCTGTCATGTCTCCGTGCCTCACCAGTGGGGTCCCGCCCCACACTTTGAAAAGCATCTGTGACAAACAACTATTTACTTTGACAGTCCACACCTACAAATGTTCCATTAGTTTTTATTAGTGATCGAAACATTGACCATCTCACTGTAAGGCAAGAGCACCAACCACTCTCCCACCATGTGGCCCTATTTCAAATGAAAATCCAGTAATAAGTTATAATTCGATGTAGTTTTTTTTTACACCGTACAGCTGCGTCCCAGGTTCCTCTTTTTAGTGAACAGGTGCTGAGGTCACTTCAGTGTCTGACCCTGGTCATCAACGTTTCTTCTTCTTTTTTATATATATATTATTTCTTTGCATTAATTTTCAAAGCATGCACTCAAGCCAGAATCTCGTGGGTGTGCAGATAAAGTGTTGCATAAGGAAGGTGGGCATTTATGCATTTCATCTTCTTCTCTCCTTAACAATTCTGTGTCGGTTTCTCATAGCAGCGGCTAAGTGCTATGATTGCCCAGATTAGATGTGCTAAGTATCCCAGTATCCCTCCTCCATGCTGCCATTGTATACAATACACCCAAAGGGGAACGTGAATAATAAAGACTTCAAATGACAAGCACGCAGCAGGGTTAATGATAAAGGTCAACCTGCCAGCATGCAGGCAGTGAGTGTAAAGGACACGTGGCATGGGGTCACAACTCACACTGGCTCCTGGCCAATAAAAAAACAGAACAGAAAAAGGACTTGCACATCTCTAAAAAAGAAAAAACCAAATGAGAGCCGCTCCTCCGCAATAACGGCTCCCAGAGCGGCTGCCATGTGCCGCACATTTCACCGAGGCTTTTATTAGCCTGCTATGTCCTGTTAGTGACGAGAGAAACTAATACAGTTGGATACAAACGCAGCAGGGCCTCTGTCTGTGCAAACAAAACAGAATATGAGAGGGGAGCCTTCTGTGGCCGCGAGGTGGTGAGGTGGTGGGTTTTTCAGTGTGTCATGCTCTCACTCACTCCAGGAGCAGGCAAGGAAATCCAACCGCTGCAACCGCTCTATTGAAAAAATATCAGGTAAAGAGACAGAGACAGCGCTCCGGAGGCCAAGCATCGGTTTGACAGGCAGCTCCACGGAGAATGTCAAACAACACCTGAAGCCATGCAACTCCAACAAGACGTCTGGGGTTTATCAACATGTTACACTGCTATTATTCATGATGAACCTGGCAACAGACGGCAACAGACAGCAGCAGCAGCGTCTGACGTTCACGTCTATCCTGCATGGTATTTACAAATATCTCTTGAACTTCTTTTGCCACGGAGGAACAAACAGTCTTTGTGCTGTACACAGTCGTTCTAATTAGATCTTCCCAAAGACTGGGTCGCGAACCTCAGGTGGGTCGCAAGAGATTTTTTTTTGGGGTCGTCTTGCATCATGTTTCCCAGGAGTTTACGAATAATGTCTATTGACTTGGGTCACAAAGGTTTGTGACTTTTAGAAAAAAAAAGAGTTTGGGAAACACTGACACTTGTGAAAAAAAAGAGTTTGGGAAACACTGACATATACTATATATAAATAGCTACACTCATATTTATATTTCTTTTTGAAATGATTCCATTACAGTGGATCCAAAACCTGAAACTGATGACACCTTTAAATGTCATTTTAATACCAAAGGGTAATATTTTTTAAAAAGCCACAATCAACCAAAAATATGAAATCTACTATATAAAAATAGCTGACTCAATTCAATGTTTTTTTTTTCCAACTGTCACAAAAATCCAGAACAAACAAGTCTAATACCACAGCCATTCTTAAAATCACCCGCTCTCGCTTGTTCTTTTTAAAGCTCTTTTTTAGGAAATTGGAGACATGAAAAATTGTGTCAGAAAGGCTGCAAACAAATAAATGTGCCCTGCTGATACACACACACACACACACACCAAGAACGTCTCTGTAAATGTATCTTCATCTCCTCTGTTCAATATTCATGTATTTCATTTGCAGGTCATTTCCATACAAACCCAAGTCTATTTAAATGTAAGGTTTTAACTTCCAGTCAGTACTGAAGTACACTGCGTAAATTATGACCCAATTTAACGTTCCCCCGCTTCAGGTTACTAATAAATAACATCATTATCTGGGCCTGTGGTAAACACGCTGAGAGGGCAGTTAGTGCTCTTGACTTACAGCCAGATGATCAGCAGTTTGCTGGTTAGAAACCCATCTCTCTGTGTGCGCTCTGTCTCGTTTGCCTGTTCTTTCTGTGTGTACGTAGGATTACTTCAAGTACTACACTCGACCATAGATTTGACCACACTGTAGGTATAGACAGCCTGTGTGTGTGTGTGTGTGTGTGTCTCCATATGTGGCCCTGTGATTGCTCTGGTTGATTGCTGGGTTCACCTCCAGTCCAGCACCACTGCGCTGACAACATCAGGCAGTAACTTCTCAACCTCTGACGATAAACCAATGAGGAATTTAAAATTTTTTTTTTTTTTGGTATTTTGTAAATATTTATTTTTTATGTATTATTTCATTGATTTTTATTTTTTATTCTTTTTATAAGTTCCTTGAAACTAGAGATTTTATTTTAATTTGTTACTTTTTAACTCTTACTCAAGTAAATATTTAGATGACTACTTTTTACTTCTACTTGAGTAGTATTATTCTGAAGTAAGAGTACTTTTACTTGAGTACAATTTTTGGCTACTTTCTACTTGGTTAGAAATCCTTGCACTCAGGGATTGTGAACTCCAGAGGGAACGTTCACTGCTCTGTCGCTGTCCGTGGTGCTGAACCTCAGCCCTTCAGTTTTGCTGTGGATGTGTTGATACAAAAGGAAAGATAACACTTTACCGTCACTCCAGGTTTTGTCAGCTAAAAGAACATTTTCTTTGTGTGTTCAGAAGCAAAGTTTAAATATTACAATTACTTCTAGATGGTAATTGACAGATGAACTGTAGTTTACTGCCTTTATGCTTGAGCAACAAATGACTACTTTACTGTTATGGTTTACATAATCATGGCTCACTACAGTTAATTCAGCAGTTCCAACCTTCCCCCCTTTCTCCCAACACATTCACACTAATAGCTTCCAATCACTACTACAGAAATGATATTGTAATTCATACAAAACTCATATTCTCATTGAACCATAGAAGAAGTGAATTAAAAAATCCCCAACTGTTAAACAGTGGAAGAAACTATTGGAACTGAAATGAATTTGCTGTGATGCATTCCTCCTGCAAAGCGAATAGCCCCTGAGTGGCACATGCCCCACAATTTGAGAACCACTAAAAACAAATCTTACAACAACAACTGGTTGTTCTTCACGTTGGACCAAAACATCAGACGTTACTGAAATATTTGCCGCAGCCGAGGAGCGTCCATTCAGTTTGTTCCGAGCTTCGACACTTCCTCCTGAAGAGGATTTTCTCCTTATAGAGATGGAAAAAAATAGGAAAGCAAAGGAGATGGGACAAAGTCCCGCTTGGATTAATTTTACACCAATCAATGCGTCTGAATGGGGAAGGAGATTAAGTTGGACGACTGCAGCGTCTGCTCTTCGTACAACATAAAGATCCTGCGTTGTATACAAGGATACTCCGCAGCTCCCTTTGATCACAGCAGATACTGCGTTGCTCTGTGGTTAAGTCCCTTGTTATGCATTTGATACGCATGTGTTTATGACACATGAAAACCACATATGACCTCATAAACTGGCCTTTAGACCAAGTGTACTCTTCCAATGTAAAAAAAATAAACTAAACTTTTATTTGTGAATTCTGTCATGTATTTTTTTATTTGTTTACCCCTGCCCTTCTGTGGGCACTTTGTTTTAATTGTCTGCTTTACATTTGCTCTCTGGAGGTGCACTCTGCTAAATTAACAACACCTTCATCATCAGGACTATTTCTCAGAGCTTCCTGTACCAGCCCGGGCCTGGGCCCCACTTCTGTCCTATTACAGTAATAGCACGCTGCTGCTCCGGAGGTGTGATTAAAAGCATTGTGTCCAAACCGTGTTCACATGTTGTTGCCTGCGAACTCCGTCCCTCTTGGTGAAGCTGAAACGACAAGGCCGTTCGCTCTGTTCCCCGGATTAATTCATTATTCCAAAAACGTCCACCTACTTCTGCTCAGACACCACCCCGACTGCTGTACTCTTTAGCAGCCACGCCTCCCAGGTTGTCACTGATCCAACCTTACCCTCCTCCCCGTTCCTCCCCGTGTCAACTCCAACATCACATCCAGCTTCAGGCTCCCGTTTCCTGCCTCTGTGAGTCCTTTCACAGCGGCAGCTGCGCAGTGCGTCGCGCACCTCCTCAACCACGGCTGACCTTGATGGTTCGGCTCGGCCGCTGTTATGATTAATGCCTTTACAAGACCAGAAGCAAGTACTGCTTTACCTGCCCGGCCAATATATATCTTCTCACACACGTCATTCCCACTTGATGACAGACAAATCCTAACCTTCCTCCACCCCACCCTCTCCCACCCCCCACCCCACCCTGCTGCAGCTGTGCTTTAATCTCACCCCTGTACTTGACACTGATGCAGGAATAAGGAGTAGAAAATATAACAGAGCGACTTTGCACTCGTTTTTTCGTCTTCGGTGTGCTGTAGCATGATCAAACACGTCACACAGGACTCATCCAGAAGGCGTTCGTGCTGGATTTCCGTTCGATAGGGCTGTTACCTGTACGGGTTATACCCCGAGGAGGAATTTTTTTTTTCTTCTTTCCTTTTCATTGTGAAGGTAAAAATCCCTCAAGGACAAATACACTAAGAAGAAAGAAGAAAAGCAGTGCTGCCATTATAGAAGCCCTGTGCACCCTCCCAGGGTACAAAGCAAAACAAAGCATTCAAGCAGTGAATCAGCAGAGATGGATCTTTCAGCGACCATAAACAAGAATCCCAATATGTGACGGGATTAGACCCAAGTCCTAAAATACAAACGTTGGGCTCCTGATAACTACGCTCCTGCCATCTCCTGACAAAATAACATTTGTTCACATGCTTCGTTCAGTGATACAAACTGTTATTTTTTTTAGAAATTGATTTTCATTCCCCTGTGTCAATATCTCTGAAAAGAAACAAAAAAGTAATTTGCAGTTTTTATTACACAGACACTGTTATTGTTTTTGTATTGTTTTTTACCTTTGGCATTCTGCACTCTGCATTGTATTTTTAGTATGCTAATACAAACTGTACTGCATTTATCTTTTAAGTTTGATCTCCATGCTTTGACTTTATTGACATTATCCTTTCAGAAAATAATTCAATTGTTTGTCTGCTGCTGACTGTTCGTGGCCTGGTCACCCTTGATCTCAATGGGTCTCGACCCTATCTAATTGTCATCATTTTTTTTAAAAATGGCTTCCGAATATTTTTCAATGTGGTCATCATATGTTATAACATTTTTTTTTAAAATGGCTTCCGAATATTTTTCAATGTTGCGCTGTACTTGTAGCTGTATAGTGAGGACTTTCAGTCCAATTACTTGACCCCCACAAACGGCAGAACAAGTCTGGCTGCGTTGGGTGAAATGAACACATGTTTGATTTTTCATTTCTGGTGTCATTTTCCCATGTTGCAGTGTACTTGTGACTGTTTTCTGAGAGATAAACCAATTACAGACTCCATGGTCACCGCATCATGTTGTTCAACACAGTCTTGTGAAACGGCTGGAGTTTCAATTTACGTCCAGAGGGAAAAACAAGGTTATCGTTCATTGGCTGCGCAACAAAAACAAGTCCTTACAACAAGTAGAGGAGACCACGGTAAAGAATTTATGGGTTTGGATCACAGAACAGTGAAGGTCAGCGAAGGATTCATGTGTATGATTTGTTGTTTTTTTATCCTCACATTACCAAGGTTTTTGTATTATTTAGTTTTCAATTATATTTGCAAAATCCATCCTGCTCTACTGTTACTACAAATTCAAAAATATAATATTGACTGTATCAACATTTCTCAATTTTCAGGGTTTGGTCAATTTGGGCTAACTAAGTTTAATTGACTTAAGTTGAACTACAAGTGTACTGCAAAGTACTACAGTACTTTTGGGAGCCATTATTGCAGCTTTCGTTTTTTAACTTTGTTTGAGTGCTCCCAGTGGCTAAATGTCAAAATCACAGCCCTCGTCTTAAATCGGTGTGTTTTTACATGGTGTTGAGGACTAAGTGAAAATATTCCACCAGCGCCACCGCGTCACTGTCCTCACGTCCCTGTAAAAATAGGTCTTTTGTTTCATGTCGCTCAAACCTTACACCTACGGCGGCCTCTCGGCGTTCGTTAAGTTTTGTTTTCTGATGTTGACGACGCAAATGAAAAGCTTTCCCAAAACGCAGCTCTGCTTTGACTAACAGTAAAGGTCAAACGTACAGCAGTAAAGCGTCTTAAGCACAAAAACAGGGTTGACATTTTCCGTCAGTGAACCGCTGTTCCATCTGTGCACTTCATGCTGCCGTCTTAGGTTGAAGTGTTCCATTTTTACATGAGTCGCTCCAGAGGACCCTTTGACCAGACGACAGCAATTGTTGGGTTAGCTCTTTGATGTCTTTGTGATGCATATTTACTGTTTGGAGCCAAAGTACTCCAATCATCTAAACATGTTTTTTTTTTTTTTCTTTTTTCCATCGGTGATACAGCAGAGCTCGTTCTGAACACTGACACAGCGCTGTCCCGAAGAAATTGATTTCCTGATATAACCGTTTTTTTGTTGTTTTTTTTAAATGTCATGTTTACGCAATATAATGAGCCTTGCTCTAGTTTCCGTAAAGTAACAGATGAAAGAGAAAGATGAGTAATTAAGGCTGCATTAGCAACCTGGGGTCAAGTCACTGCAGCGAGGGGAGATGGAGACCTGCTGTTCCTGAGTGTGGAACAACTCCAGTCGACACCTACGACGATTCAGACGCAGGTTGTTGGATTTAAGAGGAGTCTGTCACAAACAGCCTGAAGTTAATATCAACTCGTCACCCAATCACAGCAGCCTTTCAACTCAGAAAAGCAAATCCATCTGGAATTCAAAGAATTTTTTTTTTCTCTGAGTGGTAAAATGGGACAAACTGCTGACCTCGAACCAGAATTTGACAACAGTGGTGAGGTCTAGATTCTAAAAAAGAAACAGAGAAAAACATTTTCAAAAAAGTATGAAGTCCTCTGCTTTTACACTTACATGAAGTAATACTGTATGTAGAGATGTACTACTGCCAAAAACTCTATCGAAGATACTTTCTGATTCAAGATACTAGAGGCTTGATTACAGTTTAGTGGTACAGTGGATCTGTGATCTGCCTGCCACAAAGACGGTTCCTGGTTCCATTACATCTGGTACAGAAATCTGCAATTTCCAACACCAAAAAAGGCCAATTAGAAATCTACAATTTCCAACACCAAAAAAGGCCAATTTTAACATCAAATTTATCAACAGCAACACAAAAACTATTTAAATACCTGAGGATCCTGCGGCAAGAACCAACTATTAAACCTCTAACCTGGAACATTAAGAGTTACAGAAATCATGAATCAATAACAACATCCAGCCTCAAGGTAGAGAAAGTAGTTAAAGAGGCAGTAATAGCCACGACATTAAAGGCCCTGTTTGTGATGTTTTATTTTCAAGGCTTCGCTCCCAGTCAGCAGAATCCACCTTCGGTATTAATCAACACTTTCTGAACCGTCGAAACTAGAAGGGAAAACCTCTTCGGGGGATGGTAAAAGGCTGAGCTCAGAGAAACAATAGTCCAACGGCTCAGCCCTGTCTTGAAGAGCCAGACATTTGTTGCAGTGTGTCTAGCAAGAGCGGCTTAAGAGTTAATTTCCTGGCAGTGATTTGTGAGAAAGAAGCAACAACAAGCTGCCGCAGACTGGGGCGTGAAAGCCATTACTTCAATCCTTCAGTCCCTGACATTAATAGGATGAATAAATGGCTTTGTTCACTGCTTAATTTGGATCAATTCATCCAAATGGCACCAAAAAAAATAAGTAAATCTCCACGTCAGGTCTCTTTTTCTGATAGTAGAAGACAAAGAGAAGTCACTCTGCCTTTGCTTTTTCTCCCTCTGCACCGCACCAGGCCATACATCAGGTGAGAACTAAAATGACTCCATAAACACTTAGTGACGGAAACTAAGTCGGAGTCGGAGTTATTTTTAAGTCCATTCACCGTCTTCTCGTCGTGTCTAATTTTATTTCCTTGTAAATCAAAGAAAGTTTTTTTTCTTTCTTAAATCTACAGAGTTATTCTACATTCTCCAGATGAACTTAAAAACGTAAAAAATGCAATTTTCAAACACACCATTTTATGATAGTCGGTAGAAGATATCATAAAGTCCCGGGCAATCAAAGAGGAACACTACGGCAGAGAAGAGACACTCACTTCATCTAAAGTTGACATTAAGAATCAAAAAAGAAGTTTTGAAGTATTTTTTTTCTTCTTCTTCTTCTGGGGAATCTTTTAAATATACAACAATAAAAAAATGTTTTATTTGCATCTTTTAAAAACTTTTTTTTAAAGATTTTGTTTGTGTTTATTGCTGATGTTAAATGCTTAGTTTACACATCTTTGCAAATGCTGACGTTACAGGGTGGAGTTCTCATGCTGCGGTTTTTGTCAACAAATATTAAAAAGTTTAGATAAAGTGTGATTTTTGTGCGGAATACTTCATTAACTAATCACAATTAATTACATTTTTGTAGAATTGCATTACATAACAAAATGTATCCTGACGACTGCATGTTGATTTTTTATTATTAAAAGCTTCTGTAATGTCTTGGCATCTTCTTAGTTGCTTGACCTAATTCACTTATGGTGCATTACTGCCCCCTGCAGGGCTGGAGTGAGTGCATCTGCACAGCTGGTGTAAAATTAGAGAAACTACTTTGCTTTTAAAATAAATTGTTCTTTTAACATATTTTAAAATAACTGCCGGTCTCTCTGAGAGTATGTGACAAATAC
The DNA here is from genome assembly GCF_000523025.1 of Cynoglossus semilaevis. Taxonomy (NCBI): domain Eukaryota; kingdom Metazoa; phylum Chordata; class Actinopteri; order Pleuronectiformes; family Cynoglossidae; genus Cynoglossus; species Cynoglossus semilaevis. The sequence goes on from NC_024321.1 coordinate 14,568,531, forward strand.
TTCCTTTCCCTGCACATATTTGCGTTTAGAGGCCAGAAGACGCTTTGTGTGTAATTGTTCTCCAGGCGGAGAAACACTGTGTGGCTCTCCTGATAATGTACTGCGATGATGGAGAAAGAATCTGACCTTCACAGTGTTCAAGTGTCAACTGAACTATTGTGTTTTTATCAAATGGTCTCAGTGCCCAGATGACAAGCTGCTTAACCAACACCCAGTGTGGAACAGTGGCCAGGTCAAGAGGTCACAAGCACACGGGGCTCAGCTCAGCTCTCGATGGAGCCCGACGGTTATTTGGAAGCAGGGAAACAATCACAGAAACGTATGGGGAGCACGGTGTTTTGCTGAGGACGAGTGTTTACCCACAGCAGAAATGCAGTACCCTCTGCTCCCAGAATCCCCCTCCGAATTACCGACGTCACCACCTTTAGTTCAGTGGATGTACATAAAAGAGAAAAGCGGAGTCACTTACTGCACACAATAACTTTGACAGTTTAACAAATCAATGCTGAATCACCCTCCGCTCTGCTCCACTCCCATACAGACGGAGGTGATTCTGATTGGATCTAAAAGTATTCTTTTGAAGGCCTGAATACCGTGGGTACGCTGCGGTGTCGGAGCGCGGAGGTGATGGGCAGCGATCACAGAGATAGAGCAGATAGACATCTAAGGTCACACATATAAACCCAGTCGGAGGTAAAATTTACTTCACAGCTGCTCACTGCACTTGGCCATCCTCCCTTTTTAGAGCAGTTGGCTGAGAGGAAGAGTCTCACCTTGGGTTTTGGCAAGAGAAGGAGCCATTGTTAATTTTTAATGCATTTGGAAACTAGTAATTAAGTTCCCCCCAATGGACTGGGAAATTGACATGCTCTAGAGAGTCGGTGAGTAATTATATTTGTAAAGAGCAGTGATACAAGCTACTCCCCCCTGACTAGGACTCATTACACATCATTAGAGAGGCGCGGCAACAAGTCACATGCAAGACGGTGCGGCAGCGCATGCGCGTACGTGTGGGCGTGCACAGGCCTCACACTTACTGGGTGTGTTCACACTTTTGTTTTTTGGCTGATATTTAGTCATACTCCTCACAGCGGAATCATCAATGGACCAAACCAGTGAATACAGTGTGAATTTGTTGATTAATGAGTTCAGATTATTGAACTTTGTTTACTTCACTTTCTGCTTCTGATTATGTGACTTTTTTAGTGTAATATACACACACATGCGTGTGGTTTTTATTCATTAGAGGTGCACACAGGGCCGTCTTGAAGGGTGTGCGCATGCATGAAAAATAACGTTTATATTAGCCTTTGCTCAAAGTGTCCTGGAATTACTTTTTTGCAAACCAATACAAGTAAAACTATTTACATTTGTAGCATTTGTCCCCAAGTTTGGGTTTGTTTGGGTGACGTTCAGTCTTCACTCTGACACAATACCGTATTTTCTGGACTATAAGTCGCACCAGTGCCCCTTTCAATTGTAAACACCTGCCTCCAGTTTACGTTTTAATAAAGAAATCAACACCAAATGTTGGTTCAGTACGTTTCAACAGAAAAGTGACCTGGTGAGGTGTAAACGTCGTTAGCACATTCACCACAGTCGGCTGTTTTATTAAGTTGGTCGTATCATAATCTTAGAGTCTCTCTCTCTCTGTCCCTGGTGTTGAAATTCCTCCAAACTGCTGACATTGTTGACCTACTTTAACAAACTACCATGAGGACAATGAGACACTGAACTGAGGGATGTAACAGTAAAGGCACAATGTCAAATTATCTTATAGTACATGGTCACTACTACACACTATAGAATTGTATATATATACATATATCTATATCTTTTATTTGATGAGGAATGTCTCCCTCCCTATTTCTGTCTCTCACTCCTTCCCTCACACACACACACACACACACACACTCTCTGTGCTGTATGACCAGAGTGGTGTTTTCAGTACTGTATATCTCTGTGCAGTGATTATCATCTGCGATGGGTCAATAAGTAATTAAACGTAAAGTCTGAAATATATTCAGATCCAAACTGTAGAAAGGTTGAGATATGAAAGTTTCTAAATAGGGTCTCGGGGGGGAATTGTAGTCCATCCTTTGAAGCGATAATTACAATTACAGCAGCGCCGAGCTAAGAGTGGCACGAGATGATAAAACAGCATGAGAAAATGATTGGACTCCTTAAACTGGAACAGGAGTGGCTGCGACTTGACACATCAAAGTGTGTGTGGATAGAACTGACACGCGTGTCTCTCATGTTGCACTGTTTTCCCTCCTTCGCTAGTTCTTTAATTTTTTTTTTAATCTCAGAGTGGAGTCTGCAGTGAAACCACACAGGGAATGAATCCACCGAGTCTTCTCTCTTGGACTAATACCAAACAAATGCTAAATCTATACTTCATAAA
>NC_024321.1:14570965-14575000 GCF_000523025.1 Cynoglossus semilaevis
AGTGAAATTCCGATGATTGTAGTCTGAATGAAAATCGGGATGCCAAATAAATGATGCCATGAATAAGACATTATTCAATAGATGAAATAATAAAGAAGGCGTCAAGCTGAAAAACCTTCGATTTCTGCATACAACAAATGCCCCCCCCCCCGGTCCCCCGACTGGACGTTCTGGTGATGGCAGTTAGCAGCCCGTTGTCTATGTGATTAAAAGCACAACATTTACACTGTGGTGCACGTTCCAAATATGTAGATAGCATTATTAATGCCACATTAAGATTACCCGGATCGTGGGAGAGCTCTATTAGTGTCAAAATCTGGAGGTGGGGTTGTCTTGTCTGCTTTAATTTTTTACTAATTATCTTGTCTAATTTTCTCTACCCCCCATTATTTTCTCAACCTTTGAGCGGCCCTAATTAAGAGAGCTTTAATTTTCCAACAATATTTATTTATTTCCTCCCCATTTTATTAGAAAACTGATTCACCGCCTGAGCCAGCTTAGTTCAAGATTTTTTTGTTTTTTCTACAATTTTTTTTTTTTTGCTCATAATTTCCTCTCGGCGCCCCCTGTCAAATGTCAGGTTATAGGTGGATTTCAACATTGGCGACAGCTATCATGATATATGTTAGCCAGATATTAATGGTTAATCATGTCTTTCACTTTATTTTCATATTGGTCACATTTATTAGAAAGATATTTTTTAACTGCGCTTTGAGGCACAAACTACTGTTATCTGATGGTTGTCTCTACAGCCGTGACAGTTGTTCTGAAACAGCAGGAAAAGCTCGGCTTCCCCTTAAAAAAACTGTTAAATGTCAACATTAAACAGTGCAGTGAAATGCAATCAATTCCATGACGAGTTCATTCAGAATCAGCTGTTAATCATTTGTTTGTCTGGTGCGATTTGATCACGTGTTGCCAACAACAATCACAATGCATATTAAACCCTGTTGAAGCTCAGCTCTTATTGTGTTCTACGGGGCAGCGGTGGATGGGGTTTTTTTCTTACAAATGCTGATTGGACAGACTGGATGAATGAGAAACATCATAGAAGCCAGACTTCCACTGAGAGTGGCCGTGCAGTGGGCTGTCGCTGAGGCTGAATGGTGCTTTTGAAAAAGGCACCAGAGATTTCTGTGTCAACAGTGTGCAGAGTTTACTGGCGATGTTTACAGAAAAACTGCATCCTGTTCTGCGGCGTTTACACAGCGATATATAGACCATTTACATTTGAATAAACATTGTAAACAAAAAATGTTCCAGCGTTCAAGCTTTTTCTTTTCTTTCTTTTTTTTACTGTTTGTGTAATTATTATGTTTCCTCATTCAAGTTGTTTGCTCAGAATTAACATTTAAATAAGCGGGGCCTAGAATGAGCCTTCTTCTGGTAAATCATCTTGTAATGGAGTAAAAGGGGAAAAATCCCAGTTTTTACTTCAGCCTTCTTGTTGTGTTCCTTCCGAAACCCCGGGAAACATGGTGGTCCCTCGAAATTCACTTTTAGCCGTAAATTCTCCAAACTAAGCTGCTCTCAGGATGTCACAGACTTAAGCAGGTGTAGATTTTACTGGGTGAGCCTTTTGTTAAGTAGCTGCAATCTGTTTTTCCTTCTGTCCCAGCTGGCAACCATAAGAGCGAGCGAGTACCTCACAGGCAGGTCCACGGAAGCAGCGGCGTTCCCGCTCAGTGCCCTGCATTAGCACTGATGTTTTAATGCTGAGTAAAATTTACCAAAACCACAAAAAAAAAACACTCCTTTCGACGCAGTTTGAAGGCCATTAATTCAACAACATTCACACTTCAGTAAAGACTTTGAACAGAAATGGAGTGACGACATGTCATTACTATTATTCATATTCCAGAGTACTACCATTCACACTTTATGACTGGAAATCTGCAGACAGCTTATTCTTAATTGGCCCATCATGGTCTGATTTCTCTCTGGCCTTGGTTTTATTTGGTTTATATGAGTGTGTCTGTAATAACAGTTTAACGCCGTTCCACGGGGAGATTATCAAACCGCGCTACAGCGATGGACATTATCGCTCAACTACATGCATCACTTCTTCTCCGCTCATTTCTCAGAATGGCTGCCGGGGAGCTCACCAACAGTGCTGCTTTGTGAATAGGGTGTGTGTGTGTGTGTGTTCTCTGTGGTTTTTTTGGACAGCGGGAAGCGCACGCACCCTCGTGTTGAGGGGCGTGTGCACGCATGTAAAACGTGCATTTAGCAAAACGTGGCGGCAACGGAAGAAACATCCGACTCATAACTGAAGTGCCATAAAAGAATCACCATCGTGAATCTGTGTTAGGCTCGGCAGAGAAAACCAGTCATCTCGCCTGGCTGATGAACCGACTACTTTAGCGCCACCAGGGCTGATCACAGTGCTGGGAAAAAAATGACAAAGGAACACACAGAACACATGAAGGGGAGCAATCGTGATGAGAAAATGGACGGGCTGTTCAGCGCTCTCATCTCCATCAAAAAGAAGATCTGGGGATGAAAGTGGCGTTCTGCCTGTGATTCTGCCACACTCGTGTTCTTAACGTCCTGGAGGATGAACTAGATCCTCTCCTCTCTCACACTCCTGCTTCTCACAAGTGCAGCTCATCCTGGCAGTGAGTAAAGACGACCGACTCCTCTTCTAAAAACGCTGAGATTCTTTCTCGTTCAGAAGGAAATGTCATGGAAACACAGCTGATCACAGGTTGAACACGGGTAAACACCTCGACGTGTCGTTTCAGTGCAAAGGCAGGAATCTTCCTTCCAGATGTAGAATCATACAAAATGAATGTTTTCAGTCATTTATACTGGGCTACATGGATACACAGTACAGTCCAGTACATGGTGTGGACTGATACACAGTACAGTCCAGTACATGGTGGTGTGCAGTGGTGGGTAGTAACGAGTTACATTTACTCCATTACATTTTACTTGAGTAAGTTTTTCCTAAATAAAGTACTTCCAGGAGTAATTTTAAATCACTAGAATTTTTACTTTTACTTGAGTAGATTTATGAAGAAGAAACAGTACTCTTACTCCACTACATTAGGTAGTACTCAGTACTCGAGTAGTTATTTCACCAAATACTTACTCTTACTTAAGTAATTATTTGGATGAATACTTTTTACTTCTACTTGAGTAATTATTCTGAAGTAACAGTACTTTTACTTGAGTACAACTTTTAGGTACTCTCCTGCTGTTGCTGCTGTTTTTAAACCGGTGGAAAATTACTAATTTTTTTTAATTAAAAAGAAGTACGTATGTTCTTATCGCACCTGTAGAAAAGACCTCCAGAGAAAATGGTTCATTTCTGTTGCAACAAAAACAACCTTTTCAGGTCAGCCTAAAAAAACAAGTTCCATTTTTTAAAACCCAAAATAATTTAGCCTAAATCGTACTGGCTGCACCTGTGCACCATGGAACTCTTTGTTTAATCTTTGAGTCTGAAAAATAAATAAATAAAACCAACATTGAACTCACAGCAAAACAATACCTTTTTATACTGTGTATAAACAAAGCTGGACCGGTTCGGTGCAGTCAATAAATTTGTACTGCTCTCAATTAACTCACATAACTCACGTTGAGTCTGCTGACTTTATGATGTTGCTCTAATTATGCTGCTGCTGCTGTTGCTGTTGCTGCTGCTGTTGCTGCTGCTGCTGCTGTTGCTGCTGTTGCTGAAAATGTTAGCTTTTACTATCACAGTGGTTACAGCCGCTGTACTGCAGACTTTACACCGGCTCCGTCCAACTTCACTTAAAATGGATTTTGTCATTGAGTCAGCGATGTTCTCCGAAGCGCCCTCCCCTTTCGTTGGTTGCCCCCCCCCAACAAATCTGTCTTCCTGTGTCCCCTGGGGGACAGAACTATGTGCCCCTGAGGGTACCCGCCTCCCATTTTTGGAACCAGTGATTTATATTTATGTTGAACAACTTGTTGTTGGAAATACTAAAAGAACACATCAGCTTTTATAAACTAAATATTACTTTTACTCATTGTAAACATTTGTGCCAACCCTCCCCCCCCCCCCCC
>NC_024321.1:14575035-14589704 GCF_000523025.1 Cynoglossus semilaevis
GGTTATTGCCACCGGCACAGAAGGTGAGAAGCAGACTTACAAATGATTTTGTGTCTCTGTATGGGGTTTGTTGACAACAAAACCTACGCAGTACAATCCAAACAGTATTCTTTATGTTGTACTGGTACGATTCGGAAACAGTACACAGTTTAAATACTGCACGAAACTTCATACTGAGCATATGATGACATTTAGTCTTCACTTTAATTCAACTACAGCATGTATGTCTATGCATGATGAAAATATACTATATTTCTGTATCATTTGTTGTTAGATTATATTATTATCATTATTATTTTTAATAATAATAATGTTATAATTATTGTTATTTACTAATAATGTGTTTAACAAATAATCATATACATATTTAAAATGTAATTAATAATAATGTTCAGTTTAACAGTTTCCTGTTAAAAACTTTAATTTAGATTTTGTAAGCAGTGAATTTCATAAATATTGTAAAACTACAAAGTGTATTATGTTGAGTAAATATAATGAAATTAAAATAGACTAAAATTATATTTTGTCACCTTAAACCAAAGTAAAATTATTATCCCGGCCTAAAACCAAGTAACAATCTCCTGAATCAAACAGTTGTTAAGAGTGAACATTAGTTGGTTTTAGGAATCGAACAGTTCACCTCTTACGTCGGTGCTCTGATAACTACACACTACCTGAACAGTGGAAATGTATTGTGAATTGTTGAAAGTCACTCATGGCGAACAACTCCAGCGTCTCACGTCTCAGAACGAAAGGAGGGAAAATAAATGTAAAACAACACGGAAATTTCATTTCACATTCAGAGTTGTTTGTAGTCGGAGCGCGGCGCACTGTAAATACAAAAGGAAATGTGTCGGGAGGAAAAGCAGCTGTGTCAGAGAGACGGATGGAAAAGGTACAAAGCTGGGATAGTGCTGCTAACAAACTCCATTTTGTGTTGCTGCAGCTGTTTCCATGGAGCCTGCTCTCCTTTTCTTCTGCTCTCTCTCTCTCTCTCTCTTCCTCTGTCAATCCACTCTCTCCCTCTCTCCCAGTCTCTCTCCCTCTATCTGCACACACACACACAGCAGAGTGTCTGAAAGAGGATTCAGCTGTGTGAGTCAATCTGCAACCAAGCGCAACTCTGAGAGAAGCCCTCGTCCTCCCTCTAACAGACTCTTCTGCTCTCCTTCATCTCCTCAGCATCACGCCCATCTCATCATTTTCTTTCAACCTCATTACAATCATTTCTTAATTTATTCCGAACCCCAGTCACAACAGCAAACCAACATTCTGCGCCGTCAATTACCGTGTTTTTAAAACATCGCTCACATCCACGAGGAACACAGGATACAGTTCATGTACACACACACACACACACCGGGCTGTGTTTTCCAGCCAGCCTAATTTGGAGTGTATGTGCCAATCAGCGGTGCTCATTACACCCAGCTGCCCTACAAAGATGGCCTAGAAAAATGCCCTTGACGAAGAAAGTGGGAGAGAAAGAGACGAGAAAAAAAAGAGAGGCTTACCGAGGACTCCGACGCGATAGTTGAGAGTGATAACGATGACATTTCCGTAGCTGGCCAGGACGCTCCCATCAATCATGTTGCCGGTCCCCTCCATGTAGGATCCTCCATGGATGTAGACCATCACGGGCTTGGCACCGGTGTCTCGTATGTCTGCAAGAGTGGTCATCATTAAGGCATTCACATTGTCGTCCACCCACTCTGATCAAGGGTCAGCTCACATTCAGACACATAAACCTCCCAGATACCAGCGAGGAGAGTTTCGTCTTCTGGCCGTCGATGATTATCTTGTTTGTTATTCTCTATCTTTAGGCTCAGTGAGAAACATTCTCTTGCCCTCCCTCCCTCCCTCACCCCCATCATGAGGCGAGGTTTAGACTCGATTATATTAATTTGCAATCCGAGCAGAAAATGTTCTTGTCATTTACTCAGATGAACTGAACTATTAGGGATTTTCTGTTTTGTTGCATTCCTGGAGGTGGCCACTCAGGAAGCCATTAGAGAGAATAAAGCGAGAGGTAGTCTGACACGTCTCTGAAACAGGGAGAAGGCCTAATCTGGCTTGACAGTGATAGGGAAAACGCAGCAGCTAATTACACACACGCTACCATCTGCCTCCTATTCACGCAGGCCTATCTCTGGGCAACAATTATTTATTTGCAAGGTCCCGCTTGGTGATCCAGACAGTTAAATTTGGGCTGCCCTATTGTTCAAATCTTTATTTTATCCTAGTGCCCCAGCTTGACACCCCGCTGAAATTACACTTCAGCCAGATACAGCATGTCCAGAGGTAACGGTGAAAAAAAAAGTCTAAGAAATGGACTGAAATACTGACTGGCCAACAAGAAAAAGGAAGAAGACAGGTCTAAAAAAAAAAAAATCTCTCTCTCATTTTCACTCCTGCTACTCCTGTGTTATGTGTAGCTTCACGCCTCTGCCTCGCTTACTTTGTATTGCTTTCTCTCACAGGGTCACCCTGTTTTTTTTCCCTCTGTATTCTTTCCATTTCTGTCAAACTCCCTGTGAAGCCCCTCAAGCTCCGGGAATGGTGAAAATGAGAGAAGGTGAGAGGAAAAAGAGTGAGGAATTGAGATCAAAAAGAACGACCTGGAAAAAATACTGGTGGAAAAAAAAGAGAGAGAGAACGTGAGAGAGATAAAAAAATGAAAGTAATTAAGAAAAACAAAACATCAAAGAACATAAAGGCCCAAATTTTGTATTCTGGTTGCTATGGTGACCACAAATTTCAGAAAAGGTAAGCTAACCATGCGCCACACCCTGCACTGATTTGCGTACATCTGCATACGCAGCTCATCGCTACGCTACGCTTTCCCTCACATTAGCAACCAGAATAACTGCTTAACCGCATTCACCATGGTTTTCTTTGTAACCCAGAGCTCAGCCTTGAGTCACGGTGTGTGTGTGTGTTTTATTTTTTTATGCCTCTGGTTATTCATGGCCCTGTTACGTTTAAAAGCAAAGCAATAACTTGTACATGATGTGGCCTTATTTACGACGTTCTTTATCTCGCTGGTATCTGAGAAGGCGACGCAGTCAATTGTAATTTATAGCTGACACTTCTTTCTATGCACACACACTCACTTATCTTGAATAGCAAGAGGGGGGAATACGTGGGGCGGGAGAGCATGAAAGGTACAGGCCTGAGCGGGCGGGAGAGGGGGTTTTTGGGAGGAGGAGTGGAGGTGAGCGGGTCAGAAGAGAGGAGAGAAATCAATGACACTGTTCTACAAAATGGGTCACAGATACAAAGGATGAGTCAAAGAGCAGGAAAGAACAGGGGGAGAAATTGGGGAGGAGAGAAAAAAATTAGTGGTGTCATTGTTATCAGTCACCTCTTTTGTTGATTCACAGCCTGTCTCCATGACAACAGTTAAATCCCTTCAGAGTGTTACAAGATATCGAGGCTTCACCTGTTCTGATCTGTTTATCGACTTGATCTGATGCTGTGGGGGTGGGTGGGGAGTTTGGGGGGCGGGGGGGTGTCACAGCTCCCACCTGACAGTGACTCGTGTAAAAATTTGCATGCACCAGATCCCGGTTTGACCTGGGTTTACCTTCAAACACAACTTCATCATTTCAGGTTATTACACCAACATCTGGACCAATCAGTGGGATTACACCTCTATCACATGATGTGGATGAACTGATGGAGTTAAACAGGCGGTTTATCAGCTGACCTCACCTAAAGTCATGTTGGCAAAACACACACACACACACACACACACACACATGTTCAAAGCATCGAAATTCAACAAAAGCCCTTTGTGCTGGGAAGGAGATAGAGACACATTGATTAATGTACAGTCATTTATCTGCATCAGAACTACATGCACAATCAGCTAGAACAAGAAATAGTAAAAACCAAAAAAATAAAAAGTTTTCCAGATGATTAGAAATGTGCCTGATGGAAATGTAGATGATGGCAGATGTGCGATGAAGAGTGAGGAGAATAAAAATAATTTATTCCCAGAAACACACACACTCTTTTCCTCAGGATTCTGTGTCACACAGAGAAGTGTGGACATGCTGTGTCTACTGTTCACACCCAGACACTCACACTCGAACCAAACAGCAAGATACTGTATTAAAAATGCATTGAAACTGTCAATTATTGACTCAATAGATGTAATGATTTCAGTTCCGACTCGACAAAAACAGACTGGATAAACGGAGGGAATTCACGCCTAAACACATCACAGGGTTGACTTTTAGCGGCAGATGAGGAGGACAACCTTTCATGGTGGCTCCAGACTGATTGGAGGATCAGTGGGAGGCATAACTCAGGCCTGAGCTGTTTCCCTGAGTGTTGCCGCAGCAAGTCGACCCCACCAGGAGGGCTGGAAACATTCATTTTCTCCTTCTCTTTCTTATTTTCTCCTCTCCTCCTCTATCTCCATTTGAAAAACTTTTTTTTCCCCAACATTTTGTTTCTCATGTCCCTGAAAAGTCAGTAAAATTCCTGACGTTAAGCATTTCCACACCTGTCCTTCATACCCCGGAGTGGGACAGGACAAAGGTGAGTGGAGATAAGTGTTGGTGGCATTCACTGCGTCAACACTGGGTGAAACATGGCTGCTGTCAGACGTGATCAGTGAGGTCTGAGGTGGAGGGGAGCGGGTGCAGATGCCCCGGTGTGGCAGAACATGACATTCACCCGTGCTCTTGTCAGAAAAGCTTCTCACTTCACCCGTGACAAGTCCATTACTGGTCATGAAGAACAGAGAGTTCATCAACGAAACATTAAAAAAATGTTTCCTTTCACATTTCTTACCCATGTAGAAGCACCTGCTCCAGTAGGTGACGCTCTTTGCAACCCCCCTACGAAGCTAATGCTGCCTGACATATGGATAGTATGAAATTTAATGCTGATTTGTTTTCACTTATGTGTCTTAAAAAAAAGAGAAAAAAAAAGCAGTGTGCTGCCGTGAGAGTCGACAGCACACCTATAAACCTAATGGAAATAATGACCTTTGTGTGAAGGTGACTTCTCTCTGCCTTTGGCGTTTTTATGTTGAATATGATGTTGGCTGGCAGACAGAGCGCTGTGGTTTACTGAATGGAGGCAGAGAGGACGGGAGAGAGAAGAGAGGATGGGAGAGAGAAGAGAGGAACTGAGTGGGAGAAATAAAAAGACAAGACCCAGTAAGAAGCCTACAAGGCTATTAGCTAAAGCCCACAACAGCCGGCGTGAACCTAGTTGAGAGGAGGCGGCCGTGTCGCGCTGTCATCCTTAAGACTGGCACGCAGTTTTCGTTTGCTCCCGAAGCGAACGAGGACTAGCCCTTAAATCTCTCTGCCAGGTCTGCCGTCCTTGTTTGGAGCCACAGAAACTGACAGTGTACAATAAAAACGCCGTGTGGGATTTGGGTTCACAGGACAAAGACCGGTCGAATCGTTCTCCTCCACCTTTATCACCCACTTATTTTGCACCGGCCATATTTTGGTGTTGTTTATATCTTTCTTAAGAGCAGAGATCTCTCCGCTGACATAAACAGGGATCCTGGGGGTCACGGATCCGTATCTGTGCAACATCAGAGAGAAGAGGACTGAGTGGGAAATTAAACTATAGTCCACGAACCCCACGACTCACCCCCCCACTCCCCCTCCCCTCCCGTGGTTGATTCTCTACACTCCAGGCAGCCTGAGCCTGAGCTGAGAGCTCTGCGGGAAAAGGATCGAGTCGAAGCTTCTGCAACGAAATTAATGGTAATACCGAGGCAGGTGGAGCTTAGCTGTGGAGTTGAGGGGTGTGTGTGTGTGTGTGTGTGATGTCTTTGTCATTTTTGGTTTATACGGTATATGTGTGTGCATGCTTGACTGATATAGCGGGTGTGTGTGTGTGTGTGTGTGTGCACTTTCATGCTGTGTGGAAGCATTACTCCTGATTAGAGCTGGAGTCTGGAGGTGCTGAATGACAGACAGACTTGTGTGTGTGTGTGTGTTTTCATCAGTGGGGGAGTACTAAAGCAGTGTTGATGTCACACACCGTGTGTCGGGGGTCATGACCTCCTGACCCACACCTTGTGTGTGTGAATGTTTTTGCTAATCATGTATTTGTATTCATTAGACAAGTGCACGTTTGGAAATGGAATGACCTCAACAATGTCAAAACAAAAAAAGAAAAAACAGTTCTCTGAGACCGAGATTTAAAGTGAGTTCTATAGACACATTAGTACTTAGTACTTTTTGAACCTTCTCAGAACTCTGCCAGAGTTTTTGCTTCTCACTGAATGCAACAAAATCAAACTGAAAATCTGTTTAATTTTACCGATGTTGGAGAAATAAATACCTAATTTTGTTGCCTTGCTGCACTGCACTCCCCAAGCGCAAACTTTTTTTAAAATTAGAGTAAAATTAAAGTGTCGTTCATGTTCTCTTCCAGTGCGTCAATATTTAAATAACCCCCCCAGCCCCCTCTCTCAGTTTGTGTTCAAGGCCCCACTCTAGTGGCCGAGAGTCTGTGCCAAGACAGGGCACAATCAACCCAGAGCCATTCTCCACCCCTGAGACTCAGCTCGTCCAGCCTCACCTCCTCTAGCAACATGCTAGCCTTTATCTTACAGCAGCAGGTCGGTGATTGAAAGCTTGTGCTGGTTTTTACAGTGCAGTTACTGCTTCAGTAAAATCCAGTCTTGATTGTGGCCCACTGTAAATCACTGCAACCGGGCGGACGTGTTCGGGTTGTTGGAGGGAGAGCTGCATAGAATTTGAATGAACTCAGAGGGTTGTCAGGGCGTTGACTGTTGATCTGACAGACAGGTGGACGTAAAGAGGAAAGAAGAGGAGCAAAGACATGGAGACTCGACAGCGACGGGCAGATCGAAGGATACAAGGCGAGTTGAAGGTTCATTAATTCAAGTTAAACATGTCTGTTCGTTAAACTCTCCGTTTGCTTCAATTCTGCCACACCGCTGATACACACCATCCAGCCTGTAGGGGGCACTAGGGCAGTAAAGCTTATCTGCGAGCTGCGAAGTAGACACAAGATGCATTGGATCTGCATTGCATTGCATCAAATATTGAAGTGTTTTATCATGATTAATTATCTAATTATAAACACTTAATTAGATTATTCTTTAAATTATGTCCTGAAATTTTTTTTTAGGTTATCTTTATTTTACTTAACTTTATTTTTCACAGTACATTTGTGCAGGAAGTGTCTGACCACTTCATTAAGGAACACCTTGGTAACAGTTTGATTAAAAAATCCTTTCCTTTACCATTTGCCTTCATTACTTGTAACATGTCACTGTTTCATTCTCCCGCTGAGACCGTTTAAGTAGCGTCTATCATTCAACCAACTAGTTTGCGTTGATGAGAATCCAGTAGGCAGATGGCATTTAGGTCCTTCTAAATTTGTACTAATGTGTCTAAAGTGTGCCAGGAAAATACCCCCCCCCTCCCCCCACCCACACACACACCAGTGCATCACCATGACAATGTGAACCACTGGAACCAGGCAGAAAGCTTTTTTTTTTTTTAATTCAGTACTCAGTAATATTCCCTTTGGGAAGATATCCGCTGCATTTAACCCATCTGTGAAGCGCCCCGATGATTAACACCACAAACACAGGTGCACATCTGAGCGTGTCTCCGTAGCAGCACAGTCGGCTTTAGCCAGTTCGTTGCCCGAGGCGAGATCACGGACACCCCGTCCCACCCACCACATTACCCCTTAGTAGTTTCTTTTCTTTTCTTCTGAGGGGTAACGGCTTCGCCCCTTCCACCAGATGGTGCTCTAAATGATCGGCTAAGTGTTTTAAGAGTCGGCAGGGTAGCAGTGGGGTTTTGGTTGAATCCTTTAAACACTAGGCCGCAGGCTGCACACTTTATACTTTTAAAAACCAAAATATCAAACCAAAGCTTTGCGGCAAAAAAAAACAAACAAAAAAAACAAAAAACAACAAAAACCTTGGATAACAGAATTGTTTTCTGTTTTCTTTTGTACCATATTAAGTTAGCCTGTAGCCTTAGATCTCAGTTCTTAGCTGTAATCTACTGTTGCCCAACTGGGATTCTAGGTTTAAATTCTACTTTCTACCAAATCCTGCTCTTGGCATACGTGGATTGGATTAACTTTTTTTTTTTTCTTCTAAAAACTCTGGTTAGACATGTAAAAGGAACTGAATATAAATCAGCAGTTTTTAAAAATACACAAGTCCATGTGGTACAACATGTATTCACTTACTATTACTATCTTCATCAGTACTAGGTCGATTTTGAATATCAACAGGTCGCCTTGAACCATGTCCACATGCCTCACTGCATGAAGTTGCTTTCATGTGAAAGCTCATCAGATGTCTCCATTAAAGACCAGCTGCTAGCATGTGCCTAATGAACTGGCCACTGAGTAGATGGAAGGATGACCACACCATTCACTTCTTTTTTCATTCATCTTGTATGTGTTGTGCCAAGATTGACTCAGTGTCTCTGCAGTTTTTAAAAAATAGATAAATACAGATTTTCTTTATAGGAACACGTCTTAAGGATGACAAGAGAAAGGTGAGCAGCTCCAACATGGAGGGAATTAGCTCAGGATAGACGGACTGCCAACTGAGACAGCATGGTGATGCTGGGATGAACAGACTGAAAGACGGAGGAGGGGGTGAGTCAGGAAACTAGACAGAAGCTCTCTGGACTGAATGAAAATGGTGCATCAGCCGAAGACAGCCGGGCGGCGAGTTCCGCCTCTGATCTGGTTCTCCTCAGCCTTTAACTTAAACACAAACGATTGATTTTCATTGGTTTAAAATGCCCCGCGGCGTTCGTGCTCTGGTGGACAAGATCACCCACTATTACATGCAACAACAGAACCGTCACTTGTGACTGTGAGCATGTGTATGTGAGGTAACTTACAAGGACTTTTGTTAAATGTACTGATCCTTCCTGCAGAGGGATAAACCTTGTTTTTTAGGGGAGGCACGTGGTGGAACAGTGGCTTTTGCTTTTGCCTTCCTGCAGTAAAGTGTATGGTTCGATCACCAGCTGTAACGAAAGGCCTTTCTGCACAGAGTTTGCATGCAATTCTATAGTTCACTTTTCCCACAGTCTGAAAAACATGCAGATTTGAGAGGATGGTTGTTTCCTTTTATGTGTTGGACTCCCAGTTGGTCCAGGGTGTAACCCGTCTGGCCCAATGACTGCTGGGATATGCAGAAACGCCCCCTAATGATAGGTATAAGATAAATGGGATAAATTTAGCAAAACAAGACTTTCTCAAACTAGTGCATTGGTATATTGAACCATGAGAGTTCAACACGGACACGGTCACTAGAACAGCGACCCCTTTCTTGGATCAAGTTTAAGTAACACTAGCAGTGGCAAAGCTACTGCTGGGGCCGCATTGAGCTTCTACGGTGATGCTCTGTAAATAGCATTAGTCGCGCTCGGTGAAGAATAGATTTGTCACATTTTCAGCGAGGCTAGTCTCTCACGACAGCTTGGAGACCAAGCCCCGATGTGCACAAGCAAACACTTGCCAGACAAAGGGATTGGCACTTGTCAGTAATTCTGAACGGCTTGACATTTGCTGATGCACGTAGGCTTTTATAATAGATGACAGACGTACACATGCGTGCGCCTATGTGCCGACTCAGGACAAAGACTGAAAGAAGACGGCTTCAGTAGTAGCAGCTTGCCCTAGGCTTGAATGAGAAAACACCTGTGTGTCAAAGTGACGCCAAGACAACGTTTCTTGTTCTATGATCAGACCCAGCGTGATACGTCCTTTTGAGAGACAAGCTAACTGGCAAAAAGAAAAGAAGCTTCCCGGGAAACCTTCAAACATCTGGAAAAAAAACCAAAAACTTCTGGCCTGCCAGCGTTGGCTCATCTTTAAATCCTTCACGAAACCTACAGCAATACTGCGGTGCTTTGTGCCAAGAATCAGAGTGCATTAATATGAGGATATGGCAATTAAGTATAACATTTAGCTTTCATGCCAAATGGAGGAGCCTTATGTCCTGAACATGTGTTAATGTCCCAAACAGTTTGGCGTCAAACATAGGGTTCCGTCTCGTTCGCCAAATGCACAAGAAGCCAAGATCCAATTTCGCTGGGAAACACACGGAGAATATATTGATGGCTTTACTCTAATACCCTAGATCATATTGGCTTTACCTGCCCTACAGTAGCAAATACAGGGGCGGGGTGATATAAGGGGGGTTTGATTTAGATTCAGACACTAAAGCCATTTGTGTTGTGGCGAAAGAATCGTCTCTTGTTCTAATCTCGGCAGAGATCCACTCTGAGCCAGGAATATCCCGAGATAAATATGGAAAGTGAACAACGTGAGTGCTGAGCAGCAACTTCCCATTTTCTACACCTCTCGCCCCTAATCCTCTCCAATAGCACTCCTGAACTGCCGCTCCTCATCTAAATCTGCTGGCAGACCGGCTGAACGCTCCGATATTACACTGCTGCTTTACTCCCCCTTCCACCATTATCACCACCAGGCTGCTGGCCGCACCTGATGAAGAGGCTCCCTGGACTGTTCTGCCCTTGTAATAACAGTTGCTTCAGTCATAGTTTGAGATATTAAAATGACCCAGCACGGACAGGGGTTTCTAGACAGCTCCATGATCCAATCTGACTCCTAACTCCACCGCTGCGCTCATCGCTTGAATTTCAATGCTCGGCAACAGAAGACCTTGACATTCACACACACACACACACACACAATCTTGATCATTAAAGGCAATATTATTCTACATACATAATGTATCGTGGATGAGTGATGAATGAGCCGGCTGTTAAAACCCCAAAGTAAATCAAACAAGAGCATAAATGGTGAGATAAAAGGTGACATTTTGGAGAAAAAGAAGTCATGCGTCATCTTTGTTCACTGTGGGAAATACCTTCATCTTCATCACCGTCATTATCCGAAAAATCCTCGCCCTGTTTTTTTGCATGGACCCCTGTTGTTGGAGCAGGGAGAGACATAGAGAGGCAAAGGAAATTCAAAATAACATGTTTTTGTAATACAGAGGTGGGAAGTTGAGTCATTTGACACAAAGTAGTTTTTCATGACACACATTAGGAATTACTAGGGCTGTCCAGTGGTAAAAAGAAATGTAATCACGTGCTCTGTGACCTGTTATGTTTATTTGATTGCAGGCTGGAGAGGGTCAGGGGTTTAGAGGAGACGTGGGCGTCAGTTAAAATACATTGTAAAAATAGTTTCAGACATATGAACTAGTACTTTTTAATAACTTATTTATAATAATAAATTTAATTTTAGGCGTTAGTAAATCAGTACAATTTATATACTATTGCTGCTTTTTCTTACATGTGCTCCTAACCCTAACCTCCTGTCTGCTGGTCTCATGAGTTTTGGCTGTAGTTTGTGCTTGTGTTATTTGGTGCAAAAGCTCTGCTCACTTTCTGTGTTTACTCTGTAGTTAAAATGTATTTCCGTCTTCTTTGATATTTTTGTTTATTTTATCCTTAGTTTTATTGGTATCGTGACGATAGTTTCAGTTGGAAAACTTTTTGTTTTATACAAAAAATGTGTTTCTTTTCGGATAGCAATATCCTTCTGTATCAGCGAGTACACAAATGGAAATACTCGTACTCATATTGGTTTGTAAGGCAATGACAACCCCAGGTAGAGAAGAAGAAAATGAAGAAGCACAGCAGCAGCTCAAGCGCCTGCTCTACCTCGGCCCCACCACCTTCAGGAGAGAGGTATGATAGATTTATGTTGCACAGCACTTTGATAATTCACAGGCGGAACGGCTGACTGACTATTTTTTGTGTAATACCTCGCAGTATTCCAGGGAGTATTCATTATTGTTGCACTTAAGCACAGCGAGATAAAAAAAAAAGGGAGAGATGGCGGTGGAGTGCGTGTGCGAATAAAAGTGCATCTGTGAGTCTCCCCTGGGAGGAGCCGGGGGTCACATCAGCTCAGGTGGTTAATTAACGCACATCTTTTTTGCATTTCTAATGGGATGAATTGACTTATAGCGCGTCTGGTGTTAGCTGGACGAAGTGCGACACGGTGATGTTACAACCGAAGCTGAAAGGCAACAGATGTCACACTGCCGTTGCTCTTGTCCGGTGTCATCCAGCAGTAAGGGACAGGACGGATGTTCCAGTCCAACTCATTACCCACCATTTGCCTGCAAATTTTAGTTTCCATTATTGCTGAGTTACCATGACAGACATAACAGGCGGCCAGTGCATGAGGCGCTGCACTCATGTACCAGCTGCAGTCAACAGAACATGATTACATTTCCTGTTTCATGGATTAATTACAGTTATTGTTGTATTGACAGCCCTAATAATACCAATTTTTAAAAAGACAATCATCACTTAATCACATTGTGTATTACAGTATTACACACAAAAAAACCTTCAACAAAACATTTTTGGAAATTTTAACAAAACACATTATACAGCAGGCAGATTTGCAGCAGAGTCACACACAACAACATTTTCAGAATAAAATATATATTTGTCACAAATTCTGCATTTAAACCCATATTTTTGTAATAAAAAGTAAACAAAACCAAACAATGTTTCTAAAAACGTTTTTTTTAATATATGTTTTTGGAACACTCTTATTTATTGGTGCTGACTGTGTTTTAGACTGTGTGAACGGGGCCGTTGTGTGTTTAAACAACACTTTAGAGACTTGATAATATTAATGGAATGTGCACCTAATCTTCTAACTTGCAGTCATAAAAAAGAAAATAAAATGATATTACCGGCAAATGTGGTTACTGCCAAGGTAACAGCTATAAACTGAGGATATAACAGATTTTCAAACTACAGACGTGAGCAAGTTCAGAGCGGCAGCAGCTCCCCTTCAGGTGCTGTTATTTGAAGCTTGTATCCTCAGTATAGTTACTTGACCGATGCCTTTTCTCTGAACAGAAGGATGTGAACAGAATGTGCTGTTGTCCTTGTGCCTCTACGTGATAATATTTAAATCCTGACCCTGAGGCCATTTACATCTCACCTACATGGAGCGCAAGCCCTGACCTGACCTACAGATGGTAACCCTTTTAAACTGGCCAGTTGGATGTCCACGTAATTTCGTCTGCTTTTTACAGCTTGTGAAAAATGTAACTTTAAAGTTTGTTGCATCTAAAATTTCAAGGTTTTGTGGTCCAGGGTGAATCTGAAGGATGTTGAATCACTGTGTTTACACCGGGGACGGCTTAAGACCGCATATTCATGTCTGATACAAATACTGCAACCTGGAGTATCTGGTAGGGCATTGACGACTTCTGACTACTCTGATGAAAAAGCCGGAGTCGAGTCGATGAGTCATCAGTGACGTCATCACATTGACTGACTTATACTTTGTAGTTTTTGCTAATGGAGAGAACACAGCAGTCAGTTGTTCTATCAGCTCTGAAGTCAGATGCTTGGTTCTCAAGCCGTGACAAACACATGATTGGTGTCCCGCGGTGAAATGAAAACACTTTTCCAAAGTGTGTGTAAATAAGGTGTGTATGTGTAATGACTGTGTATTAAAACAACGATAACTTAAGGGTCAGTGGAAATATTGTATATACAGTGTGCACAAGTCATCTTGTTTTTTTTTTTTTTTTTACACAAGTCATCTTGTTTTTTGTTTTTTTTTGTCTTGTCTTTGGTAAAGCAAAAAAACAAAAAAAGCCCCAAAAGAACAAAGCATCATATGTCAGAAATGCAGCGAGAATCGCTGTTTCAGACGACTCTGACGAGTGCGACTGCATTCCTTGCCATCTGCCACAAGTCAGGCCAAATTGATCACCTGACAAATTACGTTAGAATCAGCTATTTCCCAGCTGTTTCCAATCATTTCCTTTAAGGCTACTAATGGTACAAGTTGCTTTACATTAGAGGTAAGTGTTTACGGTCCCTAAGGGATGTTCCATATGTCCAATAACAGCGTTTTGACAAGGTATTTTTGAGTCCATTTGTTCTAAAAACAGAACAGTTGAGACAATCGCCTCCAGATCGAACATTTCCTCTGAGTAATCCTTTGTTTTGCATTAATTATTTTTTCTTTTTTTTAAACTCCATTGACATCAGCATGCCAAGCAGCTACCCTGGCCCCAGCAGGCTCAGAACATATATAATATAACCTTATATCTGGTAGATGCAACAATGAATAAATCTCTTCCAAAGTAACCATCTCAGCTCCCAGCCTGAAGATTAATGAGCAAAGATAACCTGTTAATAAAACTGACATTTCTCTATTTTAGCACCTTTAAAGAAATCAATTCTTCTCTAATTCAGGTCAGTTAGATGCTCAGGCGAGGTCAGAGGAAGGTCCTGTGTTAACTATGTGGTAGACGCTGAGGCTGTCCATCACATTTGCTTTGTAGGTTGAAACATATATTACACATTGTGGTGGTACATGACACCAACGGTGCTTTTAATTATCATGATTATTAACAACTTCACACTTAAGAGCATAAAGTTAGTGCGGCTCAGTAAGTGTGAAAAATAATTCACAGCTGTGACACTCATTATAAAGATCTGACACGAAAACCCGTCGGTAGGTATTTGTTGGTATGCATTACCTAATGTAAAAGTAATATTATGTGACATTATTTAAAAAGGCCATATACATAAGTATAAATAAAAAAAACAACTTTATTATTCAAGAAATATACAGGTTATTTAAACATACTGTGGGAA
>NC_024321.1:14589742-14629787 GCF_000523025.1 Cynoglossus semilaevis
GTCTAGAATACCATCTCAACGCTAAAAATGGGTTTAAAGACGCGTTCACTTGAGGTCAGACATCCGGCTAAAGCTACGGTTGATTAGCTGAAAGTCTCTGAGGCTTGAACTGAGTTGTCTGCGAGTTTTTGGACATTTGATAAGTAAACTGCAGAAGTGTCCCAGCAGGCAGTGCTTTATTTGACCTTCAGCACTCTAAAGTGCAGCTGCAGTACAAAGACATTAACATAACCACAATGAATTGGTAATTTTCTTCTTTTTTCTTGTTGAAGAGCCAGCCTTGAGTCGTCAACATCTGCTTCCCTTTCCATTCAAGAAACAATGTCTAGAGGGACAGCTATTATTCATGTTCCTTGACAAGTAAAATAGAAATCTGTCACATTTATCACTCCAGATACAAAGGGACCATATTTGATGGCCCTACTTTTTATGTAGGGTTTACCGAAACTTGACAATTTAACTGAATGTAGCTGAAAACAGAAAGACAGCAAAAGTCTCTCAGTTCATGGCATTTCTGAATATTAACCTGATGTGCACACACACGTGTTGGAAACACACATGCATACATATAAATATAGTCCGTTCTCAGACCCTGGAGACTTCTGTGACTGAAGCCAGTGTTCATTCAATATGTCCAGGAAGAGCTGAATGTTAACTACCTGTCAAGGCTGTCTGCCCTTCTGTCTCCCTCCCTGATTAGGATCAGAGTGTTGATCACAGTCACCTGTGTCCTGTGCTCTGCTGGTCTCATTAGCCTCACTCATCTCACCTGGTGCCCTAGGTATATAAACCTCCCTCTCCCTAAGTCTCACTTTGGCTCTTCATTGTTGTTGTGTGTCTGTTCACTGCTGAAGTTGCTTTTGTTGTTTTTTTATTTCTGTTTATTCAGTTCTATGCCCCGCCCCCCCTGCCTCCCCCTTTTTTTTGTCTGTTGAGTTTCTGTTTTTTGTTTTGGATTTGCACAGTAAATAACAGGACCAGATTCCTGTCTGCATTGTTCCTGAGGGTTCAGTGGCAATTGATAGGCCTCGGAGTTAAATATGAGAAAGGTCAAAATGTGGAGAGGGACCTAGTGAAATGTTGCAGGCTTGACAATTTGGAGCAGTTATATTCAGTCACCAACCCTCGGGAGGCCATTTTTCCCCCTTTCAAAGTGCTTAGTTCTGTCTCTCCTGCAATCTTTTGGCTCTGCAAGTCTTTCTTTCTGTGTCTACCTCCATCTCCCCCCGATCTGTCTGCCATTGTAGAGGCTAAAGAGCAGCTTGGAAGGGACACATAAGAGAGAGTGATGGAGAACGCAGCTAAAAGGTTAAGGAGGCTGTAATCCTGCAGTAAAGGACAGCCAAAACCCACACTGCGCTTCAGCTGTTCCCAAAATAAGAAACAAATAAAAGGCAGCCAAGTCGTCTCGCTGGCTGTCTGCAGCTCTGTAATAGAGAGAGACATGTTAAACAAAGACCACAGACCTTACACTGGGGTCTCTTGCTTTTATTCTTGGTACCTAATGATCTATTTATTCTCCGTGCTCAGTGATAAACACTGCACACGGCACACACGTCTGAAGTATAATTAAGATGCACCAGGTTTTAAAGCATCTTAAGTGTCTGTCAGACGAAAC
Organism: Cynoglossus semilaevis; assembly: GCF_000523025.1. Classification (NCBI taxonomy): domain Eukaryota; kingdom Metazoa; phylum Chordata; class Actinopteri; order Pleuronectiformes; family Cynoglossidae; genus Cynoglossus; species Cynoglossus semilaevis. The sequence continues at coordinate 14,591,361 of NC_024321.1, forward strand.
AATTTGTTAAATAACTGCCGCACTTGAGGTGGACGTTCATCATTGACGATTTCACACTCATTTGGAACTGGTGGAAGCCAAAACAATGCAGCAACAACCTTGAAGATTTAAATCAGAGGCACATTACTTAGTAAACCTCTTATTTTTAAAATTACAGCTGACGAGTTTGTTGATATAAACAAATGATGCATTTATTTTGGTTTGGCTTTTTTTTTTTTTTTTTACATTCTATATTTGAATGTAAGATGTTATTTAGTGGAACTGTTTAAGATATCTTTCAGTAGAAACGTTCTAGTATAAATGTTTTTACTGAAATTCTCCTGCTCTCTTCATTAATGTTGTTTTTGCACTCGAACACGGATCAACTCCCCTAAGACCTAAAGTGCAGCAGATACACTTGTGTTCACGCTGACTTTTAATGCGGGATTTGCTGCCTGCTTGATACGTGTTTTTGTTCCCATTCAGAAGGGGATCGAGTGGCCGTTAAATTTCTGTGACTTCTAAACTGACACATACTTGTCATGTGGTCAACACAATGAGAATTAATGAGGTATCTGAGTTTTCATACTCCCGATACAGACAACGATAAAAGCAACAAGATGTCACGTCAGCGATTGAAACCTCTGTCTGGAGGTTGATTAGTTAATGCACAACAGTTGAGGAACAAGTGCTCGTTTCTCTGCAGTGTACAAAAACAGACGGGGATTAAAACTATTGCTGTTACTTAACATGTAGCGAAAACACTTATGTTGAAACTAACTTTTAATACTGGATTGGCTGCACTTTCAGACCTTATTTTGTTTACATTCAAAAGGAGGTTGAGTTCGCATTAATTTTTTCCAAGTTTCTCGTGCCAGTGTAATAGTCCTGGGGCCTGATGTATCAAAATTGTGTACGCACAAAGAAATGTGCCCCTGATGTTGTCATGCAGGGTGCAGCTGTTCACAGGTATGGGAGAGAGATTGACGGTAGAGATCGGGGAGGCTAAGGACCCTACGGTGCGCGTTCCACCTTTCTTTGGTCACAGACTGTTGTCTGGAACTGTTACTTTGGGTTATTTGAACATACCCCACTTCTGCTTCCACTATGCCTCTTTGTGTGCCCCTCACATTTGTTTCCTTTCAGTACACATTACAATGTCATCTACAAACATCATGATCCATGAAGCCTCCTGCCTGACTTAATCTGTCAATCCTTTTAGATCCAAAAAACATTTCACTCCTTGTTTATCATGTTTAAGCACCTCAAGCTAAAACACAGTTACCTACTGCAAATAAGGCTTGCTTTTCAGAAACTCTTACCTTTGAGCTCAGGTTAAACAACTCTTCACAATTTTGAGTAATGGGTGCTCAACCTCATAGCTCAGCAAAACGTCCTTGTTTTTGAAATCCTTTCCGATTTATCAGACATCACTTATGTTCCCAGATAAAGAAAGCGCTCCCTACTATCCTCGACAAGTTTATTCATAAACGGGTATGTTCATTTCCTGAATCATTCTCTTCAGAGCTGCCCCCGCATTCTTTGCACCTGCTGATTTAAATTACCCCCCACCCCTTTTTTGTCTTCCACTTTTCTTGTTCATCATTTATATCAGTGTCTCATGTGAAATGACTTTTCAGCATGTTTATAAAAAAAAACACTATTGAGCACCAAGCTGAGCACGCCGACTAAGCATAACACTCATTCTCTTTTATTTTCCTGTCAGCAATGACAGTTAAAGGCTGCTTTACCCTGTATATTTTTCATCCAAACTTTTATTGTCACTGACTGCAGAATATGCACAAGCATATTCCTGCCGTACCATGCTCTTAAAAGTTTGGCACTAGCAGGAGTTTTGTAACTATGTATCACAAATATAAAAAGAAATTGAGGATATTAGAAGAAATTAAATGAATACAAAGATCAAAATCTCTTGGTAAGAAAAACTTAAACCTGAATCCATGATTTTAAACATTTCATGTTGTCATATGACAGTTATTACAGTATTATCAGTATACAGTGTAATATCCTGCATTATGACAATTCTGTAGGCCATACATGACCTCTTCAACTCTTAACTAACTACAGATGCGACTTAGTATATTAAAATATATAACTTCACATGTTTGATATTTTCACAATGACAGCCGCTAGAGGGCACTCTAGCTGGCTGGTGCGACTTATACTCCGAAACAACTTATAGTCTAGAAAATATGGTACATTGTTCGGGAAGTCTGTATCAAAAAACTAGCTCAGTTTCAAAAAGACTGGAAGCTGGACAGCGAGGAACTTCCTGCTTAGGTCAGTTCTTCCTTCCAAACTCAGTGGGCCTTAGTCAAGGTCTCCACTCACTAGGGTCATTACGGGCCCAGATAGATAATCACCGGGGGTGATGGAATTTTTTTTTTCCCTCAAACAAAGGCAGACAGCTGTTCTATTGACAAACCACAAAAGCCAATATTTGATCTCGTCATCTTGGAAAGTTTGTACCCTGTATGCTTGGTGTACATATTTCCACAGCACCATCAAAGGAGCAGCCCCTCCCTTCCCAAGGCAGGGGAGGATCGACCAACTAAAGGGATTATGATGGTACCGTATACCATAGAAAAGGTCATTGGGTAGGGAAACAGATGACCAGTGTGTTTTTGCTGAAATGGGTAAACCTGAGGTTTAGCTCCTGAGGTTTTTTTTTTTTTTTTTTTCCTGGCAATGAGATGCATAACACCTGGCAGTCAGCTGTCGAGGAGAGCTGCGTAGGAACGATAGCCGAGGGATCCAAATCAAACCAAAATAAACTGCAGGTTTGGCAGCACTTATCTCAAATAAACGCACGACGAGAGATGAATTTAAGGAGTCAGAAAGGTTAGCCTCTCTGATGGTGTGTGTTTCATAGTGTTCCTCAGGTGGAGTGTTTATTTTTTTCAAAGGGCTACAGTCAAGTCGTAGGACACGATGCTACATACAAAAATAGTGTCTTGAACAGCCATGCAGCCCAGCGAGTGCACCTTATGACCAGCACTCAGCCTTTGTACGAATCTCGTCAAAAGCATGTGATTTTGTAGATCCTTTAAAGTTTGTCTGCCAATTTACCACTGTAAAACTCTTTTAAAGATAAGGACTGACCTCATCAAGGCTTGTCCTCCCACACTTGACCCATCCGAAGCCAGTAAAACCCTCTGTGGCTGAGCAGTGTTTAGCTGTGTTCCAGCACATCATTATCACTCTTCAGCTGATTCACTGTGGCTAAGAGCAGAGAAAATAGCTTTGTAAAAAAAGTCCTGCTGGTGGCTGCATGTCTGCAAGTTGCCACGGTCTGCTGCCATTTCTGACCCTAAATTAGGACACAGCTAATGACTGCCTGTTTTAACAAAGGCACCTTAGTCTCCATCATGCCACTGCTCTGGGCTGTGTGGAAATGTGGTCGATATGCTGCTGTTGACACCCAGCCTAAGCTCCAGCACAGAAAATGGAAAAATCTTTCAATTTTTTTTATTTTTTATTTTTAACCAATCAGAATTTGATAATAATAGCCTGTGGTTATGAAATCAAAGTAGCTGAACCCAAACTAAACCTGAACCTTGGGGCTGGCCCATCACTAACGACCATTTCCTCACCCTCATATCTTTTAGTCTGTCGCTTAATCACCACTGCTGTAGGTGACACTGTAATTTGGCACTTTTTTTGTGTGTGTACTGGATGCCTTTCCTGATACCACCCAATTTGGGACTGGGTGGAATCAGCCTTCTACATACTGGGCAGGAATCACTACCACAATGCCACTCATTAAACTAAATAACACTTATTAAGTAATTCTTACCCGTTCGGAAGAAGTCCTTGTGAGTGAAAGGGAAAGCTGCAGGAGAAATGGCTACCGATGTGTTTGTTGTGACTTATCCCAGTCAGTCACATTAAAACACAAAGGATGAATGACTGTGTTTATCTTCATATTCAGCTTAAATACTTTGTAGTTGAATTTACTCATGGCTTATTATTGTTATGCACTGGTTCGTTCACCAGGTGTTTTTTCTGCACGACACCATAGCTTTGATAAGCAGCTGTTTTCAGGAATGAAATACATCATTTAAACAATTAGCCTAACTTGACTATCATGTTCTATATTTGCACTGAACTCTGACGTATGACAGAAGTCTGTGTTAATGTCTTACTTCACTGAGAGCAAACTGGGATCAGGCAAATGTGCTGCGACGTGTGCGTCATAAGTGATGTGTTTTTCTCACTTCATCATCTCCGTGTAACTAAGGCGTGCTGCACTCAAGGCAGGTGAGTGGGACACTTGCTCTGCTCCTGCCACACTGCATACTGTTGCTTGGCAACGGTAACAAAACATCTAGAAGCAAATGTTTTTTTTTGTTTTGTTCTTTTTGTCATTATCAGTTAAGTCCAGAGGAAGGCACAGGTTAAGTAGCTGAATATGTAAAGTGTATATGACTCTGCTGCATTTTCTTTTTTTTTTACATTTTGATATTGCAAGTTTAGGAAAAATCCTAATGTTTATTACTGTGGAATCACCAAAAAATGTAAGTTGCTGTGTAATTTTCACACCAAACTAAGAGGTGTTAATAAAACCAGGATATACTGAAGTTTATGCCATTATTGCCACAAAAATGGCAAATTATGATTCATATGAACTTCTGACTAAACAAAAGCAACATTTCTAATAACAGTTTAATCTAAATGATGCTTTAGTAACATTACTATAACAGTTAATGTCAATAGAAAAAAAAACATCTTTTTTTCTGCAGATAATGTCACACACAGCAAATGTATTGAACACAAGACAAACCATTTTCTCATTACCAAACGTGGGTAAAATACTTGAAACTGAACTTGAAAAAAAAAAGTGGAAAGGGAATATTAAAAAGATTTTTCTGTGTGTATTCCACAACTGGGACTAATTCAGAAGCAGAAGTGCCTGCAGGGCCTGTCTGTCTCTCATAAAATTGGTTTACCAATGCAAGAATGAACGAGTGCACAGAGTGGAGTCAGACGCTGCCTCCCTGGAAATCAGCAGCCGAGGTCTTCCGCAGCTGCATGCCCGCCTTTACTGCGCTGTGAGATATGCTCTCAATCACAGTCTTGGGCGACATAGAAAGTTCTCCGATGCCTTCAGGCAGTCTCAGAAAATTAGCTCTCTGTTGTTAACAACAGTTGGATTTCAGTTGCCGTTGATAAAATGGGGTCATGTTCCTTCATCAGGGCGTTTCTGAGCAACTGTCACACAGACGGATACAGACTGTCATGCTGGTAAATTACACAGCCAGACCACAATGGTGGGTAATAATAAGTGTAGCAGAGTGGGCCCTCAACATTTAATGTAAATGTAATCAAAAGCTCAGCCTCCCTTCACCACCTTGTTCGCTTTTAACACCAAGGCTACGATGATCTAACTGCACACTTTTCTAACACTTTACTTCACTGAAATAAAGCTGTGGCTAATGTTTAATTTCTTCAGTGAGTGTGAAACTCCCAGAATGCAATTTTGATGCCCCAACAACTTGACTTTTTTTTTTTTAATCGGACTCACAAAATTGATACCATTAATTCAAAGAGGTACGATCTGACTGAAGTAGAATGTGACAGTTTCTGTCAAAGTATTGTGCACCGCTCTGACTCTTTTACACAGAAATACTTGGTGTCATCTCGATCAAATTAGAATTCCTGTTCTTTTTCAAACGGCACTGATGCTTCTGATTTAATCGGCAGTTGATTCAAAGTTACAGTCATACATTTAAATGAACCTTTCAAGGGTGAAAAAAAAAAAACGAACACAAATAGACAGTGTGATAAATAGCTTGACGAGGCTCCGTCTCTTGTATAGGGACCTGCGTTTTTACTCCTTGACACTCACTCTCTGAGTAAACTCACACCACTGCAACCACCCACACACAGACACACACACGTACACACACCACGGCAAAGCCATTCACTCATCTCCCACACTCATGTCAAGGTTGATCTGAGTCAGAAGTCCCACGTTCATCCCAATTAGCACTTGTAGATAGGTGGTGAAACTGGCAGCTTTGGGAGGATGCACCCATCTCTCTCTTTCATTCCATGTTGGCCATGTTTTTTTTTTTGTTTTGTTTTTTTCCTGTACCTTTATTTTTGTTTACATACCTCCTTTTCTACACATTTTCTTGTTGGGTTTCCTGGCACATTCCTTGGATATTCTTTTGACTGTAAAATGAATGGGAAGAAAACTACAAAATAACAGAGAGCTGTGTAAAAGAGAGCACGTGACATGCAAACAGTTCAGACTGACTCAGACCCCGTTCCTTACACTAGGTCCCTCCGCCTCCGTCGCCGCCTCCTACATCTCCTCCTCCTCCTCCCACCCTCCCAGTCATCAACAACAAAAACAACAGAGGACCTGTACGTAACTGGGGTGTTGCTGCAGAAATATTCCAAAATGCTGGAATGAATTTGCTGCATTCTGGGACACAGGAAGCCCATATTCACATGCACTTCTATTTAAGACCCATTACAGCCACACAGACGCGCCACACTGGTGCAATTGTACTGTTGTTCTGAGTTGCTATGCAAGGTTTTTTTCCTGTGTGGTTCTCAGTCAAATTGTACAAAAAAGAAAAATGCCAATAAGCGATGTTTAAAAAATTATCTGACAAAACAAATTGATATGATCTTGTCTTTATGGCTTTAATACTGGAGAGTAAAGGGTCTTACATAGGTCAGGCTGATGCCACAGGCCTCTCGTGTACCAGATAGAATATTTCACCAACCCTAAAGTAGCTCATTCACTAATGAAGCAGGCTACTAATCACTAGTGACTAATATCCCCAAACAGTCAAGACAGTGAGGGTAGGAAGGTACACCAAATATTATTATTTATGACAAGTATTAGATTTCTCCTGTTTTCTTCAGTCATAAAATTAAGGCCTTCTATCACCAAAAGAGGAACTTCTAACAGTGGCATGGGAAGGGAACAGTTGATGGAAAAAGACTTCATAAATGGAAGATCAAGTCAAGAGGGTTTGGAGCATGGAATGATGGACACAGACACAGCATGCGCTAGACAAAAGGTCATGCTCTGCTCAAAACACAGAGGTGACACTAAATTGTCGAGAAGACAGAGAGACAAAAGAGAGGGAGAGGGACTTATTCCTGGATACTCCACACACACTCACCATCCTCGGTTGGAACGTAGATGTTTAAATAAAGACAATCCTCGTGTTGATCCTGTATGTACGTGGTAACTATATCCAGATTGAAGGTGTACCATATGGGCATCATGATCTCTGGCACGGCATTGTGAATATTTTGGGGGCAGACCGGTGCAAAGTGGGTGGCGTTCTTGATCCCTGACCAGGAGGAAGGAGGCTCAGGAGGCATGAAGCGTTTCTCTCCCACTGGAGGGGCAGCATAGGGAACTCCTAGGTACTGATCCACCGGCCCCAGGAACTCGTTGGGCAGTGGCACCCTCACCCCTCGTAGTTTCCCATACTGTGTGTTCACAGTCGGGTGGTAGCTCTGTCCTCTCAACGCTCCAAAGGACCAGCAAAAACTCAAAACCCACAAGGACAAGCCGAAGGTGGTGCAACTGAGGCCACTGCTCCAGTTCTGAGAGGGGAGATGACTTCTCCTTGGTGGAAACCACATGGTCCTTGTGAGCGAGCACAACTGCAAGTGACCAACATACAAGCGGGGGCAGCCCCTCAGCAAAAACAAAAAACAAAACACAGGCTTCCCCACTCAGCCCTAAAGTCCAGGAAAAGTCATCAGCTGAGATACCCGAGCCTCCGAGCCTACAGTCCAGGAAAAGCAGGGATGCACTTCCTCTCTGTGTCAACGTCCTTGTCCCGTTCGTTAGATCTTCTAACGATTGCTGCAACAGAGATAACAGGAAATTTAAAATTATCGTAATTACACATTTACAGCTAACTTTGTGTTGAGTCTTCACATGTACAGATTGTTTATTGACGTGAAACTTAATTTCATAAACGGTGACAGAGCTCTGAATCCTGCATAAATTACTAAAAATCATTAGATGTTTCAGACAGGCCCGTTCATTTAAAATGAATAATAATGGATAATAATCCAAACAGGTCAACTGGAATACGATAGAGAAAAGCAGTAAGTGGATAATTATCCCCTGGGGAAAAAAACAAATACTGAAATTAAATTAATTGCAAATGACTAGTAATTTTCATATAAATATTAGCTCCAAACAAGTATTAGGAGACAACACAAAAGAATCAGTGTCTGAATCAGACCTACTTTAGTTTTTAAATTGTGGTTTAATATAAAATGGAATATATTAATTCAATTTTAGTCACTGTCATCACCATCTCGATGGTGTACCGCTTGTAGTGTGTGTCACATAACATGTTGACACAAAATAGCATGTGTAACCACTAGGTATGAGAACAACGATGAAGTAGATGGTTGAATTTCTAGAGTTCACATCCTTCTATGTATGTGGCTCAAATATTAAAGCTGATTAATTGCATAAATTATGGGTGTAATTTTGACATTCCTAATGAAACAAGAAACACTAGTTAAAACCACCAACATCAGCAGGTGGCTGGTTCTGTTTCACACTGAACAGAGGGGTGTTGTATCCCCTCCACCCCTCACTGCACTGTAAATAAATACTACCCTGGTGTGAACTCCGGCTGCAAGTGAGAGCACTTTTCCACACAGCCTGATCAATTTTCAATTTTTGTGGCCAGGTCCCCATCTGCCTGGTGTTCCTGCAGCAGAGTTTGCTCTAATAGCAAAGGAAAACGAAAAGGCCAGCATTTAGACAAGGATACTGTGCTCCAAAATAACTGGGCAGTGGTGTAAAGGTACCACCAACCAATCAAAGGGAAACGTCCTGATGTCCTTGTAGCTTCTGTAATCACCGGGGCAGTTATACACCTCTAATACACCACTTCATCCTGGACAAATCATGTGTAAACAGAAACGAGTGGTGGAGAATTCTAGAAAAGCATGTGATTCTGCTTAAAAAAAAAACCCATCCAGTTCTAATCTGAGGACAAAATGCAAATATGGCTTGGGGCGAATGTATCATAATGCTGCAAAAGTCACCCTCGTGGAATTCTGTCCTCGCTCACTGGACAGTAACCACACTGTCAAACACAGCACATTATTATGGAGTTCATGTTGTTGTGTTATTTACAGGAAGTTTTCTGTTTCTAAAAATAAACCATAGAACCAAACCAAGAGAATGTCAATCATTCTTATTCACTCACAGGAAGAATTTTACAATTTGCACTGACACGGCCCTCTGCCTGCATTTTTCTTTTTTTGTCTTTCATATCTTTTTGCCAGTATTTATGTGGGTTAAAGGACTGTGGGAGAAGGACTATGAATTTACGGAAGACATTCAGTGGTGCGGACAGTCACGAATGGCCTGTCTTTCCTGAAGTTCATACCTGTCTCCGTTGAGAAATCACTTGTCTCCAAACATGTACCAGTTGTCCAAATGGAAACAATGCAGCACAACATTGGTTTAAAAAGAAAGAACTGCAGTACTCAGTACACCACTCAACCCTTCTTTAAATGTTTTTATTCTATTATTACATTACAACCACAGCACATGTGAATCTATTGAACCTTCATAAACCTTGAAATGACTGAATGAATGCATTCAGCTGAACAATACAACCACCCACAGATTTTTTTTTCTTCATAAAAACGAAGGCAAGGTGATCTAGCGTATTAGAACAAAAATTTAATTAATTTAAAGCATTAAAAGAATTTTTAAAAAGTACTTTACTTTCTAATGCTTATTTGAGATGATGCACTTTTTTTACAGCTTTTTTTTTTCAATTTTAATATTATAAATGTTTGAAAAGTCCAAAAGAATTGGGATTAGGTGAATTGTTTACATTAAATGGCCAAGTGTGAGTGTGAACTGTTTGGCCCTAACCCTGTAATGACTCGAATGGCCAAGTGTGAGTGAATGTGAGTGTGAACTGTTGTCTGTTTGGCCCTAACCCTGTAATGACTCCATCCTCTTCCCAGTGAAAATGATTAAGCAGTAAAGATAGATATAACAACTCATTACTTAATCGATATTGTGTTCTTTTAAAGTCGGATATTTCACTTTCAGAATGTGTCATAAAATCTAGGCATGGATTGTCGATCACAATAATTCTACGACCTAAAAAAAAACACCTGACCCACGTTTTTCAAAACCGTTGCCAAACAATAACCCGTTGATGAATCTTCTGATTAATACCGTTGCTATTTTAACTCGGGCAATTTGCACACCATGCGGCAAACACAAGGCAGCGGGATAAACGTGATAACACGCATTCCACTGGAAATAAAATATGCCGGGTCTAACTTTTTAATCAGGACGTAGCAAGGACAAAAGACAACGTGATGGAGTGTGTGTGTTTAGAGGATACGCAGCACAGAGGACTTCATCAGTCTCCTCTCCAACACCATCGCCGAGGTCCACTCCACGTTGATCTGCGTACACACTGAAGCGCTGCCAAGAGAGGAGCACAGAAGGAGAGACCACGAAAAAGAGAGAGAGAGAGAAGGGGGAGGAAAAAAAATTGCAGGAGTCCTCCCTCATCATCGCAGAAATATTGATCGTCTCATCACTGTGGCCTTGCAGGCCGTAATAAATACAACTGGGATGATGGAGGCGGGCTGGGACGGGGGAGGGAGGTGGTGGTGGCCAAGTGCACACTGTAGTACACCCTCCTCCTCCTCCCCAATTCTCTGCTGCTTGATTAATAGGACATGTTATATTGTGAAGGTCCGTTCCCTTTCATTATTTAAAAGTGCCCTCATGGTACCGTGCAACATGATAGTTGTGCCTCAGCAGATCCTGTATTTGGTAGAAAAAACACGGCCCTTTTTTCCCCCCTCTTCAGTTCAGTCCGTGCCCACAGCTACTCTCATTCGCAGTGGAAGAAGCTTTGTTCTTCTAAAGAGAGCCGAGAGATGTGCAATGAAATAAGAGTCTGAACGCAGAGCCAAAAGCACTCCTACGCCATGACATCCCTTAGAGATTGGCTGAATGAACTTGGATTAGAGAGTAACCAATGAGAGTTTGGAGTAGATGGAGACCCTGCCCCCCCCCCCTCCCTCCATCCTACTTGGTTATTGTAGTAACTGGGCTGCAACAAAGGCATTCACAAAGCTGCATTAGCCGCCGCCGATGTCTACCTTCAAACAAAGTGAGCCACCCTGACCTTAGCCGGTGTAATCACTGATTACAAACGCTTTCACCGCTGTTGCACTAGAACAAGGATGGAAAGTGCTACTGCAGAAATAAAAGGATATGGGAACAAAGATGGGAACTTAAAGACGGAACCTTTGTCCGTGGGTTGTTGCCCCAACTGAACTCATTTAAATGGGAGGCTCAGATGTGAGGCATCGAGTTACAGGTTTCGGCATCTTTTAATTGTGCTGTGATTTAAGGATAAGATTTCCTTGTAATAGATTTACAACCTGTGACTAATGGGGAAAAAACAGTAGGTACGTGTGTAAAGTGTTTATATTGATCAATTACAATCACAGACAATATAATTCTTTTTTAAAAAACAGCAGAACACTCGTGTTGCTGGAAATATGCAAAAAAATATGCAGAATCATACTGCCCAATCAATTCACACACCTGATCTGTGCAGCAACGACAATGACTATAAGCTGTGGCTTTTTCTTTATGTCTAATGCAATTTGATGTGAAAATGATTCATTTAAATGAATTAATTATATATAAAAGAATATTTATTAATACGATCTCAAGATTTTAATTAGGTCTCAAAAAACACTGGTGTACTATCTAAATAGATAGTTGTTCTTTACTGAATTTCCATATTTTTTAGGCTCAATAAAGTCTACACACGTGTGTTTACTCCTGCAGGAGGGAACATGGATTTCAACAAAGGGTAAAATTAATGATGAACACATTCACACTGAACACATCTCTCCTCACAGTCGCATCCCTTCCACTCTAGGGCCTTGTGAACAACAGCAGGCTGTAGAAAAAAATCAAGGCGATTGGCATGTTTCAGAAACAACGTTTACAAATTGTCAAAACCAAAGTGCTGCTTCGAAGGACTCCTGCTGGGAGCTGTCGCCGCTGTAATCTCGAGGAGTGAGGAACCGCACCTTTTCTTCGGCTTCAGAGACTTCGCAGTCATTATTACTTAGCAGATACGGCATTTATTCAAGGACAAAAACACAGCAGATTCTGACTGCCAATCGTTGCAGTGACAGCAACGTAGATTTAGTGGGAAAAAAAGAAAGAAAAAAAAAAGGATGTGGAGGAACAGTGCAGGCACAGCTGTTGTGGCTCTTCCCCAAACTGTGTCTCCTCCCCTTCTTCTGCCTTCTAGAGAAAGGCTTCCAAGAGTATCATTACCAGACAGGCAGTCAGTGAAACAAGGTGAGGTAGAAGCGGCGGGACAAATAAAGACAGATTCCAGGTGAACACTTGAGATGAGTTCTGTGACTGCACAACAAATAAATAATAGCCTTTCTGCTAAGTGCTGATGGTGCTTGAAACAACTGTTTGCTCTGGTGACTTAAGATATAAGGACGGGTCTTAAATCTGCAAGACGAGGCAGCTACGGTTTCCTTTGCCAAAGGCACTTTTCTATTTTTATGTTTAAATAGCATGTTTTGTAATAATGAGCTCACCAGAGCGGCACTCTATTATCCTCTGTTGTCCTCCATCCACTAAAAGGCACTCTATTCTATTTTATTCTATGCTATTCTACCTCATGATACCTCCTGATTTGATCACGATGATGAGGCCACAATTATGATCAAAACATTTATGAAACGATTATGATTAATACTAATACCAGGAGCTCACATACTGTTAAAAATTCTGAACAAGGAAAAAAAAAAAACATCCCCCAGTTCTTCTTCCGAGCTGCTATTGATCCACTGCAGAATCCCACTCCACCCTCTCCTACTGCTAAAAACTCAAAGTAGCTAATGACTCAATCTGCCCACAGGGATTCCTGGAGTAACCGCAGGGGCAAGTAGTGGGTCTGTCTCTAATCTTGTCATATGTAAACACTTTAAGGCCGTACAAATTAGCCATGCTCCCTCAGCTGCTGTTTGGTGGATGAGATCTGTTCCGTCTGCAACATGTTGTGTTGTTATTGCTGTTCATGTTTCTGAATAATTGGACGGAATTATGTATTAGAGATTTAGACAAAAAGCTATCTGCAATCTGATTGGTGCCTTCAGTCGCTGATCAAACCCACCATGAGGTGACTCATTTGTTGAGGAGGTAGAGGCAAGCCAACCGAGGGGGGGAAAAATAGGGTAAATATTTCAGGCTGCTGATCTCACCTCCTTCCCTGTGAAGACACTACTAACACCAGTATCTGTCTTGAAGTAAATAGGATAAATTTGAAGACTGCTGCTGTGATGAGGACCTTAAAATAAAACCAGACAAGTGGAGGAAATTCAAATAATACTCGAGTTGCACAACTGGTTGTAAAGTAAATGAAGGTTTTATGACAGTCACTTGCTGCCACTGCTGACCTGAAGCAGAGGCGCGCGTGTCAGAGTCTCTTTGATAGTTAGAACTGTCTATTTTTGTTAAAGGATTTAACGTTTGTTGGTGGTGAGGTAGTTTTTTTTTTTTTTTTTTTAAAGACACATCCTTCTCTGGTATATTTATGTTTTACCCCCCCAAAAATAGCTGCTGTGAGTATTTGTCTTTACTGTGTTCTGTATGCTGTTGGACACTATTTAGATCTGGTGCTGAAATCCATGCTTAAGGATTTGATCACATGAGACAATCTGTAAGTCCAGTGCACGTCTTAATGCTTCAAATCCGTCCAGTATGTTTCATAATATCCTAGGTCTTTGAAGGCGTAATATTTTCAGGACAGATTAGAGTCAGCTGACATCCTCTGATCTGCTTCTTCAGTGTTGGCTATGAATTGTGCTGGTTTTAGTAACCATACAGTACAAGATTCTGTTGCTGCAACCCATGTTTACAATAACAGTCAAACAAACCCTGGTGGGTTCTTTAGCTCGGGGGTTCCCAAACGTTTCCATCTGGATAACAGGTGCAGTGAATTTATACCTTCATCAAGGTCGCCACAGCAGGATTCTACAACGTGAAATGTCACAGTTTGTACACCAGATGTCCTTCCTGACGCAACACCAACTGGGACTGTGCATTCCGTGGAATCAAACCCTAAACCTTCTGAGTGGCAGGTGGGAAAAATACCACCTTCAGATCATTTTAACGAAAGGCAAGAAAAGCTCGTTCAGAGAAGAAGCCACTTCACTACGAAGAAAGTGTGAAAACTCACACTCCGGCAGTCACTCAGGACCAGCGTTAGAACCAGGTCAGAACCCAGGACTACCTACCAGTTAACAGAGTTACTGCCTGACAATAGTGCACATGATGGTATTTCTATCTTTAAAAGTAACTTTGTCTTAAGTGTGTCATTTGAATCATACACAAATATTTATCTGAGGGAATCACGAACCCCAGAGAACTGTCAAGTGTGAGGGTCGGGGAGACCGTGTTCTTAAAGCATCTATTATCACTTCACAATCACAAAGACGGACCTGAGCTTTGCTGTGAGTTAATTGAGGTCTGGCTGGTAATTACAGCAGAGATTTGATCTGTTGGAACCAGAGTTGCAATTTCACTGGCACTTTATCATAAAGTCTAACAGAGGCAACGTTGACTCGTCCTTGGCCTAAATAACCGTGTGGTCAGATTTAAAATGGAGAACCTAAATGTAATCCACACAGGTGATTGATTATTAAACACGTCAGTGTGTAAGCATTTAATACTGTGTATGGTGTATTAGTTCACTGGGATTGGGTTAAGGATGTGTAATTGACTATTTAACTACCAGTCATCAAGTTTAAACCAAAATAATGTAGGCGTTTGATTTAAATATTGAGACTCATTTGTCAGCAACTTTTAAAGTTGTTGAACTGTATTAGGTGTTATTTTGTTAAGATTTTCCAACACTGAAAACTTTAACAATTTTAAAAGCTGAGCAACATCACATTTTATTTCCTTTGGGTTTTTTTTCAGTTACCAAAAATGAAAAAAAGGTTTCACTTCTTCTTTTGGTCCTTAGATGAGGCTTAAAGGCAAGTGGTGGCAATTTCAACAAAGTAAAGCCTTAAAAAATGAAAAAAAGTCTGATGAGGGATCATAGTTAACAAGAATTTTCACATCGACCTAAACCGACTGTTTGCATCACGCTAACTCTCGTGGGGTATGCAATGCGACCAACATTCTGTAGGCATGTCATGTTCCTGCCACTGCTCCATCAATTTCTTCACAAATCTGTGGTCCAGATTTGCCAGGTCAGCACTCTCCCAGTTTTGTTGTTCGCAATAATTCAATAGTCTCGCAACTTCCTGTCATCTTCTGACCCCATTTCCTGTGTTCCACATTTCATTGAACGTTCATCGGTTCGCACTACCCGTCTCAAAGAATTTAAACATTTGACAGTGACTGGTGACTAAGGTCGGTCGGTCGGGTCGGTGGTCCTTGCACACTTACAGATTACAAATTTTGCCCATCGTTATGCAGACTGTCTGTATCTACAACAGGCTGGTGCTGAGTATAGATACAATCTGTTAAAAAAAAATCCTGTAGCATCTCAACTTTTGCCACAAATAAGAAGTCTTTAATTTGTCCTGAAACTTTTTGACTTCTCTAAAATAGCTAAAAAAAAAGTCCTGAAACGTTTTGACTTCTCTAAAATAGCTAAAAAATCTAAAAAAAAATTGTCCTAATACTGAGATAAATTTGATTCATGTACATGAAGTATACTGTAATTGTATGCAAATAAAATATATTAGTTCGCTGGCAGGCTGAATCCTTCCGTGACCTAATAAGCTAAATAGCATCTCTAATTTAAGACGGGTAAGCTCCAGTTCTTGTTGAGAATTTGAAAGATCAGCTTTATTACGGGGTGTTAAATAATACCACCGAAGCAAACATAAACCAAGCAGAGATATGACCCAGTTGCTGCCTGTAAAATTAATAAGCTAATAATGCACTGGGTGCATTAGCAGGAACACTAATGTGCAAACAGAACTTTTCCATGCTCAGGTAAATGATGGTGTTAGGCGTTTCCATGTAAGAACACGAATGAATTAATTTGACCTAAAATGATTGCAGTTATCTTCTAGACCACGTCTGCTTTTTCCTTGATGAATTACGGAAATGTCGCAGAGACTTTTAAAACTCTTGTTTTGTTTTTTTTCCTCAACGTTTCAGAGCACGTTCTTTTGGTTTTTTTTTCCTCAACGTTTCAGAGCACCTGATTGTGATTGATGATCAATCTGGCAGAGACAAATTTCGGGGAAAGTCATGTGTTAACGGAAACGGCGTTGCGGGCTGTTCCAATGTTTCTTTTCAAAGAACTCAGCTACTTGGCTTTCTCGCAGAACATTCACAATTGCCAAAAGCACAGTGGTAGAATGGCACCATTGACATGCAAATGCCTGGTAGTTACAGAGAAGTGAGAGCTGCCAGAGTGCATTGTTGAGTGACAAGAAGGAATTAAAAAAAAAAACATGTCTGAAAGCTGAGATGTACATGAGTGGTTCTGACACAGCAAAAACACATGCAGTTTTTTTTTCTTTCCAGCAGGGTTACTGTACTGTAGCCTAATGACAGCAGTTTAAATCTAGTCTCTCTACTCTGCGTGATCCCTGGAATTTTATGGCAGAATAATTAGGTTTTAAACTGACCCCACAGTGATGTGCTTTTAACTAAAGGTCAGCAGTGAGCAGCAGTGAGAGCCATGCTTGATTATTATGTATATCACAGTGTCAAAATATGCTGCTAATGAGGGGCCGACCTTCAACTTGAGTGTAAACAAGGACCAAACAAACCCATGCTGAAGCACAGGCCCTCTGTCAGCGCTTAATAAAAGGAAGTGAAGGGAACAATAGCTCTGTGATTTGAAGGAGGCCTATATGACACCGACCCTGCTATTTTATGGACGCTAATGTCAGATACATGTGACATTAGCGTCACATTATTGATGTAGTATTATTCAAATAAAAACTACATCATTTCCAGTCTAAAATGTAAACATGGTTGTGAGGATTTATATTTTTCATTTATCACAAAACCGGCTCATTCAGAGCTACAGCCAGGTGGATTTAGAAAAGATGTGAAGGGATTAGTGAAGTGATATCAATCACCGCAGCCAAACCAGCTCCTTATCCAGCACTGTTTCAGTCTCTGGCTGTTTTCTCACATTGATCCAATGCAGGATAAAAGGCTGGCGTCGTAGCTGAAGGCTAGGATTCCCCTAAAAATGTTGTCTTAAATGTTTTGATTATAGCTTTTCAGGGTTAAGCTAATCTAAATACAGAAGAAAGGAGAAGCTCTTCTTAAACTCTCTTAATTAATTGAAATAATTGAGGTTATTAATTAACAACTAAACTTGGATGTGATTAATCACACCTCTATCCGGCTTTTTTTTTTAAATCTGTTCTAAACATGAATTCATTTAAAACACAACGTTTTCATTAGCCTTAAAAAACGTGAGTTGAAAAATGTTTTTTATGCAAATGTGTGTTTATTATTATTGCAAAATTCCCCAGTAATGCTTTGCAGTTTCCTTGAATCTTAGGACGGTTGTACACTTCACTTGCTCTGTTCTTTGCTCAGTGTTTATGTAGAAAATAAAAATGGCGTGTATTGCATAATAAAGGAGCACTTTTAGTGTAATATGGAGTTAGTCATTTCATCCACGTATTGCACCAGTAACTCAATTCACATTGACAGTAAATGTACCATCTGGAAGGGGTTAGAAGCTGAAGTAGCCTTTTTTCTTTAACAGAAGGAAGCAGTCATTGCTACAGCAGTGCAGCTAGCACAGAGGATAAAAAGAAATATAACAAGGTCAAACGTTTCTATATAAAAGGCATAAACATGGAGAACAATTTTACCATTGAAAAGGCCAACTCACTTAATGGCAATATTACTGTAGAGAGTTTGTAGCTCTTGACGATTAACCAAAGATCGAGTCAACATTTAGCACATTTTTCCATCTTATTTGACATGTTTTCCCACTGCGGGACTTTGAAGCTTTCGATAGCTTCCAAATTGCCCAATCTACTTTACATATGTATTACACGTTGCATTCATTTTGCCAGCCTCTTGCCAGAATTACTACTACACAGGTTTCAGGGTTCAGAAAGTATGGGTGACCTGACTAGACTAGATAGAAAAATTAAAAAATATATATTTGGAAGGAGAAATCCTTCTCTACCACGGACAGGAAATCTGAGCTACAAGATACATGTTTAACAGACTGTGCCATTTGTTTTTAATGGACAAACTTAACAAGTGACTCACATGGCTTGTTAGCAAAACTCATCTGCATCCATGGAGAAAATAACCCAGTACAGCTGAAGGGAGTTGTTGGATGTGCAAGTGATGCAGAAATATGCCTCAGTACTGAGCGTGGCGGTAACACTGTCCCCTGACATCAGTCCTTTCAGCCCTCCCTGGCAGATATGTCCACTCTCCATTCACTATTTCTAATCCTGTCTGAAAGCCTGTCTTGAATGTCAGGCTTCTTCCTAAATTGGCTCGTGTTCTTAGTGATTGATTAAAGTACTGTAACCCAGCTTTATCAGGACAGCCTGAAATTCTGCCAGATCTATTAGGTAATGCATCCTTTGTTATTGCATTGGTCGGTTCTCCACCCCGGTTTTTGGGA
The DNA here is from genome assembly GCF_000523025.1 of Cynoglossus semilaevis. Classification (NCBI taxonomy): domain Eukaryota; kingdom Metazoa; phylum Chordata; class Actinopteri; order Pleuronectiformes; family Cynoglossidae; genus Cynoglossus; species Cynoglossus semilaevis. The sequence goes on from NC_024321.1 coordinate 14,610,041, forward strand.
AATGCTAAGAAACCATTTGCAGCAATACTGAACACTCAAGACTACATTGTTCTGTTTGGAAAACTTGACCTCAGCTGGTGATAAAATTACTGTAAGGCAAAGGCTCTAACCACCGTCCCACTGTGCGGCCCACTCAATACATCATTGTTCAGTGAAAACTCCTCTTCATTCGTAATTTTTCCTCTTTATTTTGACTGACACATGCTGCTACCAGAGACACACACACACGCCCATGTCCCGTGACATTGGGCCAACAATATGATTATAATTTATGCGATCTAATGCTGTAATATCCCCCGTGCTACTGCACGCGGTGGAGAGCAGAGGAGAGGTTGCCCTTATATTAGTGCTGACGCCTGTGTCCCAGACATTGCACTTAGAGTGTCTCCTGCAGGACATTATTCAAACGCGCAGGCACTACAAAGTCCAGGAGACAAGAGTAGGCCACGGCGGTACCAAACACACATCTGCAGACACTGCAGCTCTGAGTCTTTGAAGGTCACACGACAAGGTGCCAGTGTGGAGTTATCCATTCATTTATTCTCTGTCAACCAATTTATTTTACTGAGTGCTGCATATATTGTGTGGGTATAAAAGAAAAACCTCATTTGTGTTTTTTTAAAGATCTTTTTAATGATCCTGGGTTAGAAGTAGGCCAAGTCTAACGCAGTCGTGTAATGCAGGCACATTTGGCCTTGGGCTGTCTGCACTTCCTCAAAGACTGCGCACAATGCAAACTATGCTGTTGTACTGATTCTCACTTCCTTTCTGTGCCTTCTCCATGGCAATGGAGTCACATGGGATGGAGATTGTCCACGCAATTACAGTTGACGTTGTTTAACGATGAACATATATACACGCAATAAATGCTCGATATTATTGTCTGCCAATAGATTACTGGTAGATAATGTTTAATTTTATGTCAATCAATAATGTAATTCAAACTGATAGATTGGCCAGTAAATGCATCAAGGTTTGCATGCAGAGTCAATATCCTCTGGTTCCTATGCTTTCCTACTTCTGCACTGCATATGTGCTAACAAATATGAGCTTTCAATAGAAGGCTAATGCCATTTAGTTCTAGCACAACTGTTAGTTCACCTTTAATTTTGTTGTGTTGAGACTGAGTGAAAATAAAGCAGCATTTGCTACAGCTGAGCAGCTAGCACAGAAGCTAAATCCCGCTGCTGCTGAATTTTAATTCCTAATTTTACATCTTAGCATTTCTTAGCTCATATGACTATGAAAATGTTTCATTTAGAAATTATAAAATTCTCAGTAATCGTACAGTATCAGCATCGATCATGAGAATAAAAACATTATCGACAACCAGTATCTATTAAACTGTATATTGTGCACCCTGTGTACATAGCACTCAATGCATTTATTTAACATTTATCGCTTGCGTTCTTTCCCAACCTTCCTATTCACGTTTCTGTCACTGAAGCTGGGTAGTCAGCTGCCTGTTCCATGTTTCATTAGCGACCCGAGGGGGGAAAAAGGGTTTCCTCCAACATCTGGATGTTAGCTAGCTTGAATGAATAGTCATATCAGATCAAATCCCACCACATCAAATGCAACTGGAGGGCACATTATTTATTCATTTAACTGCTGACATTCAAGCCATGCCCTAAACGGTGACACTTTTGAAAACTGTTCCTCTGTGTCTCCACTGTGACGATACAAGTGCAGCTGGGCGCTCGCAGAGGGTAAAGGAGCGCTGTATCCATTTTAACAGGCACGGCTGCGGAGGAGACGGAGCAACATGGACGTGGTTCTCACGAAATTTGCCTTTCATGACTGCTGTAATATTCTGTGTGTCTGCGAGAACCTCTAAGATGTTTAATACACAATGAAGGCAGAGCCAAAGCACATCATTTATTACTAAGCAGATTTTCTCCCCAAAACATCTAAAAATTGAAAAGGGCATCTCGATAATGTTGACTTTATATGGGCGGGTGAGTTCATTAACTCCTCTTTAAACTGTCATCTGATAAAATAAACTTTTTGGACCAGCTGCACTGTAGTAATTAAATGAAGTAACGACCTACAAAGTGTCTTGGAAACTTAGCCTCCAGAGGAAAACAATAAAAAATATTCCTTTCTAACGGTTCATTCAGTTAAGTCGCTCTCATTTAAACAAAACAGTCTGAAATGGCTGGAGAAAAAAGGAAAGGTTTCTATTCGATTCTATTCTGCCTCTGAAGGTGTTAGATATTCACATGGTTTATTATGAAAATATAAGAAAAAAAATGTATTTCTCTGTGAAAATGTTTCATATATTTCATGTCAACATTTGCACTGCGGCACTTAGCGTTTAGAGATTGTCAAACAGCTGAGCCACGGCACATCTAGCGCTGTGATGTGCATTTCAACACTGTTAGTGGATCAGCTTGTGAATTTTAACTTTTTTTTTTTATAGAAACACGATGAAATGCTGTGATGTGCATTTCAACACTGTAAGTGGATCAGCTTGTGAATTTTAACCTATTTTTTTTTTTTATAGAAACACGATGAAATAGTGTATTTTACATATAATGTATTATTTAACATTGTAAAAATAAAAATAAGGTCATAAGGGATGATTTAGTGTAAACCTTGTTTTAAAAATGCCAGGACATGTTGAAAAACTGCTTAGATTGGCACATAGCGAGACAATTTATTTTAATCAATTTAATTAAGCTTCGGACACACCTACCACTTTTACTGAAGCAGCAAAAACAAACACTGAACACAGCACGAACAGTCAAATCAGTGACATTCAATCACAGCTTTTACCCCAAGTGGTACCACAGACTATTAGTCAAATCCCAGTCTTACACCCTGATGTTAAAATACTTTAGTATTTTAAATGCAGAAATAGGCTTGAAAATGATAATACTATGGTTATCTGTGCATCCCTAATGACAACTTAAAACGTTTAATTGATAATGACTGCTCTAATTAATATACTTTATTATGTGGTAATTGAAGCATTGAAGCTAATTATGGCCCAGCCCCATGTATATCACATCATTACTGGAAAAAGTGAAGAGACTACAATAACACAAGGGTTTACAGCTACATGTACCAAGTTCGGTTCATTCCTCATATCTGTAATATCTGTTGATCCCAGTGTGAACAAGTCCTGGCCTGTGTGATTATTACTTACTCTTGTGTTTAAATGACAAGGTGAGTTTCAAGGTTCAAGGTTTCTTTATTTGTCATTGTACCTGCATACAACAAATTTGCTGCACTCCAAGAGAGCAAAAGTACTACACAAACTGCACCGCCTATGTTTCAGTCAGTCGGAAAATAATTTTCACAAGAAAATATCGTGAAAGTACTACACAAACTGTCGGAAAATCATTTTCACAACATTTGTTGTATTTCTCGGCGTGAGACTTTTTTTCATAGCGGAGCGTATCTCGTTCCAGACCCCTGGGAAAACCTAAGCAGGGCCTTGATGACGATGATTGAACCCAACTTCCAAAGGTTTAGCAACTTGGTATGCAGACAAACTCTGCCAAGGAAATCCATATGTGATGGATACAAAGGTTTTTTCATGTGAGGGAGAAGAGACGCCTCCGTGCAGGATTAAGTGCTTTAGATCTAATGATGAGCGCAAGCTCTTTTTTATTTGTTTTCAAATAAGCAGTTTGCTTGATGGAACAGCATCTATGGTCTCTCTCCAGAGGGTACAAATGCTCATCAAAGACCTGGCTTTGTCAAACAATCCATAAACTCCCAATGCCATACTGCATGAAATACTTACTAACACGAGCTCAGAGAAGGTGCAGAAATCAATCGGAAATTCAATGCATTTCACATTATGATTCTAATCTTTTAGTGGGAGTGAGTGGGACACATTACACAGAATCTTAGCTTTTCAAGTTTTTCAATTATGTACTTTTTTTTTTTTTTACATGGCTTTATACTGTTAAAACAAACTCGACATATATGTACACAGTGGACAGTTCACTGACATATTTATAGAGCCTAACATCCATTCACACTCACATTCAAACCACATGGTCATTTATTTTACTACTATAGTACTATAATCGTTCCCAGAGGGAAATCACTCTCTGGTGAGAGAAGGTCAAAGGTCTAAAGGAATTATTCATGAAAATAAGAAAGCTATTTGTTATAGTCATGAAAAGTCAAAACACTTCTGGAAGTTGCATAATCACATAATTTAATCACGGCAGAATTCTGGGAGGTGTTTTCAAACCCAGGTTACGACCTGCTTCTCTGCCTTGTCTAAGGATTGAAATGATGTTTACAAATTTTATTTTTTAGTTTGTGGCTGGGGGGAAATAGGCCATTAATTCCAATCAATTATGGTCCAAAATTCCAATGTTTGCTCTGTGAATGTTTCAGTATGAAGCCATTTTAGATGTATATCATAATAAATATATTTAGTCTAATCGTGTGTTTAATGCATCTATTGTTTTTTTACAACAGTTTTTTTTTTCATTCTCTGCTGAGTTATAAAGAGAAAACCTAGCTCCTTCCCTTTAGAATTCCTTGGTGAGATTTTTCCTCTTTCAATATCAGTGGCAGTAGCTGCCAGAAGATTTGGTGGCTCAGGATGCTCGGAGCTGTAAATCTGGGCCAAGGGTTGTGTGGGATGTTCAGATAAATGGGCAGGGCTTTTGTTTTACTGTAACACTGCTTGTCTTAACTTCCTGTGTCTACCAGGGATTTGGAAAATTTGCTACTGTCCTTGGGCGTCTCTCTGAAACAGCAGCTCTAAGTCTGGCCTGAGTCAATCCCGCCGCCCCAGGTTGCATAAATAACCTCCGCTATACACAGGCTGCACAGTCTGGGTCGCTTTGTATCTCCCGCAGTGTTTTGTTTGGTCTTTGTTTGGTGAGGATTACACATTCTGATTTAACCCAATTTGAAGGGTCTTTTTACTGCGTAAAAATGTTTCCTCAATCCAGGACACACCACTTTCCTTTCCTCTTTGCCCGGGATCCTCACTAATGGATTTACTTGAAGGACCTTTAGAATTGAAGCAGCTGTTTGACATGAGTGTGCGACAAGGCATCAATTTAAAGGAAAAGCTGGGCCACGGAGACACAAAGCACAGTTAACCCCGAGGACACATGTCACATTTCTGATGTCCTTTGTGATAAGGTTTCCTCACTTCTGTGCCCTAACATCCACTGTTGGACCAGTGTAGGAAACAAAGGCCTGGTTGTGGCTTATAATGTCAGCGCAGAGCCCTTTTCTACACACTGATCAAGAATCTGCAGGATGTTTCACAAGAGTATAATTAGAATCAGCCATGAGGAGTCCTCTGGTGCGGCGTGGCAGTGCACATACTCTGGCTAATGACTTTCCTTTCAGTGCTTGTTCAAAAGTCAATCAGAAATGTGTGGTGTAATAGTGTCCAACAGTGCCGATGCAATACAGCAAAAGACCCCTCCCACCCCCCAACACCCACACACATACCCCACCCCACATGCCATTGTTATTACCATCATTATTTGTTAAGGTTGTACCAATACCAGTTTGTAACAAACCAATAAGATTATGAGTATGAGCATGTCCATTTGTGTACTTGCTGGTACTGAGTACAATCCCAGTACTTAGTATTTAAACTTGGTTTTAACATATCTAAAATAATAAGGATAAAATTAAACATGTTGTGATGTCTGTCGGTTCCCTGTGGCTGCTGCGGGGGTTAATCAGTGTCATCACTCTCACCTGTGTCTCTGTGATTAGTCTCACTGGTGTCACCTGGTGTCACCTGGTGCCTTGGGTATATATACCTCTCTTCCTGTTCTCAGTCTTTTTGGGATCATTGTGCTGTAGCTGTTTGTGAGTGTCCTGTTCTGTGTTTCCTGGTAATCTGTGTTAAGAAGAGAACTCCATGCCTTGCTGCAGTCCAACCTGCTACACCTGAAGAAAGTCTCCCTGGTATCGCATTTGGTTTCCTGTCTGCTTCCACGATGTCCAAATGTAACACATGTTCTTATATTAACATCAGAACAGAAAGTGAACGGAGCTTTCACATCATTAGAACATTCCAGATGCGTGTTTGGAAATGTATTGGTCCCGATATTACTATTAGTATCCATGCATGCATAGTAGTATCAGTAGCAGTTTTATTTGCTCATTTAAAAAGAACTTACCTGAAACAAAATACATACAAAAGAATACCCAAGTGCACTGCTACCATCAACATGAAATGTCACCTTGGTCCTGTAGAATTTTTTGACGTAGTGGTTCTGAGTTTTGCCTCAATAGAACTCCATGACGTCATTAAACTTCATTTGTATTCCGCTTGTTTGTCTGTTACTGCAACAAAATGAAAATGAAGTGAAGCAGTACTTGTCCACAGCATGAATTAAATGCACTTGGCAGATTTTTGTTTGACTGGCTCTGCCCATCCTGGAGCTCACTTGTCAGAAGACTTATGCAGGCTTTGCTCCGTCCAAACTAACCATTTTCCCCTTGTTTCTTTTCGATCTCAGTCTTCCTTCCCTCTTTGCTCTTATCCTCTCTGATCCCTTCTCAATTCCAGCTACTCTTGCAGAGAACCATTTCTCTCTCTAACAGTATCATTTTGCTCTTCAGCTTCAGGATTGAACTGCCCACTGCTATTATGTCATTCGACATTTGCTCTTAAACCTGGTTAAAATTCACACTGGGCACAAAGAGGACGACTACATCCACACCGGTCTCTATTATTCCAGATCTTCCTTCTTTTTGTTGTGACTCACAAGACACATTTTTGTATGTCACTGAGTAAAATATTACCTTTGGCCCAGTGTCAGTATATATACCATGGAACCTCGAGATACGAGCAAGCCCTCGAGCAAATCTTTGCTTCGAGATACAAGTACACTTACAGACACCAACACTAGGTGGCACTCAGAGCAGCCCACGCCACTTAACTCGTTCACTTCACTTCGTTTCTCTGAATCTACTGCGAGTCTTCCGTATTGTGATTGCGATATCTACGTGATTTTCTCTCTTTTATGCATTATTCTTCAGAATAGTGACAAGTCCTAAGAGAGTAAGCGTTAAGGATGGTAGAGAGAAGAAGAAACGCACGATTTCCATGGAAATAAAGCATGAAATTGTCGATAAATAGCGTCGGTAGATTCTCCCACATTTTATACTCAAATAATTCCACCGTCCATCAACTTGTCGTTGTCGATAAACAGTGCCATCTGCGTGCACTAATGGAAAAGGTTTTTATTTCGCAGAAGTAGTTTCTAAGTTCTATCATTATGTCACTGTTGTGTTGAGGTGTTACTTTCTTTTAATGTTGTGAACTGCTGTGAATCCAGAGCAAACATCACATTTTTAGCCCTTGAACTTTTTAAATTTTCGATTTAAAACTCCGATTCTCTATTTTCAAAGACAGGTTGTTAAAATGGAGAAAGTGTGCAGAAATACTTTATTTTTACAGCTAAATCCTCGAACTTTTGACCTCCCTTAGCACGTGAATTATATCTCATGACAGATGTTATGGCAGAAAAAGAAAAGAAAATTCCTTAATTCACTCAATCATGACCACAGTGACCAACAGCGCTTCATTAGAGCTTCTATCTTGGGAGTGTTTTTCACAAGGCTATTTCTGTGATAACCCAGATTTTATATCTGGATCTGTACCAGTTTATAGGCTTCACTAAGTCAGACAGAACCCACTGGGTCAAATAAACTACTGTCAGTGGGATTTAAGTCTTGTGTTAAAGTACATTTAAAAAAATCAGTATTAAAAATTTTGCATCACCTAAGCTCCAACAGCCGTTCTGAAGTGTGAACACTGGCTTTAAAACGCAATCGATGACAGAGAAATTTCCCAGGCCTGATTTTTCTTTCTTGGCAAATTTGTCAGATTATTATCAAGTCAATTTCCTGGAGTCTGCTGTTGCACAGTTTGATGGCGTGATAATAACATCATTGAAGAAGAGCTATAATTGTTGAGGATAGCTCTTTTTTTTTTTGGAAGAATGTGGGCACAGATGGGCCCTGAGCTGATGGAAGATTTTCTCTGTCCCCAACGGCTATCACGAAACTTTGGCAAAGTGGCAAGAGATATAAATAGGCTGCATCCAGGAGCAGTTCTACATCTAAGCACAAAAATAGAGCCATCCCATGAAAGGTGTCATTTTAATAAAGCAGTGACTCACTGTATGGAACAGGAAGGTCAGAGTTTGTGGAGGATCTCATTAGCTAGTTTTAACATTTATTCATATTTGTACAGTTTTCTGCAAGTTAAGGGTTTAAATCTTTGGAATATGTAATTTTGCTTCATTGGTGGCAAAACCTTTATTTTAGAGTTTTACTGTACTTTAACTACTTAAAATATATTTAGTTAAGAAATAACCAATATTTTTTCAATATATCTTTGGAAATAGTTTGAGCTATTGCTAATTCATGGACATTTTATAAATGTGAATGAATGATGTCATGACTGTCCATAACTGTATCATAATGGTGATCTATAGCACTCGGTCAAAACCAGTTCCCTTGCATGGTATAAGTCTATAAGTCAAGAAATCAAGTTCCTACAAATATTTCTTTTTGTTTTGGGAAAAGAAAAAAGTAATTTGAAGTTGAAGTTGGAAAACCTGATGAAACTAAAGGTAACAGTTCAACGCTTGTCAACGGTACAATAATAAATATTTTTTTCCTATTGACGTCAACAACCATCTTAGAACTTTTTCCACTTGCGCTCTTATGCACCACAGCACTGAAAGCACCGCAAAGAGAGCAACTGTTCTCACATCTGCCTGAGGAGCAGGTTCCTGTGATACATCACTTGTAACAGTGTATGTGTAAATATGTGTGTGTGTGCAAAGAAGATGAAGGATTGTTACTAATCTCCTGCATTACTGCAGTCATTTCCACTCTCCTCATCAGCAGGAGCATGTGCTCTGTGAGATTTAAAATATTTAAACCTCTAATCTGTCAGCATTATGAGGTTAGCACACCAACACTGCACTGCTGTCCTATCTGTCACCGCGCCGGCCCCCACATATATCACGGCGGCCTGATGTGGCCCATTGTATTTCTGGTTGGGAGAAGTCTACGCAGCCGTGCCGTGTAATTTCTCAACAGTGGCAGAGACACGCTGCTGGACCCTGGAGAAAAATTACAGCGAGTGCACGTGGCTAAAATAAACTGGTTCCACCGAGCACAAGAACGCTGCTAATAGTTTCCCCCGTGAACAAACCCCAGTGACTTCCCCCCATTCTTTCACCATGGTTAAAAACAGCATTTAGTATTGATCTGGTGGCAAAGATTCATAGCCTCACGCAAACACAACACGAGTGTCTCATGAGTGGGCCTCCGTGTTTTTGGTCAGTTTGGCAGCTGGGAGCGCGCCTCCTTTATCTGTCCTACGCATAGCAGCATACAGCATTTTCCTAGACTCTGAATTAATAACCAAGAGTGAATAAAGTGAATGGGATTAAAACCCGAACAACAGACTCATCTATGACGGCCGGATTGATGGAAGACACTGCAACGCAGGCCATTTAGTCATGTCTTCATACGACAGGCTTTTACTAAGCTCCTTAAGAGCCTGCCCCGGGGGATCCATGGTAGGCTGGAGATACTGACTCAGGCCTTATCTTCACTAATTTACCCCATGAATTAGATGGGTCCTCGACTCTGTGTCCTGTCAGAACAGCACAATACTCACTCCAGGTTAAGAAAATGAGCAGAGAAAAAGGCTGTGAGATCGATGAGCCCTGCTGCCTCTGGAACTGTTTTTTTTTTTTGACAGTAAGAATCCTACGCGAGATTTAAAGATTCTTGATGTAATAACACATGTTGGTAATGCTGTGTAATGATAAGGATCTAAGAATATAATGTTATGTGGATCAAAGTCCAAGATCTAAGGCTTTTACTGATAATCATATTTCATTTTAGAATAAAATTAAGATACAAATGTTGACGTTGACCTCTTTTTTTCTTGTTAGAGGATCGTAAATATGACGGCTGATTATTGAACAAAAATGCAATAATCAGAAATTAGTCCTTTTCCTCCATCCTTTGACCAAAGGTGATCACCTTCTGCAGAATCACTCAGCAGAAAATCCAGGCAGGCAGACTCTAAACCTTGAATTGTGACTTGACAACTTAAATTAAAGAAAATATGTGACCATCCTCCAGGCTTCACTCAAAGCCCCGGAGCTGCCGTGCTTTGGACAGAACCTCATGAAAATCACTCCCATGTAAACAAACGACCACTTCATGCTCGACTTAATTGTTTCCCTCATTCCAGAGTTAAAAAGGTCGTTCATTAATTTTGTATGTGTCACACCAATGTTGAGCTGCAGCCCGGCCCAGTGCTTATACAACAGCTGCTCTAAGGCTCCCTGTGATGGAAATTTTAAAGAGTCTCCTTTTAGAAAAGAAACCGATCGATGAACTGCCCCTTTACTGCAGCAGCAGGTTTACTTTAAATTAAACGGGGTTGGGTTTCGTCCTCGGCCTGTGTGCCATTCAGACTAAACTGTTTAATAAATAATTCAAATAATAAATAGACAACTTCTGGCAGACAATGAGTGGAAACATACTGTGTGACATCTGTTTTGTACTTGGGATGGCAGTGTCCAAAAGAAGCCTGTTGTCGAAGCAGACATTGGTCTTTGGCAGGGAAACCTGTCTGTCATGGGAGATGTTTTCTGGGCCATGAACAATGTAAAAATCTCTGTTAAACATGCACTGAGCACCAGGCTCCAGGCGTAGCTGCGCTCCTCGGGCCGAGATTTTTATTTTTAGTCAAAGCTGTACGCTTCTCACAAATTCTCCAAAGTGTATCTTATTTATTATTAACAAACATGACAAGTGTATCTAGTCAATTGGTGCCTGTCTAAAGTAATACAAACAAAATCGGTGGATGCTGTTTTTGTCTTGGCAGTCCCATTACAGCAGATGATTTAATGATAATGAAAGCAAATACCAGGAAGACAAGTTTATCCTCCTTCATTAGTCCCTATACATTTCACTTAGAGGGAAACGAGACTGTGACGACTGACATGTAATGAAAATTTGTTATGAAAGATTTGCCTGTTTTGATGCTAAATTAGTTGCCGAGATTAGTTAAAACACCTAAAGTGGTATAAATGGTGTGTATCGTAGGAGCCAATAGGAGCAGAACTCAGATTTCATTTCAATTTTTTTTTACTAAATCACATAAAAACTAAATTATTCTTGTCTATAAATATAAATTAATTCTCACAGATTTTAAATTAAACCCTTTAAGCCTAAGAAGCAATCTTGATATTTTTTTAAATTAATGTCATTCAACTAGAAAAAATGCAATGAACCCATTTCCCTTCCATCCTAATTTTGATTTTTAATCGTTTTTATTGAATATGTAGAAAATTGAGAAAAATATTCTTCTCAAGTTAAAACTATTTTGAGACTTAAGCACAGAGCGCCGCTGTTCTGTGGAGCTGTACCAAGTTAGTGTCCATATTCCACCAGTAAAGATTTTCACTCTAAAATTTGCAAAAGGAAAGAAATTTTGAAAAATGCATAAAGGGGCAGCATCACTGCAGATGTACTGACCCACATATACTTCACTATTTTTCCTCCATACTGGACATCTTAATCTGAAACTTTCCACAAACACATGACCTTGCAAAGTTGTACACTCGCTTCTATGACAATTCTGTTTTTGTTTTTTTTAATCCCAGCTCCCAGAGAGTGTCTCAAAGGACGTTTTTTCCGTAAGGTCAGACGTATCCATTTGGGAAATTAATCAGTGGCTTCTCCTGCTGCATTAACACAATATGTCAAACACACAAATAACCTTCCTCCAATATCCAACACAAACACAGAGGAAACCTCCCTCCCTCACACCTTGGACCATGTGTGGAAGCATGAAAGCAGAGATGACAGCACACAGAACCTGAGTTCCCTCGAGCCTGGCACCAGATGAGAAGCACATCTGTGTAGAGCCGGTGCAGGACGTAAACAGGAGATGACTCTCTGACCTCTGCAGCAAACAGTAAGGTTTTATCAGGCTTTCTTTAAACAGGTTAGGTTTGCACTGGCACTTGTTCAAACTTTGAGGGAAAAACCACGGCCCAGTAAAAGTCATCACCAGGGTCAGAAATCCAAAATCTGAATTTTTGTCATGGTAGTCTCCTGTAATGGTTTTGAAACAAATTTGTTTTTTTACTGGTAGCAAACTGTTTTGTTTTGGTTTTTTATATGTATATTTTGTATGACTTTTTCATTCGAGGCAGTCAAGTGTGTTGTAGAATTACCATTTAGAAAGGCGATAACTAAAAAGGGTAGCCAAAAATGTGGCAGACGCATCTAGTAGCTATCTAAGATTGGCAAAACAAATTGTGTTTGTATTTGGGATCACTCTAACAGTTACATTGCATTGACTTTGCTGCATCACTAACAATGGTGCAGCTAGGTGGAAGCTAAAAGGGTAGCTACAATGTGGCAGAAGAAGCACCTAGTAGCTAGCTAAGACTGGCGAAAGATGTATGTAAATTCCTAAAAGGTAGTTCCAAAACAGTTGCGATTACTACAATATGCTTTTAACTTGATCTAATATGTCCATTTTAACCAATGCAGTTTTCTACCATAACATTTTTAATGGCTTTTTTAAAATCACTTTTCTTTTTAAACCGCTTGCCTACAACTTTTTCTTTATTTGTTCAGTGTGGCTGCAATCTGGTGCCTGCAAACACATCCCAGTACATCCCACATCCTAGTCATGCATGCATCCTGTGAGTGGGAGTCCTGTCATCCCGCGTGTCCCCTGATTTGTTCTTTTTTTTTTTTTTCTTGTAATTTGTCAGCTGGCTGTAAGATGCTCCACCATCATGATTGTTACCAAGCTCAACTACAACCCAGTAAACATGGGGAAAAAAGGAAAAGGAATTGGTTTTAAAAACAGCAGGGAACTTGAAAAATAGTACTTTGCTGGACTGGAATACAAACACTGAATGGCCTTAGAGAGAATTCACAAGCAGTAGCAGCAGCAGCAGCATGCATAATTCTTCACAAGATATTAAAAATACACACACACACACGAACGAGACAATATAAATGAATAATGACATTTCATCGATTTTTAAATGTGCACGACACAACTGTGAATTCTACAGGTCTGTGTCTTTGTGATGTGTTCAGGACTCCTTTCATCTGACGGTGTGGTGCACCTGCCAAAATGAAAGGCTAGATGATTTCCTAAATACTTAGGTATCAAGGATAGACTGTCTATTCATCCAATCACCATGACAACAGCACTTTCACTCCCTCTTTTCTTTTGGAAGTCCGCGCTCATTGTTAATTATTTCTTCTACCACTCTCTACAGTGGGACTCTTGATTCCTTGATTTGCCTCCCGTGTTCAGGTGTTACAGGCATGTAAAGCAGACATGGGGAAAACTAGGGCCCGGGGGCCAGATGCTGCACGTAAGGCTAGAACCCCTCTCATGTCAATACAAATTGTTCAAATGGTAGTATGAACGCGTCCACATTCAGACTGTATTCATTTGGATTTGGTGGTGGTCGACTCGGGGTTCTATACCAATGTGGGTCGCATCGGAAAGGTAAAGGCGATGTCATGTCATATACTGTATATACTTTACAAAAACAAAGACTTTTTTGGTTGTTGTTAGAAATTCTGCTTCCCAGTGAGCAATTATGAAGCAAAGACATTGTTAACAAGTCAAGACAAGGTTTACGCATCAAGAAGGGAAATTCAATCAGTCAAGTCAAATGGATTAATTTTCAGTAGTGGTTATTATACAGTACTGTGTTGTTACAGAGGAGACAGAGCTGGTTCTGCCTATCACTTAAATTGTAAATCACTGTGGCCCCTAAGCCAAGAGTTTGCCCACGTCTGCATTAGAGCCACTCAGAAGTAAACACTAATGCACAGAGGTTCTCTCCCTCAAAAGTTGTTGTGCTGTTTGCTGATACATTGGTTACAATTAAATGAATTGATTTTTTTTTACCCTGAAGTTACTACAGTATTTTCTGTTGAATTAAGATTTCATGAGAGACCACAAAGCATTACTGAACGTATTTATTAATGACACAGAGTAATGTTTCAACAGCCATGTTCTCAGAAAAACCTCCAGGCCATATTTAAAAACAAACTTCTTTACATACTATAAATACTAAAAAATAAAACTGAAAGCTCCTTTCACCTCCACATTGATTCACGACTTTGTAAATACCCCCAGACCAAAATGAATATTGCAACAGAACAATTTTATCAAATGTAAACATTAGCGTAAAAGAAAAAGGAAATAAGATTTGAAAGATTAAATACAATTTAATCCATCTTTATTTGTCAGGTGATTCTGCACATGTTTTGAATTGTATGAAACCATTTCCAAAATGTCTCAGGGGAAGTCACCAAAAACATTTTTTTTCCATCAGATTTTATCTTGCCATGTCAGTTGAGTGCTGAGATTCGTTACGTCACCTGGTGCGACTTCACTGCTGCTCCACACTGTTTACAAATGGACACACTTTCTTCTTCCCGTTCAGTCTTCTTTTACATTCAAAACGTGTGTGTGTGTGTGCACGATAATGGACGCTGCCATTGTGAGCGAGCTCCAAGCTACAAATGTGGCCCAGATTTACTCACATGCAGCTCTTTTTGGACCAGTGGTTCAAACGTATTATTTTACACTGACCTAGTGAATGTCAGCTGATAACCAAAAAACGACATCACATCCATCCCACAACCATGTTGGATGAGTTCCAGTTGATGAGAATCCACTTGTAAATGCATAACAGCATTTTATAATATTCCATGCGAAGCAAGGAAATAGTCAGACCGACTGCTTAAGAGGCAGCACTTATAAGCCTAACTTAATAAAATTATACTGTGAGCAAACACACACACACACTCAGAGAGAGAGCGAGAGAGAGAGAAACAAGGCATTATTATACTCTTCATATAAAGAGATCTAAAATCAGGAAAGTGCTTTAAAGAAAACAGTTGAACCAGAACTTTTGCACAGTTAATATAACAAGCTGACATCCTGGTTAGCAGAGTCGTCTGAGGTCTAACAGGCTGACAAGAAAGACATACTGCATCCGAGAGCAGTACTACTACCATCTTGGTGCATACTGTAGCTGGAAAATATCACTTTGTCCCACAAACTGTGTGTAAATGTATGATCACACAAATATATCAAAACTCATTTTTTGAGGTTTTGTGTGGGTGTGTTTTTCTGCAGATTTGCTGTCCTTTCTTTCCCATGCTATTTGCAGAACATATCTGTAGTATAGCCATTTAATTTAACCATTTTAAAATATGCCTGTAGGTGGCAGCAGTGCAACTTTAGGTTTCCCAGGTAAATCTGAAGAAGAAAAAATGAGCTGGAGAGAAGGACTAGCCTCGAGATTAATTTATGTCCAATCATGCATTTATTCACCAAATACAATTTCAAAATATTTTTATTTTCAATGGTGAGAATGTGTACAGGGATACATTTTACATTTTATGCAGTAAAATATGTTGGGGGGTTGGTTTTTTTTTTAGACTTTGTTTTGGTATGTGGTTGCAAAGATAAGCTGTGCTTTTCTCACCACTAACAAGTATTAGCAACGGTTAGACTTGTAGCACAAAATGTATTACTCGTAAAAACTAACTCAAAACTAGCCTTGATAAGACGAGAAAACTAGATGCAGTAGCACACTAGAACCCAAAAAATGGAACATTTTACCTGTGTTTATGGCACCCCCTGCTGGACATGTAGGTGGGGTTAAATAATTTGTTTATAAACAATATTAGCAAATATGCTATTTCCAACTTAGCAGATCGATAGTTTTTGTGGATTTATCCTTGATCCCCTACTGTATTTGATATATATATACATTTATTTAGACCGCTGCAGCAGAAGCAGGCAACCAATCACGTTGATGCTGAGACTGTTTTATTTATTTACAACTTCCCTAAATAATCAATCCACGAGGAAAGACTGGAAAAACAGCAATAAAAGCGGAATGCCCTTAATACCTCTGGCACAGACTCCTGCTCCTCGGTTCAACAGATGGAGGTAGTCTCCTGCTCCATCCTGATGGAAGATTCTACTCTCATTAAAAGGAATTACGACTGCGCCTATCGACTTGATACAGCATTTTTTTCTTTACTTTTCTCAAACTTCCAAATCCCAAAGACAAAGAGACAGAGGGATCGTGTGTCTCTGCTCCATTGCGCACTCAAGATGCATTTCCTCCAAGTAACAAGTGCCCTGAAAGATCCTGACAAGCTCTCCTGGTCTGCACTGACGTTAGCAGGGAAGCTGTGTTATAATATAAACCCGTCACATATGTCAAAGTGGACGAGGGACACGTTCACGGTGATCCGGCAGCATCCAGAACCCCCGGACCAGCTCTGTCTGTCCAGTCAAGTCGCTAAGATCTAATATTTGTGCCGCTTTACTGCATAGAAAAGTAAAAAAAAATTTAAAAAATCCATGGTTAAAATTTAAGTATTTCCGAATCCAAATTTCGGGATATTCATAAGTGCGAAAACGAAACCGAAAGAAATATGTTTTCCCAGCTTTTATTGAAGTGTCATGAATGCCTCACCTGCCTCGCCGAGTCCCCATGCCGAGTTTCGTGAAATAAAAAGCCGGAACAGGGCTGACTGTGTCGGGATCTTCACTCACAGCCGGGAAGAAATACTCCAAATATCCCTTTACCCCGCGAACTGCTTGGCTTTTTCGGGAGTGACCTTCCTATAAAGCGACGGCTGTCATTATGTCCCCTCCGCTGTCATGTCACTGCTTTTTCCTCATGTTGTTTATTATTTTATTTTTTTTATTATTATTATTTATTTAAATGTTATCTGTTTTCTCAAGCTGGTAGCTCTCCTCCTCCTCCTCCTAGCGCGTTTGGATGCTTCTGCCGTGACTCCCGGACTCAACACGAGCTTCGCGGGTGCGCGCAGCGCGTTCCCGCAGCCACATTCGGGCGCGCCGATTGGAGACGGAGAAGAGTTACTAGGTAACCAAGGGCACACGCATCCCACATGAAAGGCAGCAGAGAGGATTTATGCCCTGCGAATATGCTCTGCCCTTCTCCTCTACCTTCTTTGACAGCTCAGCCAAAATGGGCGTTTTTAATATTTCAATGATGTGCCAGACTTTAGTGTCCATATCACAAAAACACTATATATCATCCCCTGGAATCATCATCCTGGTATGGCCTGGAGTCCCTGGAGGGGGTTCTGAAATCCATAGGTATTAGTTTCCCTGCAAATAGGGCGGAAAAATCTACAAACGATCCTTACCGAGTTGATACAAGGTTAAGAGAAGAGAGAAGGACGTTTAAGTAAGCTGGGAGAATAAAGAGAAGAGCTGGAATGGTTCCCTAAATTCTAAACAGGCGATTTAAAATCTTATTAAGCTACACAGGTTTGGGAGGAATTAAGTTTCAAGCTGATCTCTCATTTCCCACAAAGAAAAAGTTTTCTAGTAAAAAAAAAAAAAATCCTCAACTTAATTTATATTTTAAATTTAGTGTTTTTGTAAATAACACAGAATAAATTGGAGTTGTTTTGACTGATGATATTACGAAACGTAGTAGGCATACATCTAAGAAAACAACAATCTGATTCATATGTAGAATACATTTGCATAATAATGTTTGTTCTTAAAGGTATAGTACTCTGAATCAAAATAAATAAAACGAATATTACACGGAGTAATACTACGACAACGTACTCTTTTTATTAAAGGGGCAAAATTGCAATATAAAATGTAAAACTGTTTTATTTTCTGTTAAAAAATTGAAAAGAAATGTTGCATGTTACAGCACCCCCTTCAGGTGATTGAGGGCTATATGCTTGGTGTTAAGAAAAACACCAAGCATATAAAAGAACTCAAAATATTGAGTTGAATATAATAGCTCAGTGGTTCTCAAACTATGGCACGCATACCAATGCTGGTACTTGGGCTCCCTCTAGTGGTAAAATGCTGAACACGATCCCCATTTGAATCAGGTTACTCATACAGTAAAATGTTAAACAGAGCTATTATTTACCTAATTTCTTTCTATGTGTTTTGGTTTGTGTGTGTAGTTTCAGAATTAAATTTAAGTGCCAGTTATTGTGCTGCTTTATTGTTCAATACATCTGGCTGTTAGGCTAATAACTGCATAATGAATAAACTCTATTTTTGCATATTGTTCTCAGCCAAACAAGGGAAGGTCTAAGCTTCTGTGGTTTAATACTGGTTGTACTAGTACTGTGTAGAGAACACAATATTTTGGAGCTGCTACATGCTGTAAAATTCTGTCATGCTTTACTGTATATACAATAGGCCAGTATTATCATCAAAAGTCATGGGTTTAAATACATGCTCTGACTTTACAGTTTAGCCTTTGTTTTTTTTTAACCAAATCATTTTTTATTTCATACAACCAGTTAAGTCAATTTATTCTATGTATAAATTTGTATATTTTGAAAATGTTGCTGTATTTCTACAAGGTCTTTTGAAATTTGCTCATGGACAGCGTACATAACGTCTGTTGAAATTTGCTCATGGACAGCGTACATGTTGCACAAAATGGGAATCATTTCTGTCCTTTTTCGTCTTCAATTCAAATAAAGAAAACTTCTCAGTAAGCTGAAGAAAAAAAACAACAACACAACACTCCGCAACACAATAGGCCGTTCATGTACCGAATAAAAATGACAAATACAACGACGTACCTGTGTTTGTTATGCAAGCAGCACTGGAGTGAATATCTAAATGCCACACATGCTGTGTTCAAACTCAGGAGCCACAGTAGATACAACGACACGGTTCATCCTCTCCATATGACTCGGCTCCCTCTGCTGACATTTTTGAATCTTGGTTGAAACCCCATTTCTTCTCCTTGGCCTTTAAATCCAATGGAGATCAATACTGTATCATCAGTGCTTTGTCTTTCACTGTCATTCTTCTTCGTCCTTGAATCAGTTCTTTTCGTCAGTCTTTTAACCTAAGTTGTCGGCTCTGTGTGTTTTTAAATGTCCTCTACACCAAAAAAAAAAACAAAAAAACTCCATACTGTTGTTGTGACTTTGCTAAGTGGAAATTTAAATTACCTGCTGCTTTAGAATGACTTTTTTATCACCAAGTGTACAAAACTGTTTTTTTCTCATTACAAATACATGGGGAACAGTGGGACTGAGGAGGAAATCAGTGCTTTACAGTCAAAAGGCGTAAAAACTTACCTCGGGACTTCATACAGTATGGAAATGTTGTTCAAATGAGTTTTTACCTGAGACCTTGATTATCAAACTCGCTCGACTTCTGCTGCACACGTCAGTAATTACCGCCGAGGTAAAGGATTTCACTCCTCCACGTACTTGTGGAGCGAATTCTATCAATGAGTGCCTCTTTTTCTGTCCTTTTGTGATTGCTCAAATACTTACTACTGTAAATACATGTGTCGATGTGTCAATAATTTAAATGTCAATTAACTTGGTTAAAATTGATTAGAGGTGGATTTTTCTGGGAAATTTCTGAAGGATAAGGGTCACGTTCCTCTGACCCAAGGTGCCCTGACCCAGTGAAGGTCACGGTCAAGACCAACCAGGTCAAGTCTGTGGGTTAAGCTACAGTGCTGGAGGGGAAAAACCAAAATAATCCCTAGGGAAAACATTCTGTTATAGCACTATGTACCAGTGCAGTTTTGCAGTTATATTAAAGCAATGTTGATTAATCGCGATTAATCCACAGTTGTGATTAATCAGATCAAAACATATGTTTGACAGCCAGGTCCCACACAATCTGACAGATATCAGC
>NC_024321.1:14629829-14665123 GCF_000523025.1 Cynoglossus semilaevis
GTCTCACACATCCTGGCAGCATAAGACATTGCATCAGGGGAGCGCCTGTAACGCCCCATGACAGGATGCCGAGGTTGCTAACACGTGAAACTGGGATTCAAACCACTAACTGTTTTGCTATGAAGCTTGGCAAAAACACTTTAATTTAATGCAGCAACCTCCTGTGTGAGCCAAAAAAAAAAAAAAAAAAAGCTGCAGGCTGCTAAAGGATGAGGTGTCGTTAGCTCAAGTCTAATAAAATGCTGGCGTCAGGTAAAAACAATAGTCAATTGTAGGAGTGTGAGCTGAACTGTCATCAGCGGCAAAATGCATCATATAACAGGCAGGGAGACACGAGTACTGCCCTCATTTTAATACAGACTGACAAACAAGGTGGAGCGCGGCGAAGTGGGGGGAGAAGAGGGGGGGCCACAAGATAAACAAGAGCGGCCCAGACAGGGAAGATGCATGGCGTGTGCTGAGGCCCACAGGTTTTACAGGTGGCTTCAGACGAGTCATTTATACTAAAAAAAGGACAACGAGTCAGCCGCAGTCGCCAACGAATGAATAGTGTGGCTGCAGGCAACTGCATGAGTTAGTTTAAAATCATGCCGGAGAATAATACCCACGCCTCGGGAGTCGCTGTGTGCATCACAGTGCAATGACGCAGAAGCGCCAGCTCTCTGCTCTCCGTGTGGCTCAGCCTTCCTCTCACCGACCCTCAGTCAGTGGATAAGACCAACAGAAAGCACCGCATGCCGCCGTCTCAACCTATATATTCTTCCCAAGTTAAAATCTTCAGCACACAAAGCCCAATTAAATCTGCCCTTGGGGGAAAGTGAAAGGAGTAATCTCCAAGCACCAAAATTAGAATAAAAAAAACTAATCATAAGTCTGTAAAAATCCAACTCTCAAATAGCCTATTTTATAATGTTTAATAAACCAACACAGCAGCCTCGGGGGTGAAACGTCTCAAACTGTTGAGCTGACGACACATTACTAATGATTCCTGGGTGTAACGCCGGTTATATTTAGAAACGCGGTTCTTCCTTTCTTGATTGATGGTGAAATTGCTCTTAGTTTTAAGTGCTTCATCCAATTATGATTTAAAAAAATAAAAAATAAAACAAAACACATTGCCTGGGAAATAACTGTGTTTGTTAAAGCAGCATATGATTCATCGGGATTTTACAGCCTGCTTATGGCAGAGAGTGGTCATTATTGGACAATTAAAATGTAAATGTGCGGGATTTTACTATCTAAATGTCACCTCTTTAAAGTTGAGTGGATAAACAATGTTCGACGTAGTTTGGAAACAGTACGTGTAACACAAACACTCAGTGTTTCAGCACCTGGAAAAATATAAGAAAAATATGTTTTAAAGAAAAAATATATATACGAGGAGCGAACAAGTTTGACAGCTGTCATTGTCGGAACATGACGTTCAGATAAAGAAATAGAAAGGCAAAAACGTACCGGTCTGGAGTTGAGGTCTTCAACAGGGAGTCTACAACTGTCTGCACAAGTGATTCCTAACCTCTGGGTCGTGGAACTCTAATGTGCCCGGCAGGATCTTCTGGTATACTATTAACTTTTACTTAGTTGGTCTGAAAAGTATTTTCTTGTTCACCGCTAACAATTTGTCTGCGAAACAGTAAAATACTCTGCTCGTCACACCAGGGTCAGCTAAGGTGGAATTTGAACCTGCAATCCTCCGATAACAAGCCTGATCCTCTTAACCCTAGACCTCGGGATGCCCTTTAAAAGCTCGAAAAGTTTATAAAGGTTTTCTCCAAAAAATCTATTTTATGCCATACTCCATACAGTAGGGCAGTTTTTCTCCATCAGTTTGGTGGTTCTGCATCTGAGAATGGTTACAAACCCTGGGTTCAGAATAAAGCTGATAGAATATTTTCCATCAAGGATTGACAGTGTCTCGTTTGACTCTGTGTCCAAACTGTCCGACGAAGGAAAAACGAAATAAAACTCAAACATGAGGGAGAACAATGATATCCTGTCCTTCCACTGAGTGCTCTGTGTAATCTTTGGTTATTACGACTTTTTACTTCACTGCTCTCCTTTTGATTTATTTTGTGAAAGCCTCTTTTGATCCTGTTATTCCCCCAAAGGCTTTCTCAAAGCCCAATTTGGAAGCAAGCGAAAAGATGAAAATGTAATACAAATGATCCAGCATTCCACAAAACATTAAGCTGATAAATTTAGACCATGTCGTTATACTCTCCGAATTTGAGCTTTTCCATCATACACTAATATAGTTTCTGCCTTTAATGGTACAGTCGGTGTGGCTTTATATGGCTATAATCTTCCATATAACACCCCTTTGGGATTTTGAAATCGAATCTAAAATGTAAAGCCTTTTAATTTTGAATGTTGAGAAACCTTGTGATGAATTCAAACGCTGATTAAAAAAAACCAAATTGTCACATTAAAACAGATAAAAAACATATATATATATTTATATATGTATATATGTATGCATATATGTACATATACATACATATACTGTATGTTTATGCATACATATATACATAAATATATATACACATATATATGCATTTATACATGTACATATATGCATGTATATGTGTGTGTATATCAGTGGTGTTGTGTCAAGTCCAGCAAAGCCTTCTACACTGACCTAAACAGTGTGGGAATCAGTGACTTATTGTTGATTATATTTATCATGAATATTTATAAATTAATAATTAAAATGTTAATCTTCATTCATTCCTGTTCTCAGTTATTCTCTTCGTCACGATTCTTCCAACGGCACATGGATCGAGTTTTGTGAGAAGATTTGTTGTTGTTGTCGTTTTTCTTTTTCTTTTTTTTCTGTCTGCTGACCTCTTGCTGCAGAGTGTTGAAATGTGAAGACAGCGGCTGCAGCGGACTAATTAGTGCTGGAGAAAAGCTGGCTGTAGTCTTGACAGGATTGGTCAAGTATCTGGAGACATGTTTTTGTTTTGTTTCCCATTTCATTAGACAGTGTCCCGTGTCACGCTACATGACTGGTTTCCCCTGCAAACCCTGCTGCAGCTGAAGCCTCGTTTCACGACACACAGGCTTCGTGTCGTGGTTATAGGCCATATATAATCGTGTGACCGTATATAAGAGGACATTTAATTAGCAGTACTTTGTAGTTACTTCTACTGTGCTACACATTAAGACTCCCCTGATGGTTTGGATGCATACTTTATACAGGGCTTCTGTAGACTCACCATATAGTCCAGTTGTATATACTGTATACTAGGAATGTCCGATATTAACTTTTTGCCATTATCTGATATGTCGATATTTTCTTTATCGTAGAAAAAGAACGATAACAATTCTTACAGATATTACATAATTATGCTAATATCAGGCCTATAACTAACTATAAATTATATTACAGTCGTATTTTGGACTGATAACCCGTCTATAGTCATTGTGGGAAAATAAATAGGCATAAATTAGCACATGCTAACATAGACTTTATATAACAGATTAATGTATGTGCGTTTAGCGGTATCTAAAATAGTGTTTTTTACAGTGTTCCAATGACACATCATTCAGATACAGTATGTGTAATACTGGTCCGTTATTTCATGATAACTGTTGAATTGCATTTGTAATAATATTTTGAGCACGTCCGGAGGCAAGTGCTCCATCGCTGTCGAGTTGTGTTTTTGTCTGCCCACAACTCCAACTGTTTTTCATCTGTTACTGTGTCGCACGTCTTCGTACACGTTCTATAATGAGAATACCTGCAGAGTTCTAACAAAAGAGCAGCAGCATTGACGGGATATCTCCTTTGAGGTCGGCAAACATTTTCTTCACATTCCTGAGTTATCCTTCAAGAAAAATACAGCCCTGACCTGTTTATCTCTGCTAGCCTGCTTAGCTGCAAGGCTACATGCAGACATTTAAGGCTGTTTGAAAGTTTAGAAATGTAATAAAAGGAGGAACATTTGGATTTGTAGCAGATACTGAGAAATACACAGGGTTTTTCAGGCTCGT
Source organism: Cynoglossus semilaevis (assembly GCF_000523025.1). Lineage (NCBI taxonomy): Eukaryota > Metazoa > Chordata > Actinopteri > Pleuronectiformes > Cynoglossidae > Cynoglossus > Cynoglossus semilaevis. Next base: position 14,633,826 of record NC_024321.1, read on the forward strand.
GGGACCAACTGATATTTATGACATGAATACAAACTGTATCAAGGGTTCTGAAGACGGTAGGAATAAAAAATAAACATAAAACAAAAAAAATCAGAGAAGAGCTACCACATTTACCTCTGGGCCGCCTGTGCATTGTTGATACTGGGTTTACGATCAATAATCTGCTAGAGAAGCCAAATGAAGCGAACTTCACACAGTAATGGAAAAACAAAAAGAGAAATACTATTTGAATGCTTAATTTCATACGAGCCTCAAACCATAATTCAATTCATGGAATATAAAAAATATGTCTCACCAGAATTACAAGCATATTGACAGTTTGAACAGACACCATGTTTTTCAGGCTAAACCATTACAGATTAATCAGCATCCACTGTTCTCCTGTCTTGTTTACGGTTGGTTGAACTGAAAGCTTCTGTCGGCTCTGTCTGTAGCAGATGTTCAGTTGCTTCTCATACGGACGCCCGAAAACACTCTCTGCTTTGTTTCCTTTTTTTTTTTCTTTTTTTTTTTTTTTGAGTAATTGAAGCTTTTTATTTCTCGGCTTTATATTTCTTTTTATAGTAGCTTCTCCCCAGTGACCCCTGGGTGGCGCTGTTCATATCTTGACCAACTTACTCAGCATCTTCCATATGCCTAAACCTTTTGTTTGGAGTCAAAATCATAGAGATAGGAGAGGACAAATATAGGATATCATTTTTGAACCCAGTGATATTACTCTGTTATTTCACCGTTATTTCTCCGACAAATATAGTCAGTGACCCCTGATGTACCGTCTTTGGCAAATTAATGTAATGAACTCCGACAGGATCGTGTTTTTAATTGGATTATTGGACAGTCATGTCACATGTTGTCATGTTTATTATAATAAGCCAACCAACTTCATCAGAGAAGTGAGTTTACACTTTTAGCTAAATGAGTCCAAATGTGCCACTTTTGGTAGTGGATTCTTGTCTGTACTTTATTTTCAAATATTCTCTCGCTATTCTCACTGACAAAAACTACAAGATGAATACATTTTTAAAGTAAAAGTGCAAAAATCCGAGCGGAAACACAAACACATATCGATCTGAAACAAGGCCATTTTCTCAGCTAACACTTTTGATCCCCACTAGTTTTGTAAAACCTTGGTGGATATCGCTCACTGTTTATGTCCAGAGTCAACACTTAATCCCAACTCTCTTAAATCTTTCTGTAAATTGTGTCTATCCTATCACCACTCCTGCTCGTAAACAGCAGATTTTTTAGCCCCCAAGTGTCTGCCCTTTTTGTGGTTTCTGGTTTCATTTATGGCGTTTTTCAAAGTCTGTGTGCAGTGATTAGGTGTCAGGCAGAGGTTGATTACAGCTGCTCACATCAAGCTGTTATCCAGGTAGGCTTTAAAAAAAAAAAAAATAACAAAAATAAGTTTAATGAGCATTTCTCTGGGCTCCCACCATCAGACACACTCTCTGCCTTATTTCAACTTCACTGCCAAATTTATTTGGACGTTAATGTTGGTGGCTTTGTCACAAAAAAGGGTTAGTCACAGCACGTACGCCAAGGGTGGGAGAGGGGGAGTTAGCGGGTATTTTTATGCCAAACGTCCAGGGCTTTGCTGGTCTTTTTCTCTGAAAAGTCTTCAAAAAAAAAGGTTCAGAATCTTGAGTGCTCAGATAATTTCACTGTCTTCCACGGCCATTATCAAATCTCTATTGTGTAATATCTGTGACAGGAGACGGTGAGGGGAACCGGAACAGTTGAAAATTGAAAGTGTTTAATTTTTATGTCTAAAGTGTTGTCATGCTGAGGAACATTTCTGCCAGTTTGAGAAAGCTCCAATCATACAATCAGCTTGCTATCACTGTGTTTTTGCCAAGTGATACTTGACTGAACTGTTCAGTAGAGAGAGAGGGAGAGAGAGAGAGAGAGAGAGAGAGAGAGAGAGAGAGAATAAATGGCTCCACTCTCATGTTCAGATTTCCATATTTATTGCTCGAGTTTCTACGGGGAGTTTAACCCGAATGACAATCACAGCTGACCTGCTGAGACAAATATACAATTGCAGCCTGAACATTGGAACACGGAGCCGGAACTTTCCGAAGCATGAAAAACAAAACACTCAAATATATTTTTAAAATATACATATACACACCTCTATGATCTTAATTTGATGGTATAAGTATCTGCCGTGTCAGCACCGAGGCTGGGCTGCTCCAGCGACTGTAGTAATCTTCTATTTGTAAAGGTAATTCAAGCGGCGACGTAAAAAAATTGCCACACAATCAGAAAATGATTGGATTTAAATGAGTTAACAGTTTAAGTGAGAGAAGTGAATTAAGATGCTCGATTTCCTCTGATTGTCCACACGAGGCATATGTTCTGAGCAGCGGGACTGTTAAAGAAGGAACTATCAATACAACAAGGTCCCCAAGTAATTACCAGCAGCAAAAAAATAAAAAAAGTTAAAAAAATACAGGACTAAAAAGCAGAGCCAGGCCATTCAACCCTTTTTAATTAAAAAAAAAATCCTTTTACTTTGATTTTCTTTTTTAGTTCAGAAAACTGGTTTGTAATTTGTAATGTTATTCTAAACAACAAAGTAATATTTGTGAAATTGTAATAGATATATGAATGTATTTTTATTTGACATTTTCACAGTTCCAGAGACTTCCTTTACTCCCCACAGACAAAATCAGTCTTTTTCTGTAATTTTATAAATATTTTCTTTTCTAAATAAACAGGTAAAATTCTGTTAAATAACAGATGTAGCTCAGATGTAGCTAACTGAATCTCGCCAGGAAAAAAACATTACATTGCATCCTCAAAGTGACCCCTATATTTGACCCCCGACCCCCACATCGAGGTCGCTCCATCTATGTTTCCTTCTCCACACAGATGCACAGATGTGCACAAACTGTGGGCACAGCTGTGAGCACAGACATGTCTGAATCCAGCTGAGGCAAATATATGCACAGCCACAGTGAACTATGAGTCAGTTATACAGCCATGCTTTTTTTTCTTTTCTTTTTTTTTTCCAAGAGCCAGAAGGTGGAGCCTCCTCAAGACATTAGTATGCCAGTGTGTTTAAAGGCCAATTTCACCCTGCATGGCTCTGGAACAAAACCCTCAAAGAATTTGCATTTCAACTGAATATCACTTTTCACTTGCTGTTTATGAATCTGTGTCCCATAGGTGCTCCTATTTCACATTTCCTAGCCTGGGTGCATAATCACTTTTGTGTAAAATTGTCTTCATTGAGTTGTAATAAGCAGGAAAATATGCCAGTGGAGAGAACACTGTTTTTCCCCCTTTTCTTTTCTTCATCACCCTTTCTAGAATTTTATTTTTCGTTTTTTTTTTTTTTTTTTTTTGCTGAGAGACGCTGTTTTCGTCTCTTCTGGGAGTTTCCTCTTTTTAATGCATTATGTTCCACTTCATACACAAGGAAACAGGAGTGATTTGGCTGCATTTGCTGCTGCTCAGGTTTAAATGTAGGTCTCCCCACGTCGCGCTGCACAAGGAATTACTGCAGAGCGAAGCTTTATCACATGTTTCATAGGGATGAAGCCGTCTGAATGAATTCTGCACTCTGCTCCTTTAGAAAAGGCACAAATTAAACCATCACATTCCCCATGCAGCTCTCTATCTGCTCCTCTTTTATCATATGTAGTAATGACAACTGGGCACTGTTGGTGTTCCTTCCCTTCATGTGGGGACTAATTAGCATGCAGGTTTCTTCCTGCCAGTGCTGCCTTCGCATGCAAAGACTCACAGGTGGACAAGCAAATGGAAAAAAAAAAAATAACAGTGATTTCAAAGTGCAGGCCACCAGGGGGCTCAAGGGGGTAGAAATTAGAGGGAAGAGAAGAAATAAAATGCAAAAAATATTTTTGTTTTTTTATAACCATTTGTCCTGAACTCTACAAATTCCTTAATCGTCAGATTCTCAAGTTCATGACGCTACCTGAATGCAACTCATGTGCATGACACCTTCAACAATGTGTTGAACTGTTGGTTTGTTATCAAGCTGCTCTGGTCGTCGAGCTAGCGTGTAGCTGGCTAGCTAGCGCAAAATGGACAGGTTTTTGACAAATAGAAATAGAGCGGAGAAGCAGAACAAACGTTTTCTAAGGGTAAACGGATGTAATAATTATTAAATAGTGAAAAAACAGGTTTTTAAAGATTTTCATTTTCGTAATTTGTTTTATATTTGAACCCTCGTGATTACAATATTTGATTCAGCACTTCTTTGTTGCCAATTGCCTTTGACAAATTGAAGTTCACATTCAAACACTGCAGCTATATTGTATGATTACATTTTATTTTCTATCATACATTTTTTACACACTCCCCAGCACAGCTCTCAGGGGCAATTTGGTGTTCACTGTTTTGCACACAGGCTGGACAGAGTATGAACCAGCGACCTTCTGGTTAATGAGCAGTCCACTCACACTCTTTTCTCTGAAGCCACAAAGGCTTGTGTGTATAGACAAAGTGAAAGTGTAAGGCAGAATAATTGTGCTCTGAGACAATAATTGAACAACAGCCCGGGAAGACACACTCTACATCTGTAACGTCATTATAAATGGGGAGATGTAAATATTTCAAGGCCGTGCTCAATCTTGTTCAGAAATTGTTTTGAATCTCTGCCTCTTTGTCAAGCAATTTCTACTGACAAAGGACAAAAACAACAAATGTTTCTCCCAGACAATTTATCACTTTGTGATATTGTTCTTCTGTCGGGGGCCTAAATGAAACCACGGTGCGCTGACAATAACTTTTACCAACAATAAAACACTAAATGTTGTGAAAAACCTTGTAAAAACATTGTAATGAGTTTAGTTAATTTGTGAAATGTTGTTTTTAGAAATCGGAAATACTCCTGTTTTCCATATTTTTTCCCAACCTTTATCTTTGTAAAAAAGGAGTGGAATTGAGCTGTATGTAAATATTAAATAAAAGAGACCGTCGCCGTGAAATCCGTCACTTTGTTCAAGTACACTCCAAACTCAGCAGGGAGGAGGTGCTGCAGAAGAAGGCTGTTACAAGTTGCTAAGGAAACACAACAAAAGAGCGTGTAAAGTATTCTTCAAAGTAAATAAAAATAGGATATTTAAATTAAATAAAAAAAAATAAAAAAAAGACTAACACTGATGCACACCCTCCAGCCCTGTAGGTGGCAATAATGGATGCGTAGTTTGTTTTTCACCTTGCTGGAGTTTGTTAGAAATCTGTCACTGTAGGAGACAGATGTAATTTATTTTTATATAATTGTTTTTAAGTTCAAGGTTAAGTCCAGTCATTAATCAGTCATCATCCAAAATTAATTCATACATAAAATAAAATTCCATCTAATTGAATGTGATTAATTACATTTAATTAAGTGTGACAAATCTAATTATGTGGACTCATTTTGAAAGTGTCTTTTTAAAAAATTTTGACAAGTGGTTTCCTCATTGCCACAACTAGCCACAAAAGGGGGCGCTGCAGAAAACCACTGCAACAATAACATGTATGTTATGTGTAATAACATAACAACAGCACTTTATCAGATGAAAAATCAGGTTTCAAGTCCACAGTGACTCTAGTTAACACCTTCCTTGTTATATAATTGATTAAACACACACCTCTGACGATACATCAGCGCTCTAGTGTGTGTTTACAAAAGTAAGTGTTGTTTGTGACCCATAAGCCCCGTGTCGCTGAGAGCCAGCAGCATTAATAGCAGTGTGTGTTTACGCTAAAAGGTCGGCACCTGCACATTATCTGTGTCTTCGGTAATTAGCTCGACACACACACACACACACACACATATATATATATGGGCAGAATAACTGGACTTGTTATTTTTAGTATGGTGTGGATGGTGGTAGAAGAAAAGAGAGAAAAAACAATTAGCTTAATGGCCAAATCATTGAAGTATTAATTTGGTCGGTGTCACGTTCGCAGGTCTGATTTATCACCCTGAATACTGCAGTATTAGGAGCCCCACAGAGACTTGGACTTAAGGAGCAGACATCTTCCTTCCCCTGCTTTCACCGAGAACAGAAGCCCAACTCTACCACCTGCAAAGCCCCCATCTGTTCATCAGGCAAAGCACAACCACCCGAAACTCCACCTCCCCGATGTATAGTACAGTCAGGCCAACCTTGACTGTTACATCATCTGACAGTTTGTGTTTGAGACGGCCATGTCTGCTGGATGGTTCAGAGTTATTTTCAGACGCTGCATTTGTCTCCTGAACAAATGCATTCAGTGGTGCTTGAAGTTGTTCTGTGTCCTTCCACATTACATTTTTGCCTGTGTTTTATTTTCAAACATCAAATCTCTGAGCAAGTGGTCTGCGGCACATCGATCTGTGCAGCAGACAGGGCTGAGCAGGAAAGACTTTCAGGCGTAGTGTTTGACGTGATATTTGTTAGTGGAGTGTGTCTGAGTTTTAGACCAATCAAATGGTTCTCAATGATAATAATAATAAAAATAAATCAGAAATGTAGACTTAAACAACCCCTGGAGAGGAGGAGAGATAATGAAAATAGTTTTAAAAAAACTTTCCAAAGTGGGGTGCGGGCCCCTTTTAGGAGGCATAAAACTGTTATGGGGGGACGCATAAAGGCATATTCAATTTTGATCTTAATTTTTTTTTTGTCCCACAGTGGGACAAATACACTGATTTATTTTAATTTTATTTTTTTCCTTTGATCGATGAGATTAGCAGTTTAAAACATCGGTGTTTGGACTTCCTTAGGTCTGTCTCTCTGGGTAATTAGTTCCATCATGTTCACCTGTGTGCTGTGCTTCTCAGTTGATTAGCCTCACTCGTCTCACCTGGTGCCGTGGGTATATACACACCTCTCTCCCGCACTCAGTGTTTGTTGACTCATTGGTGTGTTGCTGCCTGTGTTGCGGCGTGTGTTGCTGCGTGATCTGTGTTTTCCATTTTTGTTGCTCAGTCAAGTTTTGTTTGTTTTCTTTTAGGTTTTTAGTCTCTGACTGTGTTTTGAGTTCCACATTTGTGTCTTGCCCACACCCCCACTGTGACAGACAAGAGACAATTGCAATATTTTTGATAGCATATACAAAAAAAACTAGCACATGCTAGCACCAAAGCTAAATGTTTGAGAAATGGGTTCCTGTGTAGCCAAGCCTAATGTTACTCGTCCAGATGCCTGTTGTAAAACGAATTGCTGCTTTAGAATTAGCCTGTAGTAGGATGCTAATGAATGTAGCAAGACATGACTTTAAACAGCTCCAGTAACCTGCCATGCACCTGCCCTGTTGTTACCCTTTTTGAACTGGGCATATTCCGCTGGAGAAAGCTGTTTTTAAATGTCAGATTAGATTTGTGGTTTCAGAAGATTTTTGTGGTGATTCTACCATGATTAACTTTACTGTTTTGGTTCACTGTACTTCCATGCTACATGGTTGTGCTAGCTTCTGCTTGTGCGTGTTAGCTTTATCTCCTGTTCTTTGGCAGAACACAGAAGTACAAAATAATCAAGTACTGATCAGTTGATCTAACCAGTGCATCTCTAAATGATATTGGTCTAAATCTCATTAGTCACGAGTGTCTGGCTGTCTGACCACCAAAGTACTGCAACAAAAAAAAAAAAAAAAAAACTAAATGTGGACTTGAACAACCTCTCCAGAGGAGATACAGTATATTGGGTGGCTTCATGAAGTGTGTCTTCGAGAGGTGATGGAAAAATGGAGGCACTTTAAATCCCATTACAATGTGATCAAAAGTCATTCACACTGCATCCAGTACAGGCACAGCAGGGTCCTGTAAGACTAACCCTACAGTAGACCACAGAGAGGTGAAGCACTGGTGGGTGACAGTGTTGGGAGCATGAGGGCCACATATTTCTCTTCATTAAATGATAAATAATGTAGAGGAATCATATGAATAATTTTCCCCCTAATGGATATTGCATGCTGAGAAAGGAATTCCAGTCCCAGATTTTAAAAATTTAGCAAGTGAAATGATGCGTCGCTATGTGACAAAGTGATTTTTTTTTTCTCAAGAAAAGGGCAGAGCAGCGCAAATGCATCAGAAAGCCTGAGGAAAGCAGAGTGAGAGCAAAAGAAGAACAGAGACGTATGTGGAGATGGAGGCTGAGAACGCAGTCAGATCTCCTCTCAAAAGTGCTGTTACCTAAAAATATATTTGATCTCATTGTTAACATTAACAAGTGCTCGCAACCGATTGCTACGCCGCTCTCCTTTTTTGCTGTACACTGGCGAGCCTGCAGCCCCGTGTGGAGGCCTGGGAGTTTGATGGTTGTGCGCAGTAATTTAGCTGTTCCTAGAACTGCACTCTTCACAACCCCCAGTGCTCCAATTACCAGTGGTATCACAGCTGCATTAACTCCACACTCTCTTCCCTTTTTTCTTGTCAATGTTGCTTTTGCTTAGAACTGTTACGTCTTTCTCCGTTGATTTATTTCACTCAGTAACTAACACTCTGGCCCAGATTGTCAGGGTGGATTGTTTAAGTCTTACATGATCTGCTTGGTCACTTTCAACAACATTGACCTCAGGTTTGTTTCAGTCTGACCACAGGGTGTTCAGGCCCTTCATACAGTTCCAGCTTTTTTTTTTATACTGCTACAGTGTAATGAAGTGTTTTCAAAGTCCAGGCTGGTGGGGATGAAACAAAGTGTGTTTATTTTCTACTGGTGCATTTTCTTTTCCATAATTACCGCATTTTAATTGTTGTCAGCCTGTATCAACATTAAGTTTTACTGCATTATAGTTTGTCTTTACTGCAGTATGGTTTGTTTATGTGTGTGTATATATATATATATATAATGTATATATATTTGTGTATATGTGTGTGTGTATAGAGATGTATATAATAATGTGTGTGTGTGTATATATGTATTTGTGTGTGTGTAAGTTACTACAATGGGTTATGTCTTCATGTAAGCTCAGATCAAAGGTCATTTTAGCCCATTGGTTCCCAAAGTTGGGGGCGGGGCCACAGCTATTGTTAGAGGTCAAAGGGGAATTAATTTAAAATTAATAATAAATAAGTTAGCATCAGAAACATTTTGTTTTCATGCCTTTGACTTAGCAACTGGACTGACTTGGTGCCTTGGAATTGAGAACCCAAGTCAGTCCAGTTCTCTACTGAATTGCGTAGGAGAAAATAATGAATCCTAAAGGTATATCAGAACAATGCAACATTGAACACATAAATTATGGAATGATACAAATGTATTCACTCAGGATCAGTTGCATAGAATAACACGGGAATGTCTACTGAAATATTATGCTGGCAGTAGAATTACTGTCTTTTTTTAAAATCAAAATGGAAAATGCTGAACATATGGTGTGTTAAGTGTGGAAATGACATTTCACATCTGTCAGAATATAGAATTCCTCATCATCTATTTTCACCATCCAGACTCAACAGAAATGGCATATCACAGATTGAATGTGTCTTGGAAATGTAGCCTGTCATCGCTGGATTGGAGGGGAAGTATGACAACCTATGGAATTTCAAACACTGCATTTGATATTGCATTCAGGGCTTTTTTTTTCATAATAGTTTGATCACTTGGATGGATGAATTTTAACATCACAATAAAACATCTCCTCTGCTGTCAAAGAACATCGTCACTTGTCGCGACACATCCGTACAGATGTGACAGTTTACCATCTCAGTGTAAAGGATATGGACTCCTCTTAGGCTTTCCTGAGCCCCTCTAATGCTACCTGCATCCAGCAGCATGACATACAATATGCATATGTTATCAAAGTAAAAAATCTGGCATGAAACTTTAATGAATGCAGAAATAGAAGAGAAGCTAATTCGCTGAAGGCAATGTGGAATTGTTTAAGCGAAGCATAACGGACAAGGAGCAGGAAGCCTGGGAGAGAGGCAGAACAATCGCAGGAGGCATTTGCATTTCACATGCGAACGTTAAAGCCACCACTGCAATTAAACATACCACTGAGTGAGGACATGGCTGCAATCCACAATGCAAATTTCCATGCTTTGAACAGAGCCAACGTTTGCCTGGGGAATTGGCAGCTCAGGTAGCAAGCATGGTTAATATTACCAACTGGGAGAACTTGACTGCTGTAGTCTGTGTGCTCAGCAGCTAAATGCTACTCTCACATCAGTAGACCCTATCTGATGCGTTGTAGTCTTTTGATCTTGTAGTGAGCGTGGCACACTCTTCTATTGTGAACTACATTCATCTTTAAAAAAAATCCAACAAAACAAAAAACAACAACAAAAATCATGCACTGATTAGTAAAAATGTCCTACAGCAACAACAAAGTTTGACCCACGCCCACTTGCAACCTAATTTCAAATCAGATTGCCCCCCGATTTACCTCCACAAACCAGAGAGTATTAGTCCGCACAAGGGCTGGAGTTGCTAGGCAACTGAAGACACTTGCTGCAGACTGAAATGATTCTTTGATTCAAGAAAAGATCTTATATAATGCCGTACAGTGGATATATTTTTATATAATTGCAGAGAAATGGCCTTGGTGGTTGTAATTAAACTGGTGTGATATCAGTTGGCACGCTACGGTAAGTGGCGCCGTGAGTTCATTTCACATAAAACAGCCATTGAGAGAGTTTATAAAATAGTCGCTGCTGTTTAGAGAGGAGTGAACCCTCAGATAGACGTAGACGCACATGACATCCAGTCAATTAACATCAGATACCAGCCAGATACGCTCTACACGCCAGGACAACCGCGTCAGCAGATAGTTTAGGTGTATGACAACAAATGTCAGGACATGGTTATTTTTAAATGACTTCTCCAATCATCCCCTGTGTTGACATCCATTATCATCTTTCACTCATTCTTAGTTTTACTTGCGTCAACAAAAGCCACAGTATTGCACTGAGCCATTTGGCTATTTTAGCAACATGTTAATTGTGATTTGTCTGGTTAACATAATGTGTGGGTAGTCTGGGACCTCAGCAAATCCCATTTTTTATATTCCTCTCTGTGCTGCAAAGACCCATGGGAAATTACTGGGGTTAAAGTTCGAGCAGTGGAAACTCCATTTGCTGGGTGACCCACAGAAGCCTTGGGAAATGAAGGGAACTGGCTGCACGGAAATATGTATGTAGCATGTATGTGCCTGGGTTATCTAAGTCATGAGTGGGGAAGTGGGGAATGCATATTCATTATGTGCTGCTGCATCCTTATAAATATGCATATTCATTATGTGCTGCTGCATCCATCTGACTGAATCCATCATGAAGATTAATGAATTTCCTACAGACATTCATGAGTTCCTGGAGGCTGGTGTTATAAATGTGATCAAACAGCAACACCTAGTGACTCTTTACGGTACTCAAGCGCAGTTATGAATGAACTCGATTCTGTTTGTAGTGTGAAAAAGATAGTGTTGCTTCAACGTCGACAGATAACACTGATAGTAGTCTAGCGTGTGTATAATATAAACTAAATAAACTATTTAGAAAGCAAACGTAAATGACTTACAGTTTAATACGACTTTGGTTGGAAACTTGTTAAACCTATTTTGTTTCTTTGCCAAAAACCTGAGGAAATATAGAGGAAGATGTTCCAGTGCCAAAACCTACCACTAGGTGCCACTGCATGACTACAAGTTAATCTTCAACGCTATTTAAAAATACCAAGTTGAATAAAGAGTGAATCAGTGTTTTCTCAAACTCTTTTAGGTTAACTAAAGGAAAAGGGCATTACTTTACTCGAACAACATTCAAAAACAAATTATAGAACAACACACTATTTGAGTCTCATACCTAGTCAGAATGGTCACGTCATTTTATTTTGTTTTATTTGTATAGCCACCAATGTCTGACACTACATATGGTCTACAGCGGAATACAGTAGATAATAGTATCGTAAAATGTTTTGTTTACCTGTCGCAAATCAGCCGTAAACGGCCAGTCACAACGACGAAAACAATAGCGTTAGCATTAGAATAGCAAGTTCTTTTAATCAAAAGAAAATGCATGTTTTACAATTTATTCTGATTATAGATCCGTTTTGGGGAAAATTTAACTCCCTGAGAAAAACTCTAGATTTGAAATATGATGATTTTTTCAAACATTGTATTACTAATTCGCTCATACACCACTAGAGAGTGCCAGTAGACCATCAGTTGGCTGCTGAGCTTTTTTTTCCCCTTCAAGGCTGGAGTAAATGATACCAATGTACTGCTACTCATGAAATAATACAACTCAGATATATTGATCCCAGACGTCTGGGCTGTATTTGTCTCGTCGAGTCTTTAAAGGAGATTAATTTGCAATCTGACCTATATTCAACCCACAATAAACGCAACAACAAAAAATCATCATCATTGACACTGAAGAGCAAACAATTGTAATGAACGTTTATTTTCCATAACTGTTCTTGTTTTACGACAACACAAACACGTTAGTTTTTTTAATTATTACCCTCACATATGTATCAAGGTTTTAGCAGCAACTACTTAGACTAAGTCGGACATGACACTTATTTTAGTTTTCAACTTCTATGGCTTTGAATGTCAAATGATTATCTCATATTAAAACTTTTCAGTTATGTCAAAGACAGAAAAAGAAGCTGTGGGAGTTTTTCAAAAATCAGTGCAGTGTGTTGCAAGTACATTACAGACTTGATTGTTATTATACTTCCTTTTAAGACACATTAGGATTCCTTATACAATTAAATATATCTGCAAACACAAGCAACACAATAAAAAAAACATGTGAACTGTGAACAAGATCTGAAATTGAACAGATATATAAATTACCAATGTTTCATAAACCAGGATATTTTCATACATTTGATCTCAATGTGTTGTCGCCTTCTCTATGGCACAGAAGTGAAGTGTGAGCACTCGTCCCCCATCACTTCTCTCTCCACATGACTGTTTGTGGGCCTGCGCTGCAGCAGCAACAGACACTGATTCCTCAGCTCTTTATTCATACAGAGCAGGATGACAGGGCTGGAGAGTAAGGGCAGGTCCAACAGCAGCTCCCTGACCAGCTCCTCACACACGGAGAGATGCTCCATCAGTGCAAAAACAGCCCCTACAGGCAGCAAGAGAGGTGTGAAGGTGGAAATAAACAACAGCCAGCGTACAGCAAAGAAACTGCTTTTGCAAGAATTTCTGTGTTGCTCTTGATCATTGCTATAAAAATTAGGAAAAGAAAAGAAAAATTTAAAATCCTGTTTACCTGTTACGTGTAGGTTATTTGAAATGCTACATTTGTGTATTTTTCCAGGGTTTATATATAATATATTATGCACATCACATTTAGAAGTCATATAACTGAAGCCACACTACAATATTCACATTTCACTGCACTAGGGAATAACAGGACTCAGGGACTTGAGGGGATACTGTACTATATTTTATGAGAAAACGTCATCATTCCTTACTTTGGCAAGAGAAGTAAATATAAGTACAATAACACAGAGGGAGCAACAAATGGAAGGTGGATTTTGCTGAACATCCTAATATTTTGCTGTTGGAAACACTGTCCAGAAATAACGTTAAATTACAATGGCTCACTGAGTTCAGTGTGAAATCGTAGGTGGTGAAAAAGTACATCTTGTGCAAAGAGTTGAGAGTAAATTCCTTAAACTTTATGTGCAATTCTAGAATTTGTTCTGGTGTGATCTTTTTAAATGAGAGGTATTTTATGGCTTTTAAGCCAGTGTCGTAAGTAACCGTCTTCTTGTATTATAAATAACCCTGTCAAAATGAATGTGGAAACATAATAAATAACAGACATTTAATCAGATGACATTTTTTAAAGCATTCTGAAGGACGTGCAGAAAGACCCGGTGGCTGTATATCCAATATTTCTAATGTCCATTCATTTGTACCTGTTTTGATAGGAATATTTTAATGAACATTTTGTCATTTACTCACACTGCAGGGGATAGTTTTAGTTTCATTGGAACACCTCGGGCCTAAAATACCATGTAAACATCCAGCATGCATATGTAGGGACTTCCACCGCAGGTCCAACACCACACTGATGTCAAACCAGCTTCACAACCCGTGGTAGTAAGAAAGTCTACGCCTGACAATCTGATTTATGCTAATCTTTCTGATCTAGTTCTGTCAAAAAACACTTTTTTTTTGGTTATTTAATCATGATTAATCACACTTAGTCACGATTAATCATTAATTTTGATTAATCATGATTCATTTTAATGAATCACAATTTTACCTACGATTAATCCACAGTGACCCTGTAATAAAACCAGGATCAAAATCGTAACCTAGTCCTTGCAGTACTCACCTGGTACGTGTGCGGTGAAGGTGATTGCAGATATGAGACTGAACATTTTTGCCAGCTGGATGTTAACCTTCTGGCTCCTGTGCATCACCTTGGTGCTCTGGGCAACAGTGTACAGAATGTGAGCGTAGAAATACAGACTTAATGGGAGAAACATGGTGATCTTCACCAGCAGGAGAATCCTTTCCACCCTGTCATTAATGAAGGAGAAACAAGTGAGGCCGACAGGATCCAAGTGGTCCACACGGACCCTCAGCAGCCACATGGTCAGCTCCTTCACCCCCACGGGAAGTAAGGGGACGAGGAGCTGCAGAGCGAGGAAGACCCTGCTGTTCACCCGGTCTCTGCACTGGCAGACGACCGTCAGGTAAACAGAGAGGGTAATGAAGGAGACGTAGAGGAAGGAAGCGGAGCTCATCAGCTGTTTGGTGCTCACCATGACTTCACACAGCTGAGAGCCCAGCAGCCAGCGGCCATGCTGACTCCAGTGAATGGTCATGGGCCACAGGCTCATGTTGACAAGGTTGCAGCTGGTGCTTCCAAGAATGAACATTGCCACGTTACTCCTTATCTTGTTCTGCTGGCTGAGCAAACAGGACACGACGGAGATGAGGATAAAGATGTTCAAACCAAAGCCAGGGACCAGAAGGAAGACTTTGGAGGAGGCACACAGGCTCAGGAAGAGAGAGACATCACACCGTGATGAAGAGGTCGCATTCATGTCTGACAGCGTCTGAAGACAACCTGTCTACAAAGGTAGAGACGTAGACTGGTTTTCCCTTTTCTGTTACGAGATGGTATTAAAATAAGTCGTCAATACTCTGGGGTATTGCTCCTGGAAGGACAAAAATATGGATTGTGAAACGTGAAATAATTATCTCCCCTTCGAGTAAACATGTTTTCCTCCTCTACCTCGCCTCTGCGTCCAATCACCTTGACTTTTACTTCTTCTGAACTTTATTGTGTTGGAGACGTCCTCCCAGTGGACCTAATTAAAATGGATTGCATTCATAATCCTCCTCCTCCGGCTTTAAGCCTCAAATAAAATCTGAAAGTCTATCGCTGCTATGCGACGACGAATAGATGGGCTTCGACCACTGGAGTCGACTTGTCTGTCTTTGTCATCGTAACAGTGTTTTTCTCCCTGCTGTTATACGTTGGAAACAGTTCTCTCTAAAGAGAGTAATTACTCATTTGTTAAAACTTTTCTTACAACCCACTCCCACAGACATAAAACGTGTTTTTGCTCAACTACTCTAATGAGACTGGGACGTGCATTTGCCCTGAAGCCGCATAATTCTGTTCTTGCAATATTAGCGTTTGTTAATTCTGGGTTTATTTATGATATTTATGACCATGTGATCTGCACATCGTTACCAAACAGATTCCTCCTGCACCTCCACCATCGCAGAAATAGCTCTAATGAGAGTGGAGAGTGTATTTGTTTACTTCTCTGGGGCTTTATTAATGCGACACAGACCCGTGGTCATTAAATATCTTAGTTCTTCGATATTACCTTTTAAAGCGGAAACGTTAAAATGACCTAAGTGCAGTATGATATCAGCGTGAGGTTCGGTGCCTGATTGGACGCTTGTGCCTTGAGTGATGTTGAATTCCTGTCAGACTGAGTGAACATTTACTCGGAATGCTAACGCGTCCGGAGGCTAATCCATAATCTTAAGTGCATCACCTTGTTCGCCACGTTTTTCCTGTATTTTATCTCTATTGTAACGCATCATCTGATATGTGGGTGATTAAATGTCACATCGTAGCCGTGTTGGCAGCAGTGCTCTGAACATAAAAAGTGATTTTTTTTTTCTTGTTCCTCCAGTACAGCTGCTGGTTTCACAATTATTCATGATTATCAGGTAACAAATCATCGCCTGCTGTGGAGACATGAGGACAGTTAGTTTTAGTTAGTCTGTCCTTGTCTTGTCTTGATTTTGTGATTGTGACTGAGGATGAGTGATTCACATTCACACAACCCAATGCTTTTGACCCAAAATTTGTTTTTTGTTTTGTTTTTTTCAAATCCAACCCTGAAACTTTCATAGCTGAAAACTAGTACCTATATGATTGGTGTCACATGACCAATCATGCATGCCGACATCAGCGGAAGAACTACACCGTCAAAGTGTCACTCTCTCCCAGACATTTAATATTGTTATTATTATAATATCTTTGTCAAGTGTCCAGCTTCATTATATTTCTCATTATCAGATCTTCAACACTTAACTGATCTAATTAAACCTGAATGGAAACCTATTAAAATTGTTGGAGCTTTGTATCAGGTTTTAATTTGACTCTAGCTGTTTTTTACGCTTTGGGTTGTTTTTCATGATATTTTACCAAAGCTGAATAAAAACCCACGACCCTTAGAAATTATAGGAGGAATTCTACGTGTTTGTAGATAGATGTCTTCCACTACGATACGTCCAATACTATCAACACAACCAAATCTTGACTGCAGACCAGTCAGTCATGTCTGCACATAATATGTCTGTTAAAATACACCTGGGCAGATGGCAAATTTCCAACATGAGCTTTTAAGCCAAAGATACAGCACCTGTACAGATGTTCCATGCTATGGCTACTTGTGTAGATGCTAGGTTAGCATTAGCTTTTGCTTTGAATTTTGGTCCTCCGGTTCTTTGGTGGGGAGGGGGGGGCATGAGTTCCTCGAGAGCTACTAAATCTTTTATGCAAACTGTGAATTCTATTATGCTGTGTACTTATTGGACTCATCTTCCATTCAGCCTGCGGCGCTTACTCCAGTGACTGACAGTCCAGTCGGAGAGATGAATGAGAACCGGCGTTGTCTGCAGATGCCGTTTGATCCCAGAGAGGGGTTGGTGTGATGGAAGTGGTGGAAGAACAGAGACAAACAGGGGAAGAAAGTGCTGTCAGTCACCCGTGGGCACAGATCTGCCTCAAGGTGACAACTCCTTAAACGTGACCGTTTCCCACAGGAAGTAATGGAAGTTGGGACTTGTCTCACAAAAACCAATTTACAGCTAAGCCAAGCCAATTCTCGGGGATACGGCATAAAATGGTTTCTCATCCAACCTGCTGCGTCAGGCCTGTACATTTGGACCTGTCACCCATAACCGTGTACACCACCAGGAAAATGTTGCCTGTCGTACAAAGTTCAAGTTGGGTTGATTCATAAAAGGCTGACAAACTGCTGTTAGCAAACGTTTGAAGACCAGAACATTATTCTAACAGTCAATTTAACCACATGTTTTATTCATTTTCTCTTCTCCTGGAATATCATGTGGAATACCGGGAGCATTAATCACAGAGGAACTGCTAGGATAGTTGAAAAGCTCAAATGAAAGTTCATCTGATTGAATGCATCATTTAATTAATTATTTTTTAAACCTAAAATTACCTAAAAAAAAACTGTGCAAAACAGCGACGCCTCGACCAGGAGATTTCAACGTTTACTCGACTGTATTTTTAATTGGAAGTTTATCAACGTACACGTTTCAACTGCTTGGCAGCGAGCCAATGAGTCCAATATAGGGTGAATTTGGGCTCTATCCCAAATTTTAGTTTGGATGTAAATCCGAAAATATAGCTGGCACGGATGAAAAGGATTTAACGTTGCTCTGAGGGAAGTACAGAGACGTGCAGAAGTCTGTGAAGCGCTACGCTGTCTCCAAGTTTCCACTCAACAACTTTATTCTTTGATCTCACTGCCAATTTACTAAGCTTTTGTTTTGACAACAGACAGTGTTGTGTGAAATATCATTTGAGCAGAGTCGACTCCTAAAAGCCAGCGGACCCTGAAAACGGTTTATATCATGAACCAAGACCTTTTTTTTAACACTAATAATAATAATAAAAATAATAATAATACCTCACTAAGTCAAACAAGGGTGTGATTTACAATAGAACAGTGTAGTAAAAATACAATTTAACTCTGCACCCCCCACAAGACAGACTTGTGTTCCCAAAAATTTGAATGCCTCTAAATACACAGTGGTCTATGGGAATTCCTTGGTAACTCAGGCAGGATTGTACTGACGTTCCAGCAGTCATCAGTGTATTTCACGGCTGTTGTTAGTAATTATACTCTGTGAAGATTTCACCATTAGTTCAAATGTAAACAGAACACAGCAGCATATTTCCCGCTCGACCTTCGAGGTTTTTATATCCATGTATAAACTGTGAGTAAAGCTGGAGTTTGTGTTTGTGTGGGCCGCTACTGACGAAGAGTCAAGGACGAAGGCCGATGACGACACCGAGACCTTGCGCACATTTTATAATTGCTTTCTGAATGTTAGCCTGAGACTTTGTTTGGTGTGAAGATCAGATTAAAGACAAACAGAGGGAGCAGTGAGATGATTAAACCATCACCTCTGATTTCAAATGGCTCCCTGATGTCGTTACGGTTCCTGTTTACTGTGAGTCATGGAGCAGTCGTTGACGTAACTGACGTAATGACTCCATTTTGACCAACATTCTCTGCTTTTATTTGGTTAAGAAAAAACCCAAAACAAAAACAATCTAATTTAACTGAAGAAAACCATTTTTCTTGTGGATACCACGGCTGTGTCACAGCGATGATAAATGAAACACATTTTGTTTGTCATTCTTTTGCTCAATTATTTTCATGCTTAAATTAGGCAATTTATTTCTCCCACCACAATCTGTTAGAGTTGATTATCCGAGCTGGTGATGTCCGTCTTGATAAGCACTAGGAACCGGTCCAGCCACCCGCTCCCAATGCCGGCGGAAAGAGGGCGGGGGCCCGAGTCTGTAATGATGGCGAGCAGTGACTCCTGTGGAAGAATGTGAGAAAACAGAACTTTAATTACTGTAATGAATCTTTCCAGAGAGGTATTGAGAGTGTGGCTCTCGTGTGGTCTCGACGAGAGCTCATTTTGGTTCCCAGCACCGGGGTCATTCATCATCTGCCGAACAATACTGTGCGTGGTGGAGAGTATGATAAGAAAAAAAAAAAGAAAAGGAGTGAGAGAGGGGGAGTTGGGATGTGGGGGAGGGATGGGATGGACCACGGACGTTTGATTTCCACAACTGGCCTTTGGTAATCATCTCTAATGTATCTAAAAATAAGTGATAAATGAAATGATCTCCTAATAATCCTAGACTTTAAGTCTATCTGTCCGTCCGTCTGTCTGCCCGTCTGTCCACCCGTCTGTCTGCTCGTCTGTCTGTCCATCTGTCTGTCTATCTGTCTGCCCGTCTGTCTGTCCATCTGTCTGTCCATCTGTCTGTCCACCCGTCTGTCTGCCTCGACACATTTCTAATATAAATGCAAATGTATATCTCGACACCATTCTACAAAATAATTAAGGAGTGCTGGCTTCTCTTGATGTTCCATCAACTCCTCAGTGAAGATATTCATTATTGGTACACGATCCTTCGCTGTGGCCTTTGTTCATCCAACGTCAAACTGGTCGTAGCCAACAGCAGGACGACTCGAAGTAAAAGTGGAATGTAATAATAACGGACTTTATTAATAAATAAAGTCACACTGATGGACTTCTTCAACAAAGTCCAGTCGTGCAGGAAGTTCTAAATCTCAAGGCTAGTCATCAACTGGTGGCTGACGACCCAAAGTCGGCCCACCAAACCATCCAATGTGGCCCCCTGCTGGATTCCAAAATAAATATCAAAGAATAATGATAGAAAAAAAAAACGTGATTTTTTTTTCTTTTTATATGAGTGTCGAGTACCAAAGTGTCCATAAATATTCCGTCTCCGACAAAAGTTGTTGACACGTGCTCTATGCTCTCTGCTAATTCCAGAATGGAAAACAGATCCAACAATGTCCATTGGACTTCATTGTAAGGCAATTAACACAAAATGACTTGGCGGGCCACATTTGGCCCACAACCCTTGAATTTGACACATACGTTAAAGTGAAGCGATCCTGTCTTTCGGTGAATAAATGAAAAAGATGAGGGAGCTGGACAGATACACACTGTACTCAGTACAGTGTGTATCTGTTTAGACTCAGTGGAAGAACGAACAAACGTACTGTACCTCCTTTAGACTCAGTGGAAGAACGAACAAACGACACGTTAATGTGTTATTTAAATATTTGCATTTCCAAACGTGATGTCACGTGACGCTGCTGCTGCAGCAGCTAAGTGCGGGGGGAACAGATCGATTTACATACAGACAGACCCTGAGTCACCTCCAGGGACGGAATCAGGAATTTTCTTCATGTTTAGCTTATTTACTACATAAGTGCATGTATTGCCATACAACAGAGCGCAGTTGGGAAATGGACAGTTGTGAAAATCTGAACCCAGAACTTGTAATCCTTCAAATCTCTTTTGTACTTTTAAGCACTTAGTGTTCTGCTCATAATGACTTATCTCCACTAGATGGCACTGGGCCTCTAATCTGAAGTGCTTTCAGATGAGGCAAACAGAACACAGACACTTTCTTGAAAAAAAACTAAACTAAAACTAGATAAAAGAAAGTGAAGAACATTTGTTACTCAGAGATAAAATACACCAGTGTGTTCAATACATATGGAAAAGTATATTTACCTGTTGTATTTGTATTTGTATCCTATTAATATGAAAATCCTTTATTGCATGTGATAATGGAAATTAGGTCAAAAAAGATTCAACCTCATCAACATATTTGTAACAAACTCCATTTGATTTTCTTCACCAAAATGGAAATGAACTCCAAAAGAGCAACAGAACAAAATTCTCTGACTGAAATGCTTTTTTGCAAGTGTTGAGTTTAAAATATGTCGTTTCCATTTAAAAGTTTTTGTTTGTTTGTTTGTTTATTTGTTTTTTAACTGGCCTTAGAATTGTTGGACCTTTTTCTATCTCTACCTGTGTGTGTGTCTGTGTATGACTTCTTTTCATGGTTGACACAAAACGGTTCGAGGTGAGAGAGCGTCTGTGGTCAGCAGTGGCAGATATCTGTGTTTCCTCTGATTACGCCCCCTGTCCTTGATTCCGATGGCAGCTTTACTGGGATGATAATGCACTGATGGCTCTGCGGCTCAGTCTGCCATGAAACAGGCATGACAGAGTGATGGAAAAGGAAATGTCGCCCTGCGCTTCCTCCTCCATTCCACGTCTCCCAGATCTGCCCACTCTGGGCAATAATGGAAATAACAGGGCCCACTCTGAACTGGATGTCCCCCCCTTTGTCAACCCTGTAATTCACAAGACCTTTCCCCACAATTTCACAATTTGGCCTCATATTCCTTTTCATCTGCTCCTTGATAGAGTGCGCCACTGTCATTGGATTACAATGAAAAGTCATTGAGATTGACACAGCATGACACTCTGCTCCGCTCTGCAGAGCCATGCTGAATATCTACTGGAATCCTTACACTCTGGGTTTTGTCTTCTCATAGACATTATGTATGAAAGTGAAAGTGAAAGTGAAAGTGAACTACTTTAGTATTTCCGATGCCTTACAATGACAATTCAAATGTATGCCTAATCCTAAACCTTTTTATTAAACTCTGCTAATCTGCTTTGCTTTTAGTAACCTAATGATAAACATTTCAAAACAAATATTTGATTGATTGTTTTATCCTGGATTGATCATGATTATGAGTGTTAATGTGGATGGTTGTCCCTGTCATGGACTGGACCGTCCCGGGTTTACTCCGGCACCCCCGCTCCACCCCTTGATACACCACGATGTTAGTTTTGAATGTTAGAGACACATTTAATATTCAAATGTAAAACACAAAGCTTTTTATGTGAAGGAAAAAACGTGTCTCCAGACCAAGGTCATCAAGTCAAACACAGCTTCTTGAGTGACTGTTTCAAATTTCAGTTCTACCTCAGGTAGGTTCTGGGAGGGCTATGTCGTACGTGGCAAATTTGTGACTGATTTATAACTACAGGGAGACAGATTGATGTGCGAACATGCGCCAACTGACAAGCCCTCTCCGGGGACGAATTCAGAAGGAGAAAGTGGCTCTTTACAACAACATGGCTGTTAAAGTGAGACTCAGGGGGAGAGAAGTCGAGCTCAATCTAAACAAGTCGAGGGTAAACAGAGAACAGTCGCAAGGTTAAGTACAACGGAGCTTCGCACTGGGTGTAAAAATAGAATTTAAAGACGGCGTGACCTCAGACACTCTTCACACTTTCTTTGTATTCTTCAGACTGACAGAAGGAATACAGCAAAATGTGAGACCAAGGCTGGATAACAGGTTTGATAACAGGTAAGAACACAGGTGTGGAAGCAAGGGAAACAATTCCAGGAAGTGGAATTTGAGCATACGGAAACTTCATGGGATTGGTGAAATGAATATGGAACATCAGAGAGAGAACATCAAGTTTCCTGTGTACAATAACTTTGTTTACGTTTATATCGGTGGGGCAATACAGTGGAAGAGTGGCTAGTGCTCTTGCCTTACAACAAGAACATCGGGGGTTACTTTTGTCAATTTCACGCCAGTTTTTCCACAACCCGAAAACATACCCGCTCCAGGTGTAGCTCTGCGATGGACCACTGAACTGACCAGTGTGGAACCCAATCCTTCCCTGTTGACCTCCTGGATTGGCTCCACCCCCTTTAACCCCCCTGTGACTCTAAATTTACCATTTGAAAATAAATGAAAAGTTAAATGAAGCAGATAGATTCATGAATGGATTATAACAGTTCAGTCGACAGTGGAATACCACCTCGTAGATTAGCGACTCATCGTCCGCTGATGACTGAAAGGCTACGTGATAATGAAGGTGGCACACAATCAATTTTTCCTTAATGAAAGACTTTTCTTACAAAGCACAACAGACATTTACAGAACGGGCCGTTCGCCCTCGGTGCATTCCTTTTGTGAGGAGACGACGCTGATTGTTATTAGTCGCTGTGCTGAGAAAGACACACAACTCCTCACTGTTCTGATGTTCTCACAGGCACGTCCACAGTCTCCCCCCGCAGGTCAGATTTGTTATACTGCGACAGTGAAGCGATTTTAATAGACACTATGCAGTTTGACCTTGACATGCTTTAGTTAGTGTTCGTCATGCTGTGTGGGTTTCTGGGGATGAAATGCAAACCTGAAGACTGAAGCCCTGGATTGAATCCAGTAACGTACGCAGCAGCGGAGAACGAAGTCGACTCGGAAAAACAGCAGTGGAGCAAAAGTTATTAATCCTCTGTCCTCGAAGTACTTTCTACCTTTGTCGTCCTGTCAGTTCCCAGTAAACTCTTATACGTCCCTCTTATACGCAACACCCCCTCCTCTGTAAGTAATATTATAAGTATATAAGTATTGAGAAAGTATCAAGTATTGATATCAGTATCGGAAAAAAAAAAAACCCAAAAAAGAAACCAAATAAAAAACTCTGTGGCGCCCCACCCCCAACCCTTGCCTTTATGAAGCTACAGAGTATTTGATCTGAATACATTTTTGTGGTACTTTTCTTTATCCTGTTCCCAGAGTGGAACTGATGAAACATAAAGACAAATATTGACTTATCCTGTACAGACTGTTGTGTGTGTAATGGAAATAAACTTAATGCACAGTTGCATCAGTGAACCCCTGGAAAAGTTTACAGCCCACAGATGTGGAGCTCTGCATTTGGCTGCATGTGACATAAAAAAAAAAAATGAAAAAAACTGGAACAGATGTTGAACACACAGACAGTGACTCTGCATCAGGTACTGAAACAGACGGACATCACGGGAGAATCACGCTGCTTGGAACTGTACGATGGTGCAAATAAATGAAAACACTCACATCATTCAAGGTGGCGCTGTTCCTTTAGTATATAAAGGTAGCTTTACTGCATATGACTTTGAGTTTAGAGTTCAGACACAGAGCAGAGATTTGGACCAGGACTTATTTCCTCTCTGGATGCACAATATTACTTGCTTAAGGGGAACCATTCGAAGAGTAAGAAAAGATGATATGCCATCATATTTATGGAATGTGGGCTGCATACTAACTAGTTGGGCTACGTCACTGAACTTGTTTTAAACTCAGTCTCAAGTGGTCTATCTGATTTTTGCATTACATTGTCCCTCCATTGTCCCAGTTGTTCTTGTGAGTTCTGCCCTGGCCAGGGTTCTTGTTTTTTTTTTTTTTATTTACCATATTTCCACCACTTTACCTTTAAGACAGACATGATGAGCAGATAACAGATAACAGATAAGAGTCCAGTGGCCAACGGTGAAACAACTGAAGCCTCTTTCACTACCAAAGACCGTTCTGGTCTAAACACTCCTCGTGGCTGACTGCTCATTGGCTTTTTACTGGGAACGCCCATCGAGGCGTGTGTCCATGTGTGGAATGGGTCGAATGTTTGCGGTAGAGTTAGGTGTTTAGAGGAGGGGGAGGAGGGGGAGATGTCCCTGGAACCTATTAATAGCTATCTGACAAAGCACTCTGGGGAGGCATCATACGCTCCGCTGACCACCTGCACAGCGATGGGCGCTCCTTACAGACGCATGGCTAAACCACACAGATAAAGCCGAAGATTTGTTTTTGTATAAGTGTGTGTCGAGACCGCCTGAGTGCACTCAGTGAGTGTAGCTAAAGGAACGTGTCAATATCAAGTACTTTTACCTGTGAACAAATATACAATAATTGTTGTAAGAAGTTAAGATGCCAAGCTCTAAGATAAATGTTAGCATTATCGTACACCAGTTTCATGAAGTGCCGTAACCAGGACTTTTGTGGGAGTACTGCACTGTTCTCGACACAATATGGAAATGACTAAAATCTACATTTAGAATTATTCTCCATGTACCCCCCCACCCCATACTCCAAATGCATATAATTGCCTCAAATTAAGCAAGCCTCCGGGGGTTTGAAAATTATAAAGTTCATGATCCTAAAAGGTAGAGACCCCGTGACACTCCATATATAAGACCTTCAAACCCGCATAAAAGAAATGCTGCTGCTCTAACTCATCAACCAAGTCTTTAGCCCAACACTCTAACTCATCAACCAAGTCTTTAGCCTGGGCCACATCCTACAACTACAACAAGTCCTCATTAGCAGACTGGTTCCAGTAGATTATTGCATGACGAACCAAAGACTGAATATCACGGTGTAAGAACCTCACCTGAAGAGGGAACCCAGACTACAGGACCTGTTAAACTACTTGTACTGCACACATGGGGGTATTTGGGCTCTGACTTTTGGAACAGACATAACGCAATGACAGTGATGTTACTACCACTGTAACGACTACATACTTCACACGTTCAGCTGTATTTCTCATCTGCACCCATGTTAAAATCTGTACATCGTGTCGTAAGAAAGTCAGAACCAGGAAAGTATTTTTCCAGGACAACCCAACACGGGCCATTGAACTCTGGGACTTTGGTTTTCAGCTCTGGTCAGTAAGTGCTTTTAAATGATTTTTGGATTGAAAAATCAAACTCGCTGTGAGTGAGTCAAGGACACTTTCATTAGCATTCAGATCCCACTTGATCAATGGAGACCGCGTTGATGAGTTTGACCCGAGTGGGGCAGTTGCTCCTCTCATTTTTCAAGAAAGGCAGACTGAAGCCTCTTAAATTAAGAAAGAGAGTTGCTTTATGACCTTTGATTGTTTATCCAGGTAAAAGGAACGTTTTTTATGTTTTGTTTTTTTCCATCTAAAGATTTCTCCACATGAAGCAAGTTTCCACCTAGTCGTTAATTTCTGGCCTTAAGTAGTTGTTGGTTATTTGTTTTAAAATAATTCATGAACTTTATTAATTCATCAGAATGTCTATGAAGAAAGGAGATGTCCACAAAGGAGTCTTTTTTTATCTGCTCTTTAATGATCTGGTTACAGCCTGAACTCTGTCCTGACCTCCACGTAAGACCATCATCATCATTTTTATAGGACAAGCACCCTTTCCCATTATGACCCATTAGACAAGTTTACAACAGTGGAGGGGAAAAGAAGGGTGTAGCTCAACCTAATAACAACCCCCCGTGTCTGGGTTTATCTGGTCGTCTATAAAAATGTTATTCTGTAACATATTGGTGCACTCAGTCCGGTAATACGGGTCTGATCAATAAAAATATTTTATACTTTCACAGGTCTGGTAATGATCATTTCAAAATCTAGATACGACATCGGAACAAAGTGATATGAATTCAGTAAAGCAGTGTTTTATTTATGGAGTAAATGAATTCAGTTTGTCTTTTTTCCTTTTGTATAAAGTCTTTTTTTTTGTCCTTTCCTCTTCTTCAGCAGTTCCTCCCCTGTAATCGGCCTCCTCACCCTCACCTGGGCTCCTGTGAGTTCCCTCCACTGTGATTACCTGATGTGTTCCACCTGTGTCTCACCCTCCTCCTCCTCCTCCCCCTCTCTGTGTATATATAACCCTGTCAGGTTTCAGCTCCTTGTTGATCTGCTGGGTCCAGTCTCGTGTGTTTCCTCCCCGGTGTCATAATTCCATATAATTCCGATATTCTCCCCGTGTTCGTGTTCAACATTTCCTCGTGTCCTAAGCTGCGTCGGCTCCACGTTGTGTTTGTGACTGAACGATTCACCCGTTAGCTGCTAAACGTCTCCCCAGACGGAGAGACGTCCCTCACCCTTCCTGAGAGACGATGGTAGCGTCCCATAATTCCACTGTCGTTAATCTGCAGCCGCCGTTTCCTCCCCCTCAGTTCTGCCCATGTGACCCATGAAAGGACATTGTATATATTTACCTCCAAACAAACTTTGTGTTTTCTCTGCACCTCCTGTGAGTACCAACATCTCTGAATCCAGGTTTTCACCTCCTGGTTTGTTTGCTGCGTTTGAGTCCAAACACTTCTGCCTCTGAGATAGAGTGGGATATAACACACTAAACAACAGCACCAGATCAACACTAACTGTGGGAGGGGGAGGAGTTTGGAGCCAGAGTTGTCTGCACAAAACAGACATTTACAATTTCTTGTATTGTCATCGTGAACCACAGCAAAATCGGGGGCAATTAAATGACAGAATACTGAGGCGAAATGGTGAAAGAATAGCTAAGTATATAACAAGTAGAAAGACTCGCTCAATAACAATGGCGCGGTCAGAATGAGATGATCGAAATGAGAAATTTACGGCCTTGTCTCACCTCACTGCCAAACGTGTCGTACATGAAAAATCTACTCAAAGGCTTTTGGCACAGGTCAGAATGGAGTTCCAATCAACTTTATGAGCAAAATCAATCAGTGTAAATCAGTTTTGTATTGAACATTATGGTGAGAGTGATAAATGTATAACCTTTTTTGCTGCATGTCAAGTCATTTTTTTAGAAAACTTAAAAGCCCATGTTTAATTTCATTAAGTTGACTAATGAGTCTGTGTGGATCACAGCAGTGACGCGGCCAAATTCAAACGTACTCCAAACATTGTTAAGTTGGAACTCTACGCTAAGGGCAAAAAATTATCATATATAGCAGCACATGACCAAAATCTTTTTTTGATCTGCTTTTCAACAGAGTTCCTACACAAAGTTTGTGGTAAAATTGTAATAAATTTATGGGAGATAGCAACGGATGTCTTAAACAGAGGACTTCCTATTAGACTTTTATCTCATAAAAACAGCACAAAATGTTCCTTTACATTAACCTGGAGCAATGAGTGTCACCTCATCAGAATCTAAAAATCTAAAAAAAAAACCAAACCAAAACAAATCTAACCACTGAATGTAGCTAGGTCTCTCCATTTTGTTTGCTCACATCCGCGGCTACTTCACAGTTTGAATATGTTTCACGTCGAGAGCACTCCTTTATATTCACTGGTTTGGATTTGGCAAATAGGACTGAATTAATTCACTTCGTGGCAGCGACGGAACTCGTGTGCAGCAGCGACAAGTAAACAGACCAGATAGTGGAAGACGAGGTTTCCATATTAGGCAGAGAAAGAGGGCGGGAAGGAGAGAGTAAAGCCTGTCAATCTTGGTCGGGTGCACAGCGGCAGCTGCAGCTTTAACTTTTTTGCTTCAAACTTTGACAACACAGTCAAAGTGTGCAGTGGCCCGATGCAGTAAACATGAGGTAAAAAAGGCTAGTCCATGACCCTAGATGCACTCAAGGCTAACTAATTTATTTTGGTAAAATATTGAAACATTCACAAAGCTACATTCCCTCTCTTAGAAAACCTAAAGGGGAATTAATAAAGTAAAAACATGTATGTGCTGCATGTGTCGCCCCCTTATGGTCTCGTACATTAACAGCTGACATGGTCTTCGGTTCTCCAGCAACCTTGAATAGAATTACACAGTAGAAAATGGCCGAAGAACAGTTTCCCCAAATACAGTAAAGCCCACAACTGAAGAAAAAATAGTTTCCCCAAATACAGTAAAGCCCACATATACACGTCTACGGAACGTTAAAATATTAATTACTCAAACAGTTTCAGATTTTATCACATAAATATTTGATTATGTCCCTAAAATCGGCTTGTTTTTGTGTCTCTGCCGGCAGTCACTGGCAGTGGGAGTGAGTTTCTATCTCAGCTCCAACTAAGTGCTTTATATAACCGTGCTTAAAATAACCTGATCTAATCATTTAATCTTTGATGACATATCGTTTTCATTTTATGCCTCGAAATAGTTAATTTCATTCGGAATGTAAATTAAAATTGAAAAAAAAAAAAAAAAAAACTGTGGTCGGGAAAATTAGATTTTGGTGAGCTGCCGGGGACATTAATGGGAAGCACTCAATCAAACGTGATCAGCTGTTAGGTTTAAGGTTTTACAGTAAACCCTTCAGACAGCTACGTCTTATATATAAGGCGTCTGTTACGGCTGGTTAGACTGAATGAGAAGAATCGACTCCAGTCACAGTTGATTTTCAGGACCAAATTGTCCTTTTTGGATTAAACTACATGGTTATAACACAAAGGAAACCAGTGCATTTTTTATCATTTAATTAAACGACTAATTATCTGAACAGACACGGATTTACATTGTTTACATTAACAGCTTTTTGTATTTTTTTTTATTACAGTTTGTCTGTTTTTGTCTATGCTGGATTCATGTCTTTTTACACACTGCATTCTCCTGTTAGTAAGTATGTAAATAATCTAAAATTCAAACTTCAACCTATTGTCTGTGTAGCAAAACTAGTTTTGCTCCACGTTTGCGTACAAACTGAAAAGTAATGCACACTCATTTGCATTAATTCACCTCAAGATGTTTTTTTCAATCCCAAATGATCTATTTCACTTCCGATCACATGACGTGTACATGTCAGTTTTGCAATAGCACAAAATTGACTCGCCCTCTGCATGTAAACAAAACAGGCAGAGCAAGTCAGTGTGAACAAAAGTGTGTTCTCTGCTCTACTATGGCATTAAATACTTTATTAACCCCGTATAAAATAGAGCACAAAAAAACCCCCATTGTAAATACTCTGAGTTGACGTTCAGACACGTCACATTCCTAAGACCTTCCTGTACAAAGCTAATAAAGGCTTTGGTTAATCCACACACACACAGAACCTACTCAGAGAAGTTTTTAGGGATAACAGAAGCACATCCACCACAGGGGGCTCCACATGAAGTACTCTAAATCCCACCCCCACAGCTTTTACACCGGGCACTCAAACAGAAAGCAGCACCTGCTGCACCGCGCTGCAATTTATGCCCTCTTTAAGTAGAAACACTCCAAAGAGTTGTGATTTAATTTTCCCAACATAATTTCACTCTCACTCCCGATTGGCCAATAAAACAGGAGCCGATCCTGCTGCCTTTCATGTTTCACTTCAGAACCACGACACCAGTGGCAGCTTGATGTGTCGACCGACTTCACTGGTGAGAGCGCGACCTTCAGGAACAGGATTTAAATGCCAGTCACATCATTAATGGAGCATATGGCTCTGAATGAAAACATCCTTTTAGTCCTTCAAAAACACAATTAACTGCAGCTCCAGCATTTTTTTATTTATTTTTTTGCATTCAATGACCTACAGTACCTAACATAAAGAGGTTTGATATTGAGAACAGAATTATTATTCTGGAAACACATTGGAGACCTGTTTAGGATGGAAGCATGTGGCCTAGTCATGGGGACATCACGGGGTACAGCCTGGACATGTCTTTGGCCAATCACAGGGCCACATATACAGCAAAGACGAAACAATTAGCACTCAGGTTTATATCTTTGGTCAATAAGGAGTGATAAAAACCTAATCTGCCCCAGGGTTCACCTCCTGGGCAAGATTGAATCTCTGTTAGGGCGGTTGGCGTCTTCCAGTGGACTCACCAACTGCAGGAAGGTTCACGCGGGGCTGGTTCGGTGCAGTGTGATTTGGGTGGGTCTAGTTTGGGTCTAGTCACGGGACAGATGTGGGAGTTTGCAGGCCGAAAAATGGCCCCTGGGCCAGAGGTTTGGCTGTAATTTAAATATCTGCCCCTCTTAGTTGCCTCGCGCCGTGTGTGCAGTATGAAGAACAAGTCAGCGTGGAGTCGCACGTCAGAAAGGATTTTGTCGAAGGAGAAAAGTTGAACTCTTTTCTGGAGAAATCCATCAGTCGTTGTCTGTGAGTCAGCAGTCGCAGCTCTGAAGATAACCGTGAGTAATAACAACACAAATTTGAACTCTACGTCAATGTTTACCCATAAATCTTCTGCAGTTGTGTTTAATTGGTCACTCCTGTTTGTCAGTATTCAACGTTCATTTCCTCTCTCCTGCACTGGAGATGTTGAAGTACAACATTCATGTCTCTCAAAAAAGTTTTTTTTTGTTTGTTTGTTTTTAATTTTTGTCCAATAAAGACATTCATTTATTTTCCCACAAAATACGGAAACCATTTGAGATGATTACTTATTGTCCACTAAATGGAAAGAAAAGGACACTGGTAACGGTGTGTTAGAAATGACAGCTGTTGTTTTGTGATTTTTCAAATCTGTTTTTTTCAACTTTCTCCATGTTGTTGTTAATGGTTAAAACAAATAAGAAACTCAAACCGTGGCAGGATTGACCCTAAATGGCACTGCTTTTCCACATCGCAGCCTCACACTGGATGACATTTAAGAAACAGTTTGTGTCGGCACTGAATAAACGTAAAAAAAAAAAAAAGTTGAATCACAGTTTTTTTTAAAACCTCATTGCTTAATTTCTATAAAAAAAACCCCCCTTGTGGGACTTGGGAAAA
>NC_024321.1:14665158-14666809 GCF_000523025.1 Cynoglossus semilaevis
CCCCCCCCCCCCCCCCCCCCCCCCCTTCTAGCCCCCCCTAATGCCTTAATACTGATTCTCAGAGAAACACTGCAAAGCAGGGTGGCGGTTCACTGCAGCACAGAGGGCTGAATTCAACAACACAGAATCAAATGTCGTTCCTGAGGACAGACACGGCTAATTGGTTCATTTCTTTTTTTTTTTTTACACACATAAATTTATGGAAAACTTGTCTCCGGTCTGTGTGTAGCCCCCACTCTGTATGCCGGTCTGTGTGGGTTCATTGATTCACACTTCGTCTGTCTGTGCATTAGAACACAATCACAGCGCCTCCGTCCAGACAAAGCTAACCTGCAGTTTGGTGGTCTCCCAGCTCGGGAGTTAATCTGGGATTTGTGCAGCTGTATGAATCAGCACTGAGGCCCCGACACTGACACAACACTGAGGTAGTGTTCTCAGAACAGCGTGAAGAAGATCTCTCTGCTGATGTCCACAGAGCCTGTCTGAGGGGGTGCGGGGAGGGTGAGGGGGGGTGAAGATTGCTGCAGTCCTCAGTCTGCTGTCCTCATCAGTCCTGCTATCAGGCCCGGTTGCCAGATCTGACCTCTGTGCAATATTAGCTCCAGATCTGTGTCTGTTTGCCCGTTTCTTCATCAGCATCTCTCTGTTATTGTGAGGTGGTGGTGGTGGGGGGGACGAAGGGGCCGTGGGTTGAGAATAAAAATAGAAAGTGCTTGACAGCCATTTTAAATTTTGGCACTAAATCTGTATTTCATCCCCACAGAAAAAAATTTATGAATGATGTAAAAACGTTCCATTAGAGCGGAGAAATTGCAAAATGATTTACTCGGCAATAAAGAGTGACCCGACGAGAACGTTCTCTCTCTTTTTCGCTTTGTTATTTTTTTTTTCTTGGAATCTAAGTTCACCTTCCTTTGTTCATAATTTACCGGCCTTACTGTTTATACGACCTGATTTAGCTTTGGCTCAGCAACAGAAATATGTGTTTGATCTGCACTGATACTGCACTCTGTTTGTTTTGGGAGAAACTTAATCTAAAATGTCTGTAAAGGTCTGATATGAGAATAATCTAATCTGTCAAAACTTGAAATGTGAGTGCGTACAGAGGAGCTGCAGCACTTGTTTTTTTCTATTTCCAATTCCCTTCAGCACTGTTGAGAGATCGTGACCTTGCCGACAATTATTCCACCGTCGACGAGAAGAAGCTAATCACAGCTGTGAAATGGTGTTTCATTTTTTTTTATTCTCGGTGAAAAGCTTTAAAACACAGGCTATAATCACTCTCCAACAATTACAGCCCGGCAGCACGTCCTCCTGAATGCCTGTCTAAATTCACCAACAAGGTGAAACCGGACAGTTGCCTTATCATTGTTATTATTGTTGTAAGCATTCAATTATGTGTGAGAGGAACACTGATATATATATATATATATATTTTTTTTTTTTGTGACGTCTCCATGAAATAATAATGGCGTGGATGATAATTGTTGAATCACAGAGGAAAAATCATTTCCACCTGGTTAAACAGAGGAGACGTTTTGTTGAACCAGAGAGCACAGACTGACAAACGTATTGTCATACTTGACAATAAAAAAATTACAAACTGCTCCTCTTCATCCCTGGTCGTTATCCTCATCTGATCCCGACCTGG
>NC_024321.1:14666848-14671447 GCF_000523025.1 Cynoglossus semilaevis
CATTTTCATGAAACTGAACTTAAAAAGAAAAGAGAAAGACGAAAAAAGGAAACACAAACTTGGGAATATTACTGGAGGAGTGGACATCTGCAGTAATCTGATCGCCGATGCCCCTAGCTTTAATTAGCTCACTATGCTGGGCAAGAACATTACACCAATTATCTCTCTTCAAGCGTTCACTGGAAGAAAACGTTACCCATGGCAGGTTCTCCATAGGGGACGCTTTGGCAGCTGCACATTTAATTACACCTATGGGGAGAATCTCTTCAAAATGTGAATGGTCTAATTTATGTTCATATCGGCCAATTAGAAGTTCCTGCAGGCCCACAGCACAGCGTTTAGTTTTATTAAAAATGACCCCGTCTCTGCCGAACTGTACCGTACCGTGGTGTACCGTACTGCTGCTGTTGACAAGGGGGGAAAAGACATCTGTGTGAGCGCGCATCTGTGCGACTCACCTCCTGGCGACGCTGCACTCTGCACCCTGCATGTCCTGTGTAACAACATTAAAATTTAATAAAGTTCCTTAAGTTCTTTCACGTGTTGTATCAGCGAGACTGCGAGTTTGTAGACACGGAGTTGAATAATTAATTCCTGGATGTGCTTTCGTAAAGACGTCTCCGTCTTAATGCAGAAAACACACAGTGAGGAAAAAAACAACATTGTTTTCTTATCATATTAATTTTAGTTTTGGTTTTTTTCAGCAGGCACCTGTGAGAGTTGTGAAAGTCACCAGTGTGGAGTGACTGTGCCGTCCACGGATATCGTACCTCAAAGGTCACCTGAACGAGGAGCGGTTTTCAAATTGCCTTTTTTTTGGTCAAAACAAAATCGCGCAGAATGAGAAACTCTATTTCACATTTCCATACACCACATACCAGGGTGTGAGTCAAACCGTGGGCCGCAGATTACACCCAGGCACTGTTTTCATTACGTCTGCACTCGTAGTAATCACAGATTAAAGGTCACTTAAAGTAACACTGCCCGTGGCGAAGCTGAGGCACAGACTTCCGGAAGGATCTTTGTTTAGCCATGTATTAATGCACAGTGTTACATTAAAATCTATATTTGAATTCAGTCCAGCGTTATAGTTCCTACTACAGTCTGACAAGTTTAACTTCAGTCTGAGAACTGAGACTTTGTCAACTTTGCCGACGACTTTATCGAGAAAACAAATCAAACACTTCAGCCTCATTAATTAACCACTGGGAGAAGCAACGTTGATTTAATTGAAGGAAGATTTTGGGGAGTGTAATTACACATGTTAATTATAGCAGGCAGTAATACAAGTGTTGGATGGATGACGACTAATGATTCTATGGACAGACACCTCGGAGGCCGGACACTGAGTGGAATAAAAATTATTAAATGGCGGGGATTACTGATAGTTTCAATAGTTGTTTTTTTTCAGTTGCTTTAATAGTAATTTCTCTTACATTTTTATAATCCAGACATGGGCCGGATTAGACGGTTTGGCGGGCTGTATTTGGCCCACGGGCCACCAGTTGATAATGGTTGTTTTCGCAATGGGATCTTTATTGAGTGTGAATGCATGGTCTGTGCTGAGTGTTTTCTTAGTTTACCTTCAAAATGTCCAGTTATCCATGCAGTCGTTCCAACCTTCTCGCATCGATGATGTCACAAAATCGTTTTTCACTACCACAGGAATACACATCGTACCGATCACTCTCAAGCACTAGGGGTTGTAATTAACCAAATATCGCCTCGTGTTGGAAGTTGTCATTGGTCCGGGTCACTTTTGTTGATTGGTCAACAAGGAATTTAAAACGCAAACTCTGCAATAGCTGATTCCTACAGGGTCAATCAGGGCTTGGAGGGAAACAGATCAGATCGATGGGCTTCTTAGGGAGGATTTACCGGAGAATTAAGACAAGTTAAGCAACGTCCAATATTTCTCACCATTAACAACTTTGGAGCAAGTCTGCGTGTTTCAAAAAAAAAGAAAGAGGGCAACAATAAGCTCCGCAGCCCAGATAATTGTAGTCAATTTAGCTATGAGTAGATGCAAGGGTGAATGGAGGCGCTGTTATCTACATGGGACCAGCCTGTGATAGTAATGCGCAGTCCCAGGGTCCTGGGAGACTAATAAAACAGTAGGATTACTGAGTGTTCACCAAGGACATTTGCCAATAACAACTTTATCTGCCTCCTCCATGAGCCTCGGGTTCTGGCATTTGTAACTGTTGGAAATTAAGAATTGCTTTGTTTTTTTTTCTTTCTCCCAGCTGTAGATTGCTGACTGTGGCTGTACTCGAGAGAGAGAGAGGGAAAAGATTACTTTAAAAAAAATACTTTTGATAAAAACCTGAGAGCATTTTCATCTTGTCACGGCCACTCGGCGCGTCCGTATCAGCTGATTAATCGAGGCGAGCTGAAGAGAAGCGATCTGATGTCTGTCAGTGTCCCAGACAAACAGGTGAATGCACAGAGGGATGTCCCTTTATCACTGCTAATGGTCTGATACCGGTACTGCAGGCTGTGAGTATCAGTACCTGTTATTAGATTGTTATTACCTGGTTTGAAATACTCAGCCATTCGTCATCTTCAACACTGCTGCAGCTTTAAATGTGAACTTTAAACTCATTACAATTTTATTGTCATTCATTGTCATTTTTTCCCTAGTTTTCCTCCACAGACTAAAACACAGCCATTGAATTACATCATATCCCCCTCTCCGTCCCTCCAACCCCCGGACTGCTGCACCACAGGGATCACCTGACATTACCACCGTTTTCTCCGGAGTGGTGTTTAATATGCAGTAGAAAAGCTTTTTATTAATAAACACACATGGTCCTTGATTGGTGTTAATGCAACTGTAAAGAGAGGACAAACAACCAACAGCTCGTGAGTCTGTTTGTTGTTAACATCTCACTCACATATTCACTCTTTTCACACACGTTTTTCTGACCACGCAAAGATGAAGCTTCACTGTCGCTCGGGGCCTCGTCTCCTCACCCTCGAAGATAAGACATCTCCAAAGACGGCTTTGAGATTATTCTCCAACTGTAGTCACTAGACAAATAGTCAAGAGCACAGTTTATTTTCTTATCTGCATTTTTGCCTTCAAACCCTTTTCATCGCTGCTCATGTAACGTTCAAAACGGGCAGGGTGAAATTTCACCTTGGTATTTTTCCAAACTTGTTTTCGGAGGATTTATTTGGTCTTTATCTTTCAATTCCAGCAAATAGTCTGAGCTCCGGCGTTGCATCTGTAAAGACGTCAACATTCTGTGCCTCCAGAAGAGAGATAGCATCTATTATTTATATGGATTTGCCTTCGGGGTTATAATATGTGGCAGCCAGAAGTTTGAGTCCATTTCATCTACACCTGTTTCTCCCCAAAGGCTCTTTACTAATTTGCAGTTAAATGAACGCTACGTTTACAAGGCGCTGAATTACGGTGCGGCCGTCCCGGACGTGTGTTCAGTTTGTGTTCGGGCTTTCTAATTTCCAGTTAAATGCATTTCCTTCAGTTAAAGTGACATTAAAAAGAAACTCAAAGTTGATAAGAAGCTGAGGAAAGGCAGTTTGAAGGAACGCTGTCGCTTCACGTTAGTGCATCTAAACCAGTGTTTGTCTCACATTTAACGGGGCAGCGCGGTGACGAGTGGTGGATGTAAAAAAACGTGGGCACAGGTTTGGATAATAAGGCCGTCTTTTATGCTGCACTCCACCTTCAGCTGTGTATAAATAGCAGCACATTAAAAGGCCCGGTGTAACAATTGGAGGCGGACATAACGTACTGTTTATGTTTGTATCTGCTTCAGTGAAAACCTGCTCCTCCATGATGCATTAAAACGACACCACAAAGTGGGATTTATTCCCTGCGGTGACCTTTGAACCCTTTCAGAAATCTGCAGTTAGAAATAGACGGCATATAGTTCTATAGAAAAGGTGAAAACAGTGAATCAGTCAGTGTGGCTGAAAGCATCGATGACGCTGATACAGTATGTCACACTCCAGCCCTGTAGGGGGTGGTAATGTGACATCAATGCACAAGAAAGTTGTGTGGTAGAACCCAAGTGCAACTTGTTGGGCGTAAAAAAATTAAATCAACATTTTCTGTTCGCAACACTTGAGTCCTACAGTATCACCAGAGCTTTTTACGAAAATGGATGCTAGGCTAATATTAGCTAGCTTGTCTGAAATCAATTTTCTTTTAAAATGTTTGGAATTTGGGATTTTTACGATCAGGTTTGGTAAAAAAAAAAAATCACTTTTAAATGCTACAAAGAGTTGTACCATGTGATGTGATGAAAATGTGGGATGTCACAGTGTTAGGGCTAAACTGCTGGCGCTCTGTGGTTATTTCAGTGCATGTTCCCATCAGGGAGGGGTCACATGACACAGGGAGTTCTTATGTCTGTACTAGACCTTTTTTCATGGATATCGTACATTGGAACATTAAAGGAAATGTATATTTTTTTTCTATATGTTTTAACCCATTGGAAAGCCTCTTCACTGACTTGGCTTCTTATAAAAGCAGGACTGTAAATGTGGAGTTGCCTTTTGTACAGCCTTTAACTCTGAACGTCATTACAACTGGGTGAAACAATGGACCTCTGCGAACAATAGTTG
>NC_024321.1:14671484-14680634 GCF_000523025.1 Cynoglossus semilaevis
GCAATTTGTGACTATAATTGCATGCTGTCCTGTCCGGTCCTGATTAGTCGACAGCAGCCTGCAGTAAAAGCCGCTGCAGACGTTTTGGCTCTGGCAGAACGCTAGGATAGAATGCAAAGAATAATTAGCGATGCACGCAACGTGTAGATGCACAATTATTTATTCTGTGACCTGACTTAATAACGGTATTGTGGCCGTGCTCTTTATCTTGACAATACTCATTAACTCAGCCCTGATTCCCGGAGACAGCGTGTCATGTCGTTTTGAGCTTGTCACTGTGACCTTTTTAAAGTGATGCCAATGAAAACCAAGGGGTAGAATACATTTACATTAGTGAGATAATTTCGGGGCCATTTATTGCCAGTTTTAGTTAAAATTAATTTTCCATGTCACTCAGGGGATCCTAATACGTTGGTAATGGTATTAATTATAACACCAACGGATCAAAAGTTTTGTAAAAAGTTTAGAAAAATGATGATACCAGACATAAATCAGTACTATCTTATTGACAGATAAGTTATATATACAATATGTGTACACATATATGTGTTGCATAATTCAGATATACAATATATGTACACATATATGTGTTGCATAATTCATTTAAGATACCACATGTTGTTTCCCTGTTGTACTTGTTCTGCTCAACGTCACAAGAATGCATTCAAATGCTGTGACATTAAACGTATCATCTACATGGTTAGTGATGTTCTCAGTGTAAATGTCTGTAAAAGGCAGGAAATCTAAATCCATTAAATTGATGTTAAAAAGTAATAAATCTCCACAAGCCCTTGTGTTTTACTGCGATACATTAAAGCACTGAATATGGAAGATAATAATTCCCTTAAATGTTAATCATTCTGCAAACAAAATTAGCTTCTGGAACAGTGTAACACCCCATGTCAAATGAAGAGCAGGACTTTCCCGAGGAGAGTGATTGCACTTGAAAGTCTGGCAGATTAAGCATCGCCTTGAACGAAATTTCCCGCTTGGCAAACTTAATATTTGTTATATGCAACTGCCTTTAGGGCTTTGACGATTTAGCAGGGAATAAAAAAAAAAATCATTAGTTAAGAGAATCTCTACAGAGACTTCTGAGGGAAACTCACTATATACCGTGTTTGATAGTTTACATCCACCGTCTCAACTCATGGCTGCGTGAGGATCCAGAAAGAGAGTGAATGCATCACCGGTTATTGGCACTGACTGCCAGAAAGGACATCAATTGATGTTTATTTAAATCTTTAGAGATTTTAAATTTGATCAGGACCTTGTTCATTCGGTTGGTAATTGTATTGTATTGTATCCCCTCATAAACGAATTAGGCCTTGTAGTAATTTTCAGCATCTACTGTTATTGACTTTTTTTTTTAATGTAATTTCAGACGCTGAGGAAAAGTGAGCCTATAATTCACTTCGAGCTGTTTCTTTCTTTGTTAAATAGACCAGGGATCCACACACCAGTATAAACAGTCGCTGGTGTTAGAGTTTCTGTTGTACATTTGGATATGTTTTCCTTTAGAAACCAGGAACGGTGAATGGCCGACAGGAGTCTTACCCAGTTCCCTGTTGGGTTGGGTTGATAAATCAAAGGTTAGCTGTCGATTAAAATGAAATAATGAATTAATTATGATTCATCTTCATTAATTAAAGTGTTATGGTGGTGGAAAAAATAGATATTTTTAATCTGATTAATTTCATAGATTGATAGCATGACTTCTATCTAACAATTAGAGATGTCCAATAACATCAGTTGGACAAAATTATCGATCAGTACCGGCGGAAATTAAGTGTTTGGACAATATCAGCATATTTGATAAGGTTAGTTACAAAGTTAATATCGGACATCTCTGATAACAATACTGAAAAATGTAAAAAAAAAATAATATTAAGCAAACTCCACTGTACAGTACCTGCAGTAAACTTTGCAGTACTGCAGGATGTAAAGTGCCATTGTATGTTTTTCACTTCGCGCTCTGATGGAATAGACGAGTGCGTTGTGCGTCTGCTCCATCTCCTGCTTTGTTGTTTTAAATGGAGCAGAGTCACCTGTCACTTTGATTAAGTAAGCTCTTGAATCTTTTCTGCTGGTATTAACTTCCATTTCCATTTTTCTCCCACATATGATCAAACACTGTGGCAAAATGTGTGTGTTTGTGTGTGTGCTACCGAGCTCTGCCCACTGCTGCCTGAGAATTGGACTTCCCAACCACTAACATCTTGGCGTTAGATAAACTGTTCTCTTTGGAAATCAAAGATGAGTTTAATGTAATGATTAGCCAAAGTAATTTATTATTTTCACACACAGTTACTCCATTATGAGATGTTTCCGCCACGGAGATAATACTTTATGGGGAGCATAACCATTATTTCATGTGAGGCACAGAACACAGGCATCCAGCTCGTTCACATTCAGTTGATTTCCCTTGGACAATTCCTCCCAGTTCAGAAAAATAAATGAAATTGCACTTTTTTTAGTGGTAATTTAAATGGAACAATATGATTTTGTTCATTTATAATTTCATTTTATGTTTGTCAGTGGTTAGCATGTGTTCCAACGATTTTAATCCACTTCTTGATTTTTGTTCAAAAATTTGTCAACAAAATATAAGAATGAATCTTACGATGAATACTGCTTGTTCAGCATTAATCAGCATTAATGAAAATTAGCACATAACATGCTAGCGAGGTATTTCAATTAAGTGTTTCCGATTCTGATTTGAATAGCGGTAAGCTTTTAGCATGCTGGCATCATTTAAGTGTCATTTGATCAAGAGTCTTTATTAAAGCTAGGCTAAGGTAACCTTGCTAGCACCAGCCTGAGCTAAACTTGCTAGCACCGTCTACCTTTCTTCTTCTTGTGACTTTGCTGGCAGAACTGATACCTGAACAAAAATGTAGGCAACGAGCAATGAAACAACAACTGACAATGTTTTAAATAATTACAGAGACATATTTAAGGTTTTCAGAGATATATGAATCATTGCTACTGCTAATTACCCAGATGTGCTTTGACTGGTGTAATGGAGGAGAGAGAAGGTGGACACTGGAGGTAATTCCTCCATTTAAGGAATTACATCAGCTGCATTTGACTTCGATGGTTGTTTGGCCGACAGCTGGTGCTCGTGCAAAAGCCCTGGAGGCATTTCTGCTCCGACTTGTAAGATTTATTAATTCTGTCTGTTGGTCCAGAAGGCCATAAATAATTTATTTAAAGAAAGAAGTAGCCGACCGTGAAAATCTGTCCAAGTGCCACAGCAATGACCCCTAACTGAACTCTGGGGAAATTAATTAATGGTTCTCACTGTGGAATATTTAAAGCTACAGATATTTGTTATGTGGCTTTTTGATGCTATGTTTTGTGGTCGTATCTACCAAAGATGGCTGTAAAATATAACTATAGATAAAATATCTGCTATTTCTTGCTCGTCCAATCAGCTTCTTTTTAAAGTCCCCAGAATCTACACAGAACTTGATCAATCTACATTTTCTTCTTCTGTACCTTGGGCACCTGGGAAAATTCAGGAGTCTGCTAAATGTAATGAAATACCATTAGGTGTTCTTCATGAATGCTTTAGTAGAGATTTCAAAACCTATGGAAGTTTTGGAAGACTCCTACCCATCCAGCAGTCTCTGTGATGGTGGGGAACTGGATAAAATATCCCAAAAGGTAGAGCAAAAAAACAAAAACAAAACAAGGTTAGGGGATGATTTCTTACCAGTAATTTCCCATGTTGGGATTTTGAAGTTGATTTTTAAATATTCATTTTTCTAAAACCATGTCATCAACATACCTGTCCCACCTGTGATGGACAGACATCTGCATTGTGAACCATGAGATGCTGTCTTTGTAGGTAAAGCAGAGTCCTGTGATCTGGGTCCAAATTTGTGTCTGACATAAATAATGACAAACGAGCCGCCCGTTTCCACAGGCTGACAGAGTGCAAAGGCAGGACAGGCTAAACAAAGAGAAGTGGACAGCTATATGGATGGATATACAAGTGCTGCACCAAAAGCAGCACGCACACACACACACACACACACACCACGCGCACACAGTGCAAGTCCAGCAAGATAAAAAGCACTTCAATTAGTGGAGGAAATATTGATTCCTATGCTTTCTTCATGTGCCCATTGTGAAGCGGGACACGTATAGCTGCGAGCAGATTCAGAGGAGATGGGCTGGGTATCTGCTCTGGCATCTAAATGTCTTTATAAGCAGCTGTCATTGATGTATGGCTCGCATCCCTCGGTTTTTCATCAAATTCATTAAAAGCAATTAGAATAATCCACCAAAGTCACCGCTCCCATTTTTTATTTATCTGAAATCCTTGGTGACGTTTTGTTTTGTTGTTCTTTTTTTTTTTTACAGCCTGTTTTTTTTTCTTTCATCAATCAATGGAATAACTGCGTCATTTACACCTTTAAGACGAGACCCCTGTCCACCGCCGCCGCCGCCCCCGTTTTGCTCCATATGCTTTTTACCGTGACTATTTTAGAAACACAATTACTAATGTGACAGCAGTGTGTACACATGTCAGCATAAATTATTGACATCTGCACATGCAGCTATAAATAGTGTTGTGGTGAGAGGCTTTGTGCCTATATCTTCTGACAGCCTTTCCATCGCTGTCACTGGCCACTCACAGGCTTTATACATCAGCGCGGTAAATGAGTGTGGGGGACGAGGAAGTGCTTCAGCCTCACCGCTCGTTCACAGGACAGGTGCTCCATCTGTGAAACCCCCAACCCTCCCCACCCCCCACATCTCTCCCCTCAGGATGAGTAAACATGATAAGCATTTTAGTCAGTACAGATTTGTATATAATACAATATATCTTTAAATGTAGAAAATAAAGAAAGAAAAATATTCATCCTTTCATTGTGGCCCTGTACCAGATGACCCAGTGACCTGCACTGGTCTGCAGACCGGGTGTTGGGAACCCCTGCCTTATTGAGATATATAGCTACATGTGGAAAACATGCAGAGTACAAACCTCATAACACCACTAACCTCTTTCCACCCAGAGCCCAATTTAACATCAGTGGAAAACATCCTATTTTCTTCCCAGCATTTCTTGCACAGTTGTTCATCCTGTTATTCAAAAACTAAACTCCATGTTAGCCGGAGACACGAAGGCAGTGATCCATCGTACCTTTATCGAGCTGGGATGTCACATTCAAGCTCGTCTTAAACTGAGATTTAAGGCAGAGTAACTTTGTTCACCTTCAGCTGGTGAATTTTAAAACAACCTTCTGTCGCCTCACTCGCACATACATCATTCTTTACAGTGAAGGCCGACAATGTAAGTGTAGCAATAGTCAAAACAAGCGGGGGGAGACGGGGTGGGGTGGGGCTGCTGGTGTCTGAATAACTTAGTGAGGAAGTGTTTGGACGGAAACTTTGATAATAAATCACTGTATCTGTGTATAAGAATTAATTGAATTTCTTCTGACAAACAAAGGCTTTGCAGTGAAAGTCTACTTTATTCTGAGTCTGATTCAAACTGTCTTATGATAATACGGATGCACACACTCCAGCCCAGTGGGTGGCAGTATTGCACCTAAAATTATGTGGTTTTTTGGGTTAGGAACGACAAAGTGAAAAATGGGAAAACAAAGATTCAACGGTTTTGTCTGTTTATTGTGACAAATACTGCAATTTGATGAAGATCCACAAAAGCCTCTTGTTAATTAAATACATTATTAACTGACATTCCATCAATTCTTACTCCACTGTTAATCTTTCTGTCTCAACCATCATTCCTTTGACCCTTTGTTATCGTTTTGTTAATTTATCTAACTCTCCATTTATCTCATGTGTTTGACCGATGCCAGTGCATTAAGTCAGCGCCTGAAAAAAATAAATAAATAAAAAGATCCAAACAGATTTGAGAGCAAAAAGCTCCTCGGAGGTCCCAACTTTTTATTCAGGCTGAGGTGATAAATGTCAGCCTTGGCTTCTGTCACAGTGATTTATGTACAGGACATTGGGGAGAGGCATTTCATCAGGCTTGTTCATCTGCTGAGGTTCATTTGTTATACTACCCATATTTGAAATATTTATCACACGGACGGATACTTTT
Organism: Cynoglossus semilaevis; assembly: GCF_000523025.1. Classification (NCBI taxonomy): domain Eukaryota; kingdom Metazoa; phylum Chordata; class Actinopteri; order Pleuronectiformes; family Cynoglossidae; genus Cynoglossus; species Cynoglossus semilaevis. Next base: position 14,677,570 of record NC_024321.1, read on the forward strand.
TAAACACATCGCGCCTGATCTCTCTTCAAAGATGTCAACAAGACCTTTAATTTTCTCGTAACGGCGTCAATTACAAGTTTGCTGCTAAAGACATGAGCGGCGCCGGTGGCAGCTGCGTTTCGCGAAGGTCTGCCGCTGCTCGCTGTCTGCTCCAATGAGAGAGCACACCATTAGTGCCACGGAATTCTCCATGCTGGTGTCTCCTATAATGGGCCAATCAATGGTAACACAGGACTGGAGAGCACAACAGCAGGGGACTGGGAGCATTAATGATGTCCAACCAAGGCCTGGGGACCACAAGTGTGCTGTAGGTTTCTACTCTGTAAATATGTAGCAGACATTTTTTTTTTTTTGCGCCCTAAAAAAAACCAACAAAACAATGAGAAAGGGTAAAAAAAAAAAAAGAAGTTAAATCTAGTAGCAGTGTTTGTATTGTGGCATCATTTCATCATCATTTGAACAATAGTACCGCCTTCTATGGAGTGGGACAAACGTAAGCTGCTATAAAAATGTGTCCACACACTTCCTTCCCATTAGAAAAAGAAAGGGTTTTGGGGAGGAAAAGTGTCCAAGTGCAGATTCCAATTATAGATCTGGGCTGTGCTTTTCCTTCAGATCATTCTGGGCTGCGTACATTTCCTGCCTCAACAAAACAAACACGAAAACACATTCACATTCTAAACTGCTCGCAGTCAGAAGCGCAGCATCCAGAGAGCAGAGCAGAGCAGAGAGAAGAACTGTGTAGAAGAATGTCAGTAAATTCTACTCACTCTGGAGATGCAGCTGAATTGCTGAATTACTCTGAAACCAACAACTATTTGTTTACACAAATGAATGTGGTACTTTAAAATGAAGATGATGAAAGATTGAAGCCGGTGAGACGACTGTTTAGTTTTAAAACCCTAGTTTTATTTTCAACAGATGCTGTTTTCTCAAGCAGTACCTGCCCGAGTAAAAGTACAGCCTGGTGTATTTTATTGATGTTGTACATGATCCCGGCTCTGACCAGTGGTGTTGCAGGAGCTTCATCATACACACCACCTCCATTTGTACTCCGTTGCACTCTACACTAGCATGAATGAGTTGCCTGTGTGACCTGAATGAAAAACAACAGCTCAAGGCCGAATTAGTCGTGTACATCGTCATCTTTTTGTCCGTCTGCTTCTGCTTTTTGTTTCATTGACAATACGTTCTTCAAAGTAGGGGGCGGCACCTCCAGGAAGGCACAGATTCGTTGCTATGGTTACACAGTGTTGCTGCTTTTCTTTAATGAGAATAAGGGTTTTGTAGGAATTTGTGTGAATGTGTTGTGTCTTGGTGACTCAGTCAATGTCCACTGAAAAATGTCGTGAAAAATGAAAGTATTTGGTAACCAATTTTTTTTATGAATATGACCAAATTTAAAAACAACCAAACTGCCAACGCTGCAGGCTTCATATTGATTCCATGAAGGCTCCAACTTTTTTAGTAAAACTAAAGTTAGTACCAACTGACTCAGGAGAAATACAGAGAACACCGTGTCCATGACAAGGTGTGCCCTGCATCAACAATTTCCTCCTTACTCTGCAGCAGTAGAACAGTAGTGAAGTACAGTGAAGGTCTCCTGAATAAAGGGCATCACTGCTGTAATTAGAAACTCTGCAAAAATGAAACGGCGAGGTTCCTGAAGCGGCTGTGGCCAACGTCAAGTCCTCCATCTGTCATCTGTAATCGTGATGACGACGTGTCTTCAATTGTCATAATCCTGATGTTTTGGTGCTGCTGCCAAAGACTGGCTCTGTTTCACAAAGTGAAAACGTGTTTTTCAAACTTGGGGTCACCACCCTACATGTGGTCACCTGGAATCCCAATGTGGTCGCCTGAAATGTCTAGTAATTGTAAAATATTTATATATTTTTTTTCCTTTTTGAAATTATGATTAAACACTATATATTCCTTTTTGAAATTATGATTAAACACAGTAACTTTTAGCACTAATCTGGCCACTACTGTATTTGCAAGACAGTAAAACAAACGATGAAAACTAATTCTAGGAGTGAGGGGGAGGTCTTTGGGGTAGCCATAAATTTGTGATGTCAAAAAAAGGTTTGGAACCACTGCTGTAATGGGATGAGCTTATGTTTCTTATGAGCGACAAAAGCCCAGATGCTACAGCAAGAGGACAGGCTGTGATGTAGGGTTGTCTGCTGTTCCTGGCGCTCCGACTGACTAAGACTCATAATGAAGGAATCAGCCGACCTGTGCAACCCGCTTACACAGCTATCGCTCCCTCATGTTGCTTCATTTCTGTGCTGAGCCAAGTCTTCATGGTGCCCAGTAGGCCACTGTTCTGTATGCTCCTCTGCAGAGGAAAGGAAGCAAGTGGCTCTGCTTCAGTCTGTCTCAGGGTTGGTTATATTATATAAGACACTTTCTTTATTGAAATCTTTATTAACCATATGTGGTTGTACTGATGGGAAACATTTCTGTACTTGGAAATTACGACTTCACACTGGCGTAAACCAGTATGATGATGAGTTGGTTATAGTGCTCACATGCCCTTCAGTTATAAAAATGTTTTCTTTTTAACGTTTTAAAATTAACTTTGCTCACCACCTGCCGAAAGGTTCACGAGGGGCTAGTGCGGTGCAGGCGGTCATGGAGACTGCTGCCTCCGTATTGTGTTTTATTCAGTTATTATGTAGCTTCTACAACTGTGCACTAACAGTCGTTACCGTGTCAATTATACCCATATTTAAAATCTACAGGAAAGGTCAGGGCTGACGAACGTGTGCAAGTGTCAGCCTGTGACTGCATGACTCACTCTTTGAAGAGCCAACAAGTCATGTCGGCACTGAGACCTGTTTCAGTCAAATTTAATTACTGAGTAAATGTAATAAAACCAATCACATAATAAAGTAAAAGATGACCCACAGTTTGAAGGAGAGTCAACACCTTAAGTCTTTATTTGGATTTTATTTTGTGTTATATTCCTCTTTCTGATTATGTTAGTTAATGGAGTGGCTCCTCAGAAAATTGGAGGAATGAGGAGTAAATAAAAAAAATTCATTATATATATATATATA
>NC_024321.1:14680647-14686711 GCF_000523025.1 Cynoglossus semilaevis
CTGAACCTTACAACACGTAATTTGCCGTAATCGTCGGATTGTCAAGTTTCCGCTGGTACCTGAACGCCGCTGGTATGATAGCTCCTCGAATTAGCATGTAGTTACTTACATACTAATTCGAGGTATATAGACATGTTTTTGGGGGAAAAAAAGGCCTGAAGAAGCAACAACAGACCCGGAGCAACATCAGACCAACAGACCCGACGAGGAGGGAAAAAAACAACCCAAAAACCTGCTGCATTCTGACAGACACACAGACGAGAGAGGTGGGATTTATTTTGTACTATTCTTAACCGGAAGCTTGACGTTAATAAAAGTTAAGGAACCCCTGCTTCCCTGTAGAAAACACGGAGTTTCCTTGTGTGTAAAATGTGCAATTTAAATGAAGCTGCATTGTTGTCTCAGCCTTGTTGTTTTACTTGGAGTATACAACACTGTACTTCGTACAATGCATGATTTGCAGCACAGCTCTCCTAATGATAAAATTCAAACTTAATTCTGCTTGGTCTCTTCATGCTTCAAAGCACTTCCACCTTTACAGCATTTCCTGAATTCCACCTTATATTGACTTGAATGGGAAACTCAGAGCTGCTGCAAGCATTCAAATCCCTGTCTACATATAATTCCAAAGATGCAGGGCTATTTTTTTTTTTTTTTGTATGGCCGACTCAACTGCAATATTGTGGTGCATTAAAATGAAATCAAAATATTGTTTGGCTGCCTTTGCAGTGTCACCTGCTCTATCTGCTTCAAAGAAGGAAGAGGCGTTTATGGGAAGAGCGACTTAAAAAATAAACTAAACTAAACAAAACATAAAGATACAGATTAACATGTTGGCTTTGAAGAGACTTTATTAAGAATTATGTCCATAATTAGTATATAAGGAGCCAGTGTTTACCTTCGAGTCTTATCTCAAATGGGGTCAACGTTGGCCTTAACTTCCACTAGAGTGATTCTGCCTCTTGTGTACATTTGGGCCTCAGAGTGGTCAGGAAACCATGTCAGCATGTCTCTGGGTTTAATTCTATTAAGCGCAGGTTCAAGCTCCAAATTAAAATGCAAATTACCTCTGTTATGAAAGCAAGAGAGAGTACAGGCAGAGATAAGGTACAGCCTCACTCTTTATTGCCAGTGCTTATGAAGCACAAGCCTTTTTTGAATGAAAAACCTAATTTAATTCTGTAGAAAAAAGTGTCTGAATACACGTTGCCTCGGAACAGCTTCCACTGTGTCATGCTTTAAATACAGAAAAAAAAAATAGTGCACTTAAAGCTTGCTTTTTCTCTATACTTATCTCTTTCGGTGTCTAAGTGCAAGAACTACATCTGACCGTAGACCTGTAATTTTAAAAAATATTCAAAGGTTTCCCAAAAAGGGAATAATCATAGAATTGAATGTATTCAGTCATCAGAGGTGGTGCATTTACCAGGATGGAAGCATTTTATGTTTATGTTTTCTTATTTGTGGAGAACTAAAATGATAAAATGGTGGGAAAATGGCCCACTAGGTGGCGGTAGTGCTGTTAAAAAAGTGTTAATTTTTAGTATGACTTTATAAACAGTTTCTTTGATAAATACAATGACTTCTAAAGATAATATTAACATTAACTAAAGTCAGAATGTTTTGTCGTTGTCAATCAAATCTATGCTTTGTAAGTAGGTTATAATTCCATGTCACTATAAATTTTACAGCTGTGAAATTTCTTTTATTTTTTCTGTTTCCTTTCATACTAGGCTGACAAAATTACCACATTTATTACTTTGTAAAGATTATTCAGATTTAATGTTTTACTGCATTTAAACGCATGGGCAAACTAACACCATCCGTGTACAATCATTTCACCGTCCGTTCACTTAAGCGTTGCTTATTCTTTTTCTCCCACGAAGCACCTAGAGCTGAATGTGATAAATGGTGATTAATCTACAGCTGCACTACAATTAATCAGAATATAAACTGTAATTGTTGGACAGCTTTCATATTCCTGCCGTCAGGTTCACAGTGTCATAGATGAGCCGGGGCTAACACCTTTATACACAGCCAGGAGACTCTGGCTTTAACCTCCTCTGATGTTGTTATCAGTAGATTCACAGCATAGTACGGCATCTTGTGGAAGTGTTAACAAAAACCCCAAGTTAAGATTTATTCATAGGATTAAAGTTACAGTGGGCTGCTTGGTGGCAGAGTGGTTAGCAGTCAACCTCTGGTCAGTGGACCGGTCCAGTCTGTGGCACTTAGTACAAAAAAAGTTAGGTGTCTGCTGAAATAGGGTGCTGAAGATTTATGTGTTTTGAAGACAGGTGAACCAAAATCTTACCCTTAAGGTTACTTTCTACCCAAACTTTAATTTTTCCTCTACATTAAAACAGAAACATTTTATGTATTTCCAACACAACGGCAATGCACAAACCTTGGGGACTAATAGGGATGTTGTTCAGTGCTGTGGTGCAAAACTGAATCTGAATTAAGGCAGCTTATAGTCCCCGTGTGTTGACTCCATCTTATGTTTTCTTGTCAGCGTGCATCGTCTTCCTCCACTGTGTTTTGCCTGCCTTCTTTGCTGCACCCGCTCAGCCAGAGCTCTGTACCTTTTGGGCACATGTTACCAAGTATGTGAGGTGAATGTCAGCATCAAGGAGATAACAGCTTGACGTCTCGCTGGTCTGTTATCACTGTGCAACGCTCCCAAGCATCACAGCTGCAGGAGCAGACGTCTCATCAATCCAGACTTAAGGTAAGAGAGTAGCAGAAGGATGAGACTCCAGAACCGATGAGCGTGAGCTCCCTCCGGCTGCCCGTGTGACACCGTCTGACTCCCACACACACTGATAGTTTGACTAATACTCTCAGGGGCCAACCGTTGCATACCTTAAAGCTAAAAGGGAGGGAATAACAGTGCCATAATCCAAGCTTATTAGTCATCCAGGGGCTATTAATATGGTGCCCTATGACACAGCAGGGGACACAGACTTCTTGACATCTAATTGCATACAAATTAGAGCATTAGCTCTACAGGGTAGACAAACTGAGCACTTCAATTATGGGTCAGGTGAAACATGTTCTGCATAAACACAGAAAACATTCTCAAAGACTCAGTGGCTGTGACACAGACGTCAGCGTCTTCGGGGTGTGACTGTCTCGGGCTATCTTTGAGATAGCATCGCCTTATCTCGTTCCCAGATACAAGGCAGATTTATGTATTGTTCACAGTCACAGGGAGCTGTTTTTAAAATTCAGCGGAGGTGTGCCGAATCTAGTCAAGGTGTTTAAAATAAACACTCTTTGTTTTACAAATGAGAATCTGATAAACGCCTCGCTGCTCTTCTTCAACCTCATTGTGGAAACATTGCTTTAAAGGAAGAGTAAACAATATAAAATAGATAAGTTGTGTACTCTGGAGTGGATTTAGCCTGTATTAAATCCATTTGTACTCGTAGTACTATCTGTCCAGGAATGTTTGATGACAGTGTGATATTTTCTACATTAATCTTCAAGATTCAAACCAGTTAATAATAATGATAAAATCATATTCACTTCAAGGTTAGCTGAACAGTGGTGCAGTGAAAACTACATGAATATTTACAAATATGTGCCTCCAACACACGTAGAATTCCTAGAAGAATCCTACAAGTAAAAAGTACTAGAATAGAAAAGAGTACTAGAATAACTAGTAGGACTCTGTTTTATGATTTACTTCCATTTAAATTTTTTTTAATTTACTGTCAGTTTTTGAATCATGTTGGTAAATGTATTTATTTTTTACTGTCAGTTTTTGAATCATGTTGGATTTGTCTTGTTATTCCAAATAATAATAATAATAAAAAGACACTGAATGAAAATTCCCTTGATTACCTGTGTGGGAGCTGTTGCAACAGCACGCTCCACTGCACCACAGGTCAACAACTCAGCTGTTTGTTGGGCAGAGTTCCAGACCTGAAAACCGATGTGACGGCGCCTTTTTTTCAGCAGCTGCTTCAAAACACTGAAAACGATCTGTCAGCTCACATCAGATCCATCTTAAGTTTTAAATCTGTGTTGAAGTTGTGTTGACCTCAAATTAACTCAATAGCACATTTTTTTGTTTGTTACAGTTAATTAGTTAGTGATTTCTTCCCCTTTTCATTTTCTTTAAAAATGTTTGTGTGTTTTCATTTGATTCTGTGCACTTCTGAATCACTCTGGGCGACAGATTGTATTTGTGACCTTGACCATAAGTAAAGACATTTTTCATTGTTCTACTTTTGCTCTAATTATTTTTTTAATGTTATTTGAACTATTGCAGTAACTGATTTTGCAAATGAGCAAATTATTTGCATCAAAATGAATATCTGTCAGAGGTTTAAACAAGAAGAGAGACTGTTTGTCTAACTCTGGGCTACATAAAGTACAAAAGAAACCATCTTACCTTTAGTAAGAACAACCTTGAGAATTACAATTTACTTATTTTCTGAGCCTTGACAACAAGTACTTTCTAAGCTGTGTTGAAGCAAATTCCTTATTAAAGCCATGTTGGACTTTTGTTAACAAAGAGCTTGTGCGAACCTCCACAAGAATCACATTTTTTTTTCTGAATGAAGTTTCTGCTGCAGTGTGAACCTCTGCACCACATGACCTTCTACTCCAACTCCAACATTCATTATAGAAGGCTACGGAAAGTGCTTGCGCACAGGCTTTTGGTTCTACACACTTAAATGACTGAGCAGACATTGAAGATGAGCCAAAAATTAATTGTCAGGATTAATTACAAGAGCCATATGGTCAGCAGCGGCCCAGTGCCATTTTCAGTTAGACAGCTTAGGCGGTGCTGGGAGGCTGGGTGACATTTATGCAAAGAATCCCAGAATCCAACATTTTAGTTAGGAAACAGTCTCTCTCTCTTTCTCTCTTTATTTTTCTGTGAGTTTTGAACCCATCTGTTACAAATATATCTTCAATCCTAACACAATTCCATCCCCTCATAATCCTTACTCCTATTTGAATCCTGGACTCTAAATATTCTCCAACCCATCTTGACCTGCAGAATGCTCCCATAAGTACCACGTTTACCCGGCAACAAGTATTTGTAATATTGTAGTATTTGTATTTGTAGTATTTTCTACACATAGTGTCCCCACAAGTATAGCTACAGATGCACAAACTCCTTCTCCCTCTCCCGCCGTGTTGTTGGAGTATGAAAGGGGAAAATAGAAAGTGAAGTTCATAACAACAGATGAAATTCGAGGGCTGACTTAATCAAAATGACAGGTGATTGTGCTCCATTTAAGACGACAAAGCAGGGGATGGAACCAACACACGCCCCTCAGAAATTAGATGGATACTATCCCATCTGCCAAAGGCTGTGTGACTCACTGCAGACAGTGGTTACACAGCAATGCATTGTAGACACACAGGCTGTATTAATCATGTATACATTGCCATGGGTTGAATATGAAGCCGTGGGCTGAACTCTGTATCTTCCTGATGATAACCACTTTGCATGGCCAGAGGTGCAGCGTGTAGGAAACTCTGATTAATTAAAGCAGCTGAACAGCTTTTGATTAGGCCTACATCTGTCGTAACATTATCATTTCAAACTGACGCTGCGACTTTATGTGAAATCATTTTCAGACACAATGTACAAGGCTGAATGTATACGCTGCAAGAGAATATATGTATATAAATATACTGACCTGCTTCTACGGGTGTATTTTATCACTCGCTTTGCTTTAATATTTAAATTAGAAAGGCTACAGAAAGAATGGGGCAGGGCGGTAAATGTCTACACTCGTTATTGATCTATTAATAACTGTCAAGCCCTAAGTTAATTTGATATCAATTAGATAAAAGTAAATGGACAAAGTCATAACAGATTATAAACTGGCATTTCAACTGCTGTTGGAGTGCTTGCTTCATACTGCTCCCCCTAATGTTCAACTTCATAAACTCCTCTATCCCGACCATCACCTTTATTTATGTAATTCCCGCCACGCTGTCAAAACAAATGAGGACATGTCAGACTAGATTCAAATGGGCCTGATTCTCCATGCAGTGATTGACAACAACTCCAATGCCCCTCGGATCCTTGGTG
>NC_024321.1:14687304-14709413 GCF_000523025.1 Cynoglossus semilaevis
TGACTGCCGCTCTCTCTCTTCTACAGCATTTTACTTATTAATCACATTGGGAGTATGAACCGTGAAATGAAAGCCATCCCAGTAAACTACTTTGGCCTTGGTTTAAATAAATGGTCCTGCGAGAGAAATAACTTTTTATGGTATTGGTTGGTTGGCTATATGCTGTAACTAATCAAAATACCCCCCCAAAATATGCTGTATATCAGACACAAAAGTCAGGAGGAATGTACAAAACTGCTTTTGCTTTTAGCTACTTAGATTTCAAGTAATCTACTGTATATATTAAATGAGTATACCTTGAATTCTTTTATTGGCTTTTCTGTTTAAATCTCCAGAAAATTGGACAGTTTTTGTAGGTTTGTGGAACATTTGGAAAAATGCCAACTCTTTATTGCAGCCTCTAGAGGGGTGTCAAACTCAATCACTCAAAGGGACAAACTTTCAAACCCAGTGTTAGTTGTGGGCTGAACAGGATCAAGCTTTTTATAAAACGGGCTGGTACTGACCTTGATTTAACCAGAAATAAAATAGAAAATATAAAAAATATTCACATATTAAAAATAAAAATATTGTTAAAAATAAATTGTAGATTGTCTCAAAATAAAAATGCAGTTTATGCTGACTGTACATTTAATTAGATTATAATTATAAATATAAAACTATAGTCAATTATCTGCCATGCATCTATTACACAAATACAATGTTTGACCATTGTATCTAACCTATCTAGTACACACCATAGTAAAAACCAGGTGTAGCTCTGGTGGGCCGCATAGAATAACGTGATGGGCTGGATTCGGCCCCTGAGCCTTCAGTTTGAAACATGTACTAAACAATCTTCAATATAAAGTATGAGGTACTACTCAGTAAATAGTTGAATATGTTTTAATATACTGTCTGAGTATTATAGGGGGCGCTGGAGATCATGCTGGGTAACGTTAAGGTTAGGGTTTAACTTTATTGATCCCGCACTGGGAACATGATTGAGCTAGGAGACACAATACAGCTTGCACAGATTACCAGCCAAAGCAGAGCCAACAGGGACAGCCAGCCATTCGCCTCGGTGGTGTCCAAAAACCTAACCTAATCTGCATGCCTTTGGACTCCAGGGGAGAGCTTTATGTCTGGATGAAACCAGTCATACACAGAGAGAGAAAGAATGCAAATCCATTTCAGAAACCAGCACCAACTGCTGCCTCTGAGAAGCCCATGGCACTGGTATAAAAATAATTAATAGACATACTGTACTGGATGTTAGTGGCTCATACACAAAGATTGAATTGGATGTACTTCATGATTTGAAGTACATTAATATATAATTATTTTTGGGAAAAGAGACAAGTTACAGCAGGTAGGTAGGTTTAACTGTCTAGTTGGAAGTGATGTCGACAGGGTAGGATGATATGTGGCCCAGTGAGAGCTTAAAAAGCTTAATTCTCTTATAATAACTTCAGAGCTGCGTGTAGAGCGTGTGTTGGACACCCAGTGAAAATGAGTTTGACACCCCTGGTTTATCAGGTCGGATAGGTGTGGTAGAAGGTGCTGGTGATGTATGGCCTTGAATGTAAACATATGATATTTTTTATGTGGAACCAATAGAGTTGTTGTAGGGTTGGGTGGATTAGCCATGAGGGGGCGCTTTACCATGAGTGGGTGAAGTCCCTCAGATTCAGAAGCTATTCAGAGTAAAGTCCCTCAGATTCAGAAGCTATTCAGAATCTATTTTTTGGCTTTTAATTCAGACATTTGTCTTGGCTCCTGAATCTCTCTCTTTTGATGGTGTCAGTCATCAAACGTCTTGGATGAGAATTTTGTTTTTTTTTTTTTTTTTTACCATGGAAAGACATTTCTTTCACATTGCCACAAAAAGTGATGAAACTTTTCTAGTTCTTTATTGCAATACCCAACCTTCTGTTGCTAAATTTCATTAACTTTCAACTCGGTTTATTCATCACAGGACCAACAACCCTTTCTTGTCCTTTGCTCAGTAAATATGCATTTTGTAAATAACAACTCACCAGATACGCTGATGGTTACCACTAAAATAACCAGAATTTATAACAACAGTGGGATCGCCATTCTTGGCGTCCACTTTGCTATACTGTGTGGAAAAAAGAAACAGTGCCATCTTTTGTTCATTTAAATGAGCTCAATGAACTGTGGGAAATGTTAATTTCTGCGTCCCTAAGGAAATTGCGAGAATACAAACCTGGTTTATATTCAAAGCTGATGTGACCGTCTGAGCCCTGTACGGGGCGTCCTTATGCCAAGGTGCAATTATTTTCCACAGAGCTTTTTGCAGCAATGTGAGCCGAACACTGGCGACTAATTTTAAACAGGCGACGTTGGCTGAGAAGAATATACACATCAAGATGTAAAGAAAAAAAAAAGTTAGTGCGGAACTTTGAAGATGAATCCTATAATAAAGTGTGAAAATGTCAACATGTATTATACCTAATTGGATGCATCAACGTTGGACGCGTCTCAGTTGTTGGTACTGTATGTACAGTGAGTGCTGATCAAACTCCACGCACCAGTGAGCCACTGTGTGTAGGCGGACACTTGTCATCTGTAGGTGGACACTGGATTTGAACCAAGCCATAGAAAATATATCTATCACGTTGTGTAGTGTCGTAGCTCATAGCTAATGAAGCTTGTTACCTAAATATTGTAATGTTCATTTAGGAGGTGTTTTAGGAAAATGTCGTTGTTTTTTTTATTACATCAAAATTTTCATCAAAAGGAATATGATAAAAAATGTTTATTTGTTTTATTCATGGCTTGAACAAAAAGACAGATAACAGCAGGTAGATTTATGAATGTCACATTTGTTAATTATTTATAACAAATTTAAATGACAGAATTATTGAAAAAAATTAGAGACAGAAAAACTATGCAAAACCTTGACTCAAAATCGATCCTCCATCTCATTTCATTTGCTACCTAGAGATTTAAATTAAATTTAAGTCCTGTCATGTTACTTGGGTCACATTTAGCCTTGATTAGATCAAAAGTTTGATGGTTTTTTTTAAGTCTAAATTGTATTTTTTTTTAAAACAAGATAACAGTCCTGATCACATCTAATAACGCAGCTCAGCACTGTGAGGAATGATGGAGAGACATGCTAGTTTTTTTAAGTCAGACATATTCTTAGAAAATTACATCTGTCCTTGAAGGTTTTGATAAACCAATGCAATATAGTGCATGGTTATATAAAGGACAAAAAATACATGCAGATGCCCTCTGGTGTCTGTGGCCATTATCATGCATGACGTGTTAGCAGTGTAATTAAAATCTAGGCATGTTCACCATCAACTGTGACATTAAAAATTTTCATCATATAATCCATCAAAGTAAATCTGACTCTTCTGAGACCTCTCATCATCCAGTTCAAAGGAACCCCATCAGCCCCATTTGATATTTCCTACTCCTTTATCTGATGACTGAGTTTCTAAGGAGCTTTAATGCTGTGAAAAAGTCGCGTCAGCGTTAATGACACCGCCTCTCACGTACAGTTCTCTTCTTATCAAAGTCCTCGTTTCAAACATGTGGAACAAAGACACTTTGCATGTCCCACTGACGGCCTGGAACTGTTCATTGTCATCATATAAAATGCAGTTAGAAAGAGTTCAATATGTTAATAAATGTTGGTGAAAATTGTTTCAGATAAAGGGGCTCATAATGAACATTTGTTAATTGAATACAGCACGTTGTAGTCCTTAATTTAATATTTTTTGATTTTTGATTTAATAATAAATCTACAGTCGTCTTTGTTTAGATAATAGATTACTCTTAATTCAGTAGAAAATATATATCCTCTTACCGCAAAAACATGCACATGCATGTTTGTTTACAAAGCCAACTAGGCTAGACTAAACCATGGAATCATTCGGAAATGACCTCTCGCTTGTAGAAGTGAGGAGAGGAAAAGTAATCTATTATTTCATCAGACAGAATTGACAGAGCACATATATAGAATATATAATAAAAGAGTTTATTCTGAACATTTAAATCTCCAGGAAATTGAGCTGCTTCACGCCAACAAGGGGTCCGTCGTCCTGGGAATGAGAGGTGAAAGAACCCTCACTAAAAATATGAAATCTCAATGATTTACACAACAAAAAAGCCATAAATAAATCTTAATCATTATTTCTCTGAGGAGAGGGGGCAAAAAAATTCTCAAATAGAAAATCCAGACAAACGACCTTTCTGGTGTATGAGAATATTAATGGAGATTTTTACCTTTAGGTAACTTTGTGTCGGGGCTTTTTTGATGAATGTTCACTAGAAAGCAATTCAGGAAGCCAATATGAAGGTGTCAGGTCCGCGCTCTTGCAGACTGCCGTCTGCCACCGATGGGGAGTGGGTTCACGTGGTTCGATCGGTGACGAGGCAAAGCACTGATGAAGGAAACAGCAGGGACCACACACTCTTCGTCCCATCTCCATGGTGCAACATATTAAACTCTCATTTACTGACAAAAGACATTCAGTCCTGCTGTTAGTTACACTGGTGCTACAATGAGAATGAGAGATGGCCTCTCTTTGTCTTAATCACCGTTCAACTTGCCTGCTTTCCTACTTTTAGCTTTTCAGGATCACAACCAGAATTATCCAGAGCAGACAGTCACATTGTATCAGACAATTCTCACTCTAACAGGGGGACAGGGGGGTTAACCAGCTGCTGAGCACTGCTGTTTTTTTCCCACTAAAGTGCCAAATTCAGGGATGTGAATAATACGCTGCACATTTTTATTTTCTACGTTGATAGCTTTTTCTATTTACCATTTCAAACAGGTATTAGGGGGAGAATCATTTTGACGGTAGAGTCTAAACACCTGCTGTACAGTGGTTTCAAAGCTGGGGACGAGGATAAAAAGTAACTGTCTATTTAATGGGTGGATTTTGACACAAAACCCCACTAATCTGCTGCTGCTGCGGTTGTGAACACAAGTGCTCAAGACAGCTCTGTCAAAAGAAGCACAAACGTTTAATTCCGCTCCGTTTACAACTGATCTGTCTGATGTTTTCCTGAATCCATTTCCTCCGTGTGCAGTCGTACCGATGGCAAAGGTTATTTGTAAATTCTTGAAAATTCGAAGCCTTGGTTGAACAGTTTAAATCCATGACAAGATGAAGTTAAAAATTCATGCAGCGCCTTTTGACAAATGAGTCACACAAACCTGTTGCTTTCATTCACTAACTCACCTATGGCTTCATCCTTTTCTAATGTCACTGATCACAGTCATTGAGCAAGGGTGGGGTTACACCCTGGACACCCAACCAGTCAATCACACAACCAAATACATAGAGAGACAAAAGCATGTTTCCAATCTTGTGTTTTACACATGACAAAAATAATATAATTTAAAACAACATTATGGATGAAAAATTGAATAATACATAAAAAAACATAAAAAGTTTAAAGTACTCTGTTTGGCCTCAATGTTTTTTCCAAAGTTCTTTTTTTTAAATCAGTTCTTGTTCAAACACATTCTGCATAGACTCAAACCCCGTATTTTGGGAGCATTTTAGTGTATTCATGGAGCCTTACACAACATGACTTTTTGTCTGGGACAAATGTTTTAGCAAGATAAACACAAACAATTGCCACTGTAACAATAACTGGCTGCACTTTTGTCAGAATACCAAATGGCTGTTTCTGCTTGATCAGGAAGAAAACTGTCAGAACCTATGATGGGGAAAAAAATGAGAATGGCACAATTCCACATGTACACGGATAAAACTGCCAAAGAGACAATTTAAAAAGACATTTCTTGGACAACGTTAATACAAAAGTTTGCCCTGGTGTCCTTCAAATATTACCACAGAACTGGGATCTGCACTGACACTTGGCTCCGTTCATGCAACCTAGAATAGACGTGTGAATTGATCTATCCTTACTGCAAAACATTCATTGTTATTTCAACCTTTTCCCAAATCAAGGCCTAGTGTAATCTGTATTCCGGGTTGCAGGTGTTCTGTGCTATTGCCTTGTCTTTGCTCATTCAATATGTTCACAGCAGCTCTGGGTGACAACCCCAAACAGAGCAGAACATACTGAGCAGAGTTGCAGGAAGATGGATCAGTGCCCAGGGAATAAAAGCAGTTCAGTTCAGACAAGCTCATGTCAATGAGCTGCTATCTCCCAAAGACACAGAGGCCCCCGGTACAGACACCGCTTCAGCTGTGTGCAAACCACAGGGGGCACCAGGACTGATGGTCAGCGTGATCCGCCGTCAATCAAAGTCTCAAAGAGGCTGCAAAGTTTGGCGGTTTTGAAATATTTATTTGGCTGGAATTCAGCCAGGAAACTTAGTAAAAGTTTGCAGTTTTAAAAGGAGAACCACACATTGGTAGAGTGGTGTGTGCTCTTGCCTAACAGTAAAAAAGAGAGAGGTGTTTATTGGTTACTCTATGGCAGTGGTTCCCAACTTCTTTTGTCTGGATTGTTTTTTTTTTATAAAATTAGTTTTCAATAATGTTTGTTATACTGTGTTGCAAATAAATGGTAGCCCGATTAGTGCGAAAAGTGACATTTTATTTTCCCTTATTGCATGTACTGTTTGGGTAGGTTTTCTCTGGGCACCAGTTAAAAAACCTGCAGTATTAGATCAATTCTTCACCATTATTGACCCCACTTGTGGGCTGAATCGTTTTCTGTCTCTACATGAGGCCCACCAGCTGCCACCCCAACCCTGAAAGCATTAATCCGTGGAAGACAAAAGAATGAAGTGATCAAAAGTTTTCCGTACTGAAATTTTCCTTTATTTTAGTTGTGAAATAAACATTTTCCAGAAAGTATTTTTCAGGAAGCCTTCTTAAAAGGCAGGAGGTGCTCAGGAAGTAAAGTTGGGAGATGCCCTTTACACCGGCTGTATAAACTGTCAAACTTAAATCCTGTCTCTGTAAGTAAATAGTAAATGTTCTGATTGTAAGGGGGGCTTTCCCAGTGTGTGTGGCGGCTCCGGAATTCTAGACCAGTGGGGTTTTTTTTTAATGTGGGCCCCCACAGGGTGCTAGGTGAACCTTTTTTAATATTCCAAAACAAGAATAAATATGTCCAATATATTCTCTACAACAAACCTAGAGGCGTTGAACACTACTGCAAAAATGTAGCGTGTTAGGATATGAGTGAGGTTTGTTGAACACTACTGCAAAAATGTTGTAGCGTGTTAGGATATGAGTGAGGTTGTCTTATTGGTGCTTTGGGGTTGGTTAGATATACAGCACGAGTTAGCACAGTATTACTGTTTGTTATTGGACAGTGGGCACAAAAGAGAATTGCAACAGTAAATCTCAGGAGTTCCACCTAACAAGGGTCTGAAGCTCCATCTTTCACCTTAACAACGTATTTATTCATTTTATATCTAGTTTTGTTTTTTCATCCTCATTCTGCTTGGCTTAATCGCTTCCTAATTCCAATCCCAATCTAGTCAATGTGCCCAGAATGAAGAATGAAAACGTATGGGGCTAACAGCAGTTAGCATGAAGTTGTTGTTATTGCCTAACTTTGACATCCCTAGGACAATAACAATGTGACTTTTAATTGCGCCACATTCTCTTCCTTTCTAACACTTCTTCACGGCTTTATTTTTAAACAAAAGTTCTTAATGTCAATTTTTACTGACACTTAATTTTACTCCGTCAGTTTGAAGTCCTCTGTGTCCCAAACATGAAAAGGCTGAGCTTTTAATTTAAGGACCTTTTTCTTCTTGCAGAACTTTGCCCACTTTGAAGCTGCAGCAGCAACTATAATGATGCTTGGGGCAACAGCATAGCAAAAATGATATGATGCCTTTGTGCTGAACAGCACTAAGAAGATCAGGTCTCCCAGCACTGCTATGTTTACCCCTCAGTAGAGCAGTAGAAAACAGAGAGTGCATGAATTAGGACAAAGACTTAAAAAATGAAAATAAGAAATAAGCATCGTGTCATGCATATTAAATAGTGGGGGATACTGTACACAGACAAACTCCAACCCTAATTTATTCCTACTTTGCTAAAGTAAAAAATTCCATTCCACTCATTGTTAATCATTAAATACCCTTTGATCCTACTCCAACCTCATTGTTAATCATTAAATACCCTTTGATTCTTTGGGGACCTGCAAAATGTCCTCACAAGGACAAAAGTAGTGTTTTCCAAAAGAAATGTACCCAAATATAGCTATACCAGCAACATACCCACACCAACACCCACAAATACACATAGAGATGCAGGGAAGCCACCACATATAGCCTTTTGTCTGTTGTGCTGTATATATTCCACCAACAAACTGCAAGTAGTGACGAATGGACACTGTCGCTGGTGTAAACAAAAGCCTTTCATTTCAGTTTTCTGCTGTGGTTCCCCTTTTGTTTGTCTGTGTAACAAACCCAGTTTTCTATTCAATGCATTTGTCTTTGGAATGGAGCCTGACGGACATCAGCCTGTGATTGGTGGATTAACAAATTAATTAGCCACTGCGTAACAGTGTTTTTTTTTTTTTGTTTTTTTTTGAATGTGAAGACATTTTTCAAAGGATTTAAGTTATGCATTGTAAAACAAATGACTGGATTTAGTTTTTTACAGGACACTCGCTCTATTTTCATACATCTTTATTTAATAATCTAAAAAAGAAGTTTATGAAATTTAAACAAAAATAAAATGATTAATTTTATACTCCCTGAGTGCTTCCTCTTGTCTGACATTTATATTTATGAAAAAGATGTTAGGCTATCGAATATTTAATTTAATTAATCATAGCTCTTAAATAATCATGACAACCCTGATTAATCACAATTAATCATCAATAATCCAGCCTCCACAAATGTATGCTGGAGTGAAAGTTTTTATGTGAAATTTTTCAGTGAAATGAAAAACCTTTTCCTGCAGTCTGTGTAAATGCCAGCCTGTGTATCAGCGGTTTATTGGGCAACAATAAGTGAACTGATGGGGAAATTATTTGACAGTACAGTACAGTGTGTTATTCCACGTATGCATTCAAAATATAAATCTGATTAATTTCACAAATTAACTTTCACGGTTACTAATTCATTTTACAGCCCTTTTAATTGAAAGTTAATTAGTTCACCCCCTACTTCCTAATCCTTTTTGGGGTCAGCTGTGTCTAATCCCACCAGTCATCAGTTCAGTATGTGCACCCTTAACAGTTCCCCAGTCCAGATCAGGGACACATATAGAGACAAACAACCATTCACACTTGTGATCACACTGCTTACCCTAATGCACAAATGTAATGTGAAAAATCCTCCTCTATTTAAATGGAGCATCTACGTTGGATGGCACACGAGATGTTGACATGGTTGTTTACTGCCTCCAGATGCAAGTTAATGCAAATTATTCCATTACTCCAGTATTTAGATATGGGACATCTGGAGGAAGATAAGAGGATAGCCTCTGGGTTAAATAAAGGAGCAGCCTCTTCCTACCAATGGCTGTTTACGAGAGATAGTTGATGACCAAAAATAAAACACATTAAAATGAAATAAAATAGGTTAACACTAATCCTCCCTGCCTTGAGTTTGCATAAGTGCATCATTTTTTTCAACTTATTATTCTGGTGATACTCTGTGATCATTCTGCCTCTTTTCAATGTGTAAAATAAAGAATGTATTTGGTTTTGTGCATATTCAGGTTTGCGAGCACCTGAATCGTGGAAATGAAAAATATATACAGTATACCAGCACTGAAACGGTTGGGTGGGGGGATGGATAGATGAGTGGATGAATGGATGATGGATGGATGATTTACAAAACATGGAAATATTAAAACCTTCAGGTGGTAACAAATTATGTTTGCAGACCTTGAAGAGTTAGAATTTTTTTTTTTTCCATATTCTGACACCATTCAAACAACTTAACAAATAAAAACGTACTTTTGATCAGATTGGTTTCTGATCTTCAACACAGTAACAGTAACAGAATGACTGTGAGTGTGGACCAGTGGTCGAATGAACCCATCACACGATGCCCTTCACGCCACTCAGCTCTCTGTGTCTGTCTGACGGCCATTAGTGGAGTCACTGGGAGAGCAAGTGTCACTCTGCATTAGTCCAGCCGTCCTGTCCTCTTTGATAGGATACAGTCCAACATCCTGGACCTCTGTGTCTAATCTGAACACACATCCAGAGCACGAAGCAAATTAGCCTCTTCCCTCATCCTAATCAAGCTAATGCTCTATTTTATGCAAAGGCCTGGAACGTGAGTGAAAATAGCCAGATGATGTTTTACAAGGGTTAGTCAGAAGGTTTTAAGACAGATGTTATATACGTACTTCAGGTGGTCTGTTGATAATTAATCAGTCTACAGCCCCTTGTAAGAGCTGGAGTGGTGCCAAACGGAGGACCCTCCCCCGTTGACTGTCACCCCAACTCCCAAGTTTGATACCACAACCCTACCTAACCTGAACCATAATCTCCATAGCCCATGTTAGGATGTGTCTGCAAAATCATTATGGCTGTTGAGAACCCTGATGAAAAATGGACAAGCTGAAAGTGATTGTTGTTGTTCTGTTTCTGGTCTAACTGACTTATTGAGCTCCATGAGGCCGGTCTGAAAGACTCTCAGACGTTAACGCCTCTACAAACATCTATCGGGCGTTAAATTAGTATTTTAGGCTTGGGGATCTCTAGTGAAATGTAATCTTTTTCCCAGCAGAGTGTGTAAATAACAGCATGTGTATTGACCGTGCAGCACAGCAACAATATGTGTTTAGATTTTATTCTGCCCATGGGTTAAATTGAGTTATTTTTTTCAAATCCAGTTGTTTAAAATTAAATGTGACAGTTCATGTGTTAATTTTGACAGTCCTTATATATACTTCTTTTTTTCAATTCATCTACAAACTGTTGAATTACTTGATGAACCTGGTGATCGATGGTGTGCCTCTATCCATAGATAAAATGGACTTTAATGTTACTTGTGTTATTGGAAAGAGTTCTAGCAGTTGTCATGGCTCACAGGTGATAATTAGTGAAGTAATTAGTACTACATCTGATGTCACTTTTTTTTATTATTCCAATTTTGTCAAGAACTAATGTGTAACATCCAAGTAATAAGCCAGAACCACCTCTCGAGTGTGTCACTTCATTGCATTGTGGGGGAGTTTTATCTGTAATGAGATTATTATGTAAGATTTTATTGCTCAATTTAAATCCTCCGAGCAGTTAAGATGAGATACACAATCTCCCGGACAGGAAATCTTTAAAACTACGGCCTTTTGTTCTTTTTTTTTTTCCTTAAATGCCACTGAGGTTAAGTCAGGTTAAGAACTATTTGTGGTTCTGGCTCGACCCTTTCGCTCTCTCGCTGAGATAAGGAGCAGATTTGCCTCTTAAAACTAATGATATGGGTTTGAGAGGCAGATTTTTAATTTCAATCTGTCAACCCTAAAATGAAACTGTCATTACCACATTGTATTGACTGAGGCAACACAGCTATTTAAGCTCTGTGATTTGCTTGCAGAAAATAACATGTAATTACCTTCTCCACAGAGGTTATCTCTTTGGCAGCTTTTCTGCCCGTTCCTCTGTTTGTGAGCGTCATAAGTGAGAAAGTAAGAGCCGGATTTTCATTACATTACCCGTCGTAGTGCTCCAAAGAAGGACGGATCACAATAGGGATGTCAAACACAGGGTTCGTGGGTCAAAACGTGTGCAATGAAAAATGTTTAAAATCAATTATATACCAGATGTGGATTTGGGATTTCCATCTAGTGGTGGGGAACTTGTGATTGGAGGATTGCAGTACCAAACCACCTCCAAATCCTGGGATGTAGTCAAGTGCAGCCCAGAACTCCTGTTTCCCAGATACTGTAGGTCAGATGGAGAGGAAAAATTGTGTTGCATATGAATGGTTACTTATGCACAATGACATATAAGATAGCTTCATTTGTAAATATACAAATATATATTAATATATATGTATACATAAGCATATATATATACATATGAATAAAGTTATGGCATTTTATATTAAAAAAGGTTAACAAGATAAATCCCTGTTCGGGCCAAACTTCCGATCAGTGACTTCTTCTTTGTGTATTGAAACATGATGCAGAAATTGATGGTTTCAATGATGACGAATAAACATAAAAAATGAATACACATCCAGCCTGAAGGAGACGTTAGTCTGACATGCAGCGGCTAAAGTGCTTCTAAATGATGATCTAATGTTTGTGAGATCTGTCTCGGTCGTGATTAGCTTGATATCTCTTCTCTTTGAGGGGAAATTATTTAATTAGCTTGCCCTTTCTGGGGAGCTTAACCTTTTGAAATGTCAGGTGGTTTTAAAATAAGTGTGCCATATTTTTTAGAAGATTCCTTGTTTTAGGGGGCCCATCATGACCTATAGAGACGAGGGGGAAAAAAATGAAAGGTCTGACAGTGATGAATCCTTCGGCCCAAAGTATTTTGTTAAATTTAAATACGTTCCGGAAACAGCCTTTAAAGGTGAACTCTCACTGAGATCTTTGAGCTCACATTAAAACAACCTATTCATAATATTTAAGGTAAGGTATTTTAGGTCCAGACACCTCAGGCTTAATGAGTTGTGAAATATAAAAATAATACTGAACAAAAGTCAGGGCTTCCTTAATTGGAAATACCTCCATGGTTGCCAAGTCAGTGTATTTTAAGCTATTTCTGTGTTCTGCCTTAAAGATGTTGATACCTGCGGCCTGTTTATACAGTGGTGCTGGTTTTTGGGGTTTGGCCGATTTGTGATGTTTCTGAGCTACACTTAAACGACTAGTTTGACTGGTCCAATTCATGAATCCTGTCGTACAGAGAGCAAGTCAGTAGGATAGGAGTAGTTGATTCAGAATGTGGGGTTCATGCACTGATTGGTCTTTTTTTACGTGTGTTTACTGGAATTTGCCGGTTGAGGAATTCCAGCATTTACATAAAGTTTAGTGGCTGTTGAATACAAATGATGTAAATGTGTTGACGTGCAGGATTTGGACAATAGTCTATTCTAGTCACCATTGTGAGGCGGCAGGAGAAGTGGTGGGTGAATCCCTTCTTTTGGGCTTTGTTTTTGTACACCCAGTTGCTTGTTTCCCTCCAGGATATCTGGCAACACTGAACACACCTCACTGACAGAGCTATTCCCTGTCATCTGTGAGGCAGATCAATTCAACTCCATCTCCTCTGAATTTCCTCCGCCTTTGTTGCTACCACTCCAGCTGTCTTTAGTAATCATCAGCTTTCATGTCAAATAAATGAGCCGCTGTATTGTCCGTGTAGCCACGACTCCAGCACTGGTCAAAACAAACAGAGACCTTTAAGTGTTCTTCAGCGTGGGCTCAGCCGCACATGCAGAATATATATGTGGCCGAGGCACGTCAGCTTCTGTCAGCCTGCATCAGATCGCTGCGGTGACACATCGAGTGCACTTTACATCAAGAACGGGAAAAAAAAAATAATATTGAAAATTTAACGAGTCTGAGAGGAATGTGGTGTTCAGGAAAAATGTCATGTACAAGATGCAATCAACGGCGCTGTGTTAAATGGATGGTGACGTGGAAAGAAAACAGAAAATGTGTTTGTTAAGTTTCTGGTCTTTTAAAATCCTCTCCGCTGTCGTGATGAGGTAAAACTGTAGAGAATTTTGTTTTTCTTTGAATAAATGTAATAGAATTATAGACTGCTTTGACAACTGTGCGGATATTAGTTAAAACAGCCAGAGGGTTTCATAATCTTCATAAACACTGGAAGTGGCTGAAGTGCTTAAAGGATAACTCCTCCATCTGTCAGGTGTATGCTGCATGTTTGAGACACACAGTGGAGCATCTGTGTTTCCTCTGCTGGCGTCAGTAAATAATGCACTCCTGTGCTCTGCAGTCTGACTTAATATATAATTCACACGGTGTATGCAGAGGAGCAGCCCCGGTGTCTTTCACTGCAGAGAACAGGGAACGCTGCAAAAACCTGCCACGCTATGATGCTGCTGACGGTTTTTATGCTCTTTAGAGTTGTTTTCCTGGCTCACTGGTAACTGTGCAGTATTGTCGACTCTCTAGCACTTACCTCATACCACTGTTTATCCAGCAGCTACTCATTGTTACATACTGTATACTGTGTGTGTATATTCTCACGGATTTGGGTGAGTTCATTCAATTTTAAATTAAGGAACGTCTTCAAGAACAAAAATACTGTTTTACCCACTGGCAAATTGGACGAAGTTAATACCCAAGTTGTTAGGATTGTTAAACCAGTTGTATTTTCTTCCTACCAAGATAAGGGAAATTGTAAAAAAAATACGTCAGGGTCACTATCACCACAGCCTGCTAAAGGACAAAAGAAGGTTTCAAATTGATATGACATGCTGAAGGACAAAAGAAGGTTTCAAATTGATATCGGTATCCGCAGATACTCCAAGTGGCAGTATTGGTATAGGACATGAAAAAGTTGTATCGAATTTAAGTTAGACAAGAGCTACAGATTTGTGTAGAAGGTGTAATAACTATAATCTAGGAATTGACAGCATGAAGCACCGTGTGGTGATTGAAATGTGCAGAGGAACTGCATCCGTTTGGTTGTGATTATGTAACATCCTTTCTCTGTTTTAAACTGATCAGGATTTGGGTTTTTTGGGGGGCTTTCTATTCCACAGGTGGTGTTTATATACCCCACCGTGGCCTTGCAGATGTCCTCATATAATTATAGCCGGAGCCAAATAGCTCAAGCACAGCAGCTCGTCGCACAGCTCTGCCTCCTGCCGAAGCCAGCAACAAGACACACATAAAAATATGCAAATACACATCATAAAAGTTAAAAAAAATATGGATGTGGTGATGTTATGTGATTTATCTGTATTACAGTATGCGTCTTTCTCATTCGAGGGCAGGTCTTGGCCTTGTCGAGCACTTGCCAATATAAAACATGAAAAATCTTGCAGGTTTTTTTTTTTTTTTTTTCCAGTAAGGTAAAACAAAAGTGGCTCGTTTTTCCCTACTTTCCCGCCGTGCGAAATAGTCCCATTCCCAGAATTGCATTAGCTTGATTACAGATTTATCTGTTGAATTAATGCACAGAAATGGCTGACACGACGTTATGTCTTCAAATCCAATTTGGTATTGACTGACGGAATGCGATTCACTAAGCCCACATTATGGCTTTCTGCACTATTAGAGCATATTGTTGTGTTATTTGTGACGGATAGCGGGGTTATTTGCCGGCAGTAATTAGTTAAGCTCCTCTGACTTTGGAAATTTAATTGCAGGTACAGCAGAACTGGCAAACAATGGGACAAGTGAAGCATTACTGACTGAGCGGGACAAACAAACAGCAGGAGCATCCGTCTTCACACACACACACACACTCCAAAATGCATCGGCCTGGACTTCCACTGACATACAAGCGCACTTAAAAAAACACACACACACATCTGCTGCTGACCTCCTGATTCTTTGATCCATTAATGACATGCAATATTCATAGCACTCACCACTGAATGTTTCATTATTACTGCGGAGACGTGCACTGCCTTATTAGGCCACAGACCATCTATGGCATGTTTACCATTTATCTTGTGCTGTTGACTAAGTGTTCTCCTACTGCCAAACGCTAACGTTGACCTTGAGGCTGCTTTTACGTATGCGTGCGTCCCCGCGTGTTTGAACTCGCAGCGTAGGAGAGTACCATTAGGTTAATGTGTTGTACTAAATGATCCTGAAGTCCTGAAGGGTTTAGCTAACATGCTTTTTATTGTTAGTTTTTACGCAGACTTTTACGGCGACTCATCATGTCGGCCGCGGTGCCGGCATAAAATCCTTTGTAACGCAGCGCAGTTTGTTAAAGCGTCTCGAAATCGCGGTATTTACTCAAAGAAAATTAATCATACAGTGTAGTAAGTAAGATTGATTTCTCTTTACATCGCCATGTTTATGGTGAGACCCATAACAGCCGGGACATCAATCACTGGAACACTGCTGGAAACATGACACAGTGGAAACTGGTAATTATTTAAAAAGGATCACTGTCCATTAATGGGGTGGGTTTTTTTTTCCTCACCTTTCTCATTATCTGTAGCAACCGGTTTGTTTTCCTCTCAATTAGGCACGCATGCAGTCAGTAACACCCATCTCCTTTTACTGGGATATGGCAACGCCGTCCATGGGGGAAGGGAAAATAATAGGTTGCTGCTGCTGCTGCTGCTGCTGCTGCTGCTGTTGTTTCCACTGCTGCTGCTACAGCTGAAAGATTATTTGGATTTTTCTTTTTCTTTAGCAGCATTCCCTTCTCTTTTCTTGCTCACCAGAACTGGCCTTCGTACTAGACCTCTGTCACTTTGTTTTGGAGGTGTGAAATGACTGGGTCACTGAGAGCTTCGCTGACTCAGAGTCTACTCTACTAGTTTATGTTTATATGTATTTTGCTTTTTTTTTTTCTTCTTCCTGTTGTGCAGGGAGTGCTGTAGTGACAGCTACTGCTGTTACAGCTTTCCTGTTGTGCAGGGAGTGTTGTAGTGACAGCTACTGCTGTTACAGCTACATTTGTTTGGAGAATAGTCAAAAAAAAGAGGGCTGAACAGAATGGTTTGTGCTGTAGTCGTACAACAAGATGGTCACTGGTTCTATTCCTGGTACTTCTATTATTAATAAAAGTTCCACAGTGAAAGCATCAAGGATTAGATTGATTGGACAATAAAGTAAATTAACCTTAGGAATGATTGGGAGTTTACCCCCGGGTGTACCACGCCCCCGCCTGATGACCGCTGGAATTACCTCCAGCCTCCAGCATCACACTGACAAAGAGAATAAAAATACTGAATGTTTCTGAAGCATTTGAGCCAAAAATGTTATTGAATTAAATCATAAAACAACAACTATATTCATCATCAGTGAACATGATCACAATTTACGTTTAATTTTAAGTACTGGAAATTAATTTAGAACCTTACCTTCTTCTGCTTGACTTTCTGACTTGTTAAATAAGCCAAGTCCAGTTTATTTTTGTGGCCCAAATTCACAAAAAATGTTGTATGATTTTGATACCCCTGCTCTAAATTGACCACAGGGGTTAAATGCAGAGGGTAAATTTCGTTGTGCATGGTGTGCTGTGCTGTGCTGTGTCACAATGACTAATAAAGATAAGTTTATCTATCTATCTATGTGTGGCCCGGTCAGGCAGTAGTAAACTCTATGGGTTGTTTCATGTCCTCGCCAGATGACAGCTGGGATTGACTCCCGTCACCTTCATGGGACCATAAATGTTCATGTAGCCCCTGTGTCTTTGAGTTAAAATTGTAAAAGTCGATACATTTCCTGAGCGTCACCCTCTGGTTCTGTAACAGGCTCATAAAGATGAGTTACCGTGTGCACACACACGTAGACAAATACGTTTCTTTTCCTGTAAATATTTGTTTGTTAATAATGAGGGTGTAAACAGCGTTGTGCAAATACTGCCTTTCATGTTGTTCAAACATCGCGCAGTAAAGATGTCTCCCCGCCACGCTGTGCCAACTGCTGCGGTCGCATGCTTGTGACTGTTCAAAGCCCGGGGCGAGAGAGTGAAATGTGTCAGGCTGTGCAGCTGATAACACCGACTCTGTCACACTCAGGCCAAAGAGTGTTTTGTGGGGGAGCCACAGCAGATGATGGGTCTGTGACGCTGCAGACAGAGGCATCCAGACATGGACGGTGGGATACGGGCACTTTCTCACTCATCCACTTGAACTGTGTCTTGTCCTTTCTCTTCTTGCCGCACGGTGCCTTTTCATTTCCCTCGTGGAGTGTCAACTACAGCTGGCCTGGAACATAGTTTCCATCAGAATGTTCTAGTATTATATTGGCATACACTGGCTTTTATTCCCGTGGAGCTTCCTTTTTACTCTTACTTTCTCTTTCTTTAGGACAGAATCTAAATGAAAATCCAATCGGTAATTATGCGCCTAATTACTTTATTGATACATTGGTCAACTGAACTAACTAGAAAAAGACAAAATTATATGTCAGGGACAAAGTCCAATTACAGTATATTAAGTTAACGAGCAGGACCAAATGAGTTTGTTGCCTAGGAGGTGGGACGTGTAAACCATTAGACCTAATGTACTGGTAATAGAATAAACCCACATATATACAGTACATATATATACAAATATAAACATATATGTACACATACTGCAGTAAGAATTTTTAAAAACAAGCTCAAAATACCAGTTTTTCAGACACTTTTACACATTCATATTTCCATCATCTGGATGAGTCACAACTAAAAACCGGAATATATGGGAATGTTGATTTATCTGGATTTGATTTGATTAATCCAAAGAGATTAAACATACAGTACGCACATGCGCATATGTATACTGTATGTGCATGCAAATATATGTATATATATGTATATATATATAGAGAGAGTCACATAATTAAATTACGTTGACGAAAATAATTGTGATATTTTGCGGACTAAAACTAAACTACAAATACAACAGTTTGAAACTGGCTGTCAAAATGACTGAATACATCCCATTTTAAGTAAACATCCTTTTTATTTACATCCTTTTGACTGTGTGGCGATTGTTTATGTCTCCTTAGGCTGTTGCCTCCCTTCAGACTCTTTCACAGCGAGAGGCAGTGACAGTATAAAGAAGCGCTCCTTGAGTGTGGAGTGTCTTATCAGCCTCCAACATCTGGCCAAGAATGATGGCTTCTTGGAAGAGCTCTTTAATGTCATTGAGTTTGAGCTGCATAATGCTTGTTTAACTGCATCCTCCTCACAATACTTACTCACCCCTGTCATAATGCATCTCTCACCCGAGGATGCCATTTCTATGATTACTCAATTTAGTCCCTCAGCAGGGCAGGATGATGTGAACCAATGCACTGAACGGCAGGGGAAAAAAAAGTTGAATCGAAAGGTGAAGCGAGTCAAATATGAGCGAAGAAAGAGCCACGTGACGAGACCAGTCACATTTCCTCATCTTAGGTAACAGAAATATTGAATTATGAGGTGTGGAGTATTAAAAGTTGTTGGTTCTATTCGCAAAAAACTTTATTTTTCCTTCTTCCTTAGGAAACATATTGTTAAATGTCTGCCGGTTCTGAGTCATCCAGGTCATTTTATCCACAAGTAGTTACGTCAAGGAGCAACTGGATTGTTGGGTTTGTCCGAAGACGTTTCACCTCTCATCCAAGAGGGAGAACTGAAGAGGCCTCTAAAGTGTAAACCTGTCAGTCCAGGTGCCCCTTGACGTAACTACTTTTCCATATTGTTACAATGTTCTAATTGTCAGTGACTTCAACGATACGGCCTCGGTGCCTTGCATCTCATCAAATTAAAGCTCTGAGGTAATACGGAACAGATTTTAGAGTTTATCTAAACACCTGGATCAGGATCTGCAGGTCTCTGAGCAGATGCTTCGTGTCGTGTCGGGTTTGTTATTGTCAACAATGTGACAGTGACGAGAAGGATTCTTTACTGTCTCTTATGCAGTTTATCACAGAAATTAGACTACATCACTGGGCTTGGAGACTTATTTTCTTTGTTTTGGTTTTCCTTTCCTTCATCATCTCTCCTTCCTAAAGGCCAGAACCACATGTGCCACAGAACCCTCCCTGTTCGCCCCACTGTTCACCTGGAGAGGGTACGTTTCCTCCAGTGGTGTCAACAGCTGCTCCATTTCTCCTCATGATAAAAACACTGCTCTATAGGAGATTGTAGTGCCTGCAGAGTGTTTCAGATATTTTCATACAGAGCTGAACCCAAAACCAAACCCACAGTCGATTCCCAGACCGTCTCTGCCAGCCTACACATTTATTAAATCTTATTTTTAAAAAGAAAAGTTTTTTAAGATAGCACCAAATTTAAAACCCAAAGTTGAAAACTCACAGAGAAAGGATTTTTTTGTCAAATTTAAATCAACCCAACAAAGACAACGGACCACTGAAGTTTAGAGCACAATCACTCAAAGGTCTGATTAGAATTAAAGCAATGTAATGTGTTCATTTACAAAAATATCTTCTCTAAGAGGACTTTACGTCTGATTCCATTTCTACTTCATCCTGTTGAATCTCTGCGTTTTTAAACTAAAGCCAGGGGAACTGTTGATGCATGTGCGTGTGTTTCTTACCTCTCAGATGTCACTGCCCTGCTACCATGATGCCTTGGGACTACTTTGAGATATCAGTGTTGTTTATCACAGCCCACCACTGCATCAGAAATTGCTTTCCCAGACTGCATCATGCAACAAGGAAGCCAAAAATCAATTTTTGTGCAGGGAAAAACATTCACTTGTCTGAGTCTGAGGTTTGTTTGGTTTTTTTTTTTAGATGGGCTAAAGGACAATGGAAACCTGTCTGGTCACAATTTATTTGAAAAATTGAAAGTTCTTTCTTTGCCCTGTTTTTTTCCTGTTTAAATTTTTACTTATAAAGATGTGCTCAACTCAAGATGGCTTCTGTTCCCTGGAATTTGATGTTTTTTGAAAATATGGGCAACATGAGGTTGTTCAAAATAATAGTAATACTCCAGTTGTCTCATATTTAAAATAACTTTCACGCTCAATCATACTAAAAGAGTCAGAGGAAGATCTTTATCCAGTTGTGCTGCAGGAGACAGGAAGCTTTAGCATGTGAATCCTCTCCATCATCAGGAGATAAGAGGAAACATCGTTTCATCTATGTTTTAGTCTTTTCACTTCGCCTCCAGCAACACTTCTTCTTTTGGTATTTTAACTGAAATAACCTCAATAACTTTCTTTTAGTCTTTTTTTTCCCCGGATCATATCTGTGTGTTTCCTCACAATAATAATGCAATTGAATTCCAACAGAGATCAAATCCAGGGAATAATGTGCCGTGGCCAAACTCTCTTAATTGGAAATAAAGTAGAACAATCATCGACATTTCCTATCAATTACATCTGAGCTTTATTTTGCTCCCCTTGTACGAAATGTTAGTTCGCCTTCATTAGTATTGTTTGAAATGGTGCGTGATTACCTTAGTTCACACTGAGAATCAGCATGCACTGTAAATGACCAATTAGACGGCTCCATTGGTATTCTCCACTTAATTATTCAGCACAACATCACAGCGAGGCTACGTGGCAGGTGGCCTGGCACAGTGTTCAGGCTAAAACAAATATCTACAGCAGGTTTAGTCCCGAGTCTGTAGAGATGCCCGGCCAACGAAGCCGGCGGGTCAGCAGTTTGACTCTGGTCATAATGACTCGAGCGTTGAGGTCACACAGCTGACATCCAACGACTTTGACACCGAGGCTGCGGAGACCAGGAAATCAATGTGATGTCATTTTAGATTCATCCCCTGAGAGTTGAGGAGTTGTGGGAACGCAGCTCAACTTTGACCCTGTTTGGAAAGGAAATCTCTCCCTCTGATGATGAGGTCACGCTGTGTCATTACATTATTGACATAGTTGATTAACACAATGTCTTCACACTCATAATGGCTCAGATTCTGCTGTTATTGAACATGACGGTCGGATGGCTCGTACTCTAGATGAGCATGTAGATGTGGACTTCAACATGTCTTAGTAGTGGTAAAAAGTTAGTAGTGGTAAAAAGACCCAGTAGATTTCAGTGTTACTGTAGGCAAAATCCAGTCTTTTTGTGTGTTGGGAAAACACTACACTGCACAGTGACATTAAGGGTAGAGAAAAAAACCTGCAAGGTAAATAACTCAGCCTTTAAATATGTGATATTGACGATTTATTTTTCAGATGATGGAGGATGTCAGGTGTTTGTATGTGAAAAAGATCAGTTAGTAGTGGTAAAAAGACCCAGTAGATGGCAGTATTCATTTTATCGTATGCAAACATTCCATTAAATTGTAGACCGAATAAGAAATACATTATTGGACTCCTGGGGGACATGGTTGGTGTTACATCTGCTCCAAGGAAGGTACAGGATATATGCTAGGTTACTAAGTTAAATAAATAAATTAAGTTGTTGTTTTTTCTTCAGATTAAACAACAAATGACTTCAACGTTTCTCTTTTTGTATTTTTATCTTTGTAGATCCGTAGTATTACTGCAGCACGTGCAACTTTATACACTGCACTACTACAATAGTGCAAATGATCGAATTACTGGTTAAATCATAAATATTGATCCATGGTGTTGAAGATTGAAGACCCCTGCAGTAGGGAAA
>NC_024321.1:14709467-14716815 GCF_000523025.1 Cynoglossus semilaevis
ACGTGTGTCCAGGAGTGATTTTTCTGCGTGTTGGATTTTAAAAACAAATGCATTCTCTGTGTGGACGAATGACGCCACAAAGCAGGGAATCCTTTCCGTTCACAGTCGTGAGAACAGGAAGTTTCCACAGGTTGTTGATTGTGTAGACCTGGGCACCGGCGTGCACTCAGCTCACAGGTGCTGCAGATTTGGAACAGGAGCCTGGTTTCCTGCAGCTGCAGCAGCTGCAGCGGTTGGAGGAGACCCGGCCATTCAGAGCGACTGGCCAGCACAGACTGCAGTGCTTCTTTATCGATTCAGCCAGCAGTGGGCTAATATTGACAAGTGCCGCACTTGTGCCAAGCTGTCGTAATCGGGCGGGCTGAGGCTTTTAAATTCAACGTCAGATTAAGTTTGACCAACGCACTGGCCCGGAGCGCGATCGGGCCAATCGGCGTGGAGATCAGCACCACGTTCCCCGGCTCTCCTATCCCCCACCGCCAGCCCCCCCTCCTGCCCCTGCTCTCTCTCCTCTCTCTCCCTCTCTCTCTCTCTTCCTCTCCATCTCTCTTCTCCGTTAGTTGCAAAAAGCTCTGCAGCTGGGCTACACCTTCAATGAACCTAATTGGTGCGCTGTGAGCGACCATCATCCAGACACTGGATTTCCTCCGCGCCCGGCTCTCCTCCAGAACATATGAATCTGCTCACATAGACGCTTTTCAGGAGTTGAACAGATAGGTCGGAGAAGAAGAAAAAAGAAGAAAGAAAAATGGCACAACGCCTGCTTCTGTTTCTGCTGTGGCTGTGTGACACATCATCTGCAGGATTCCCCAATCAGATAAATATCGGTGAGTGTATCGGCTTGTGTGATGAAGGTTGGAACGCTGCAGTTTCACGCCGGGAAGATGTGCACGGAGCGCAGAGCTTTGCGCAGTGATTGGGGCTGGAAGTAGATTAGAGCTGCATCTGTGTGTGTGTGTGAGAGAGAGAGAGGATGAGTGGAGTGTGTTTGCATGAGGAAGGCAGGAGATGACCAGCTAAGGCTGCAGGGTTAGTGACAGGCGCAATGGTCAAGACGCATAATGGTGCCACTGTGTCGCTTTAGCCCATGTCTGGGACGTGTGTGGTTCCATTAAAAAGAAAGAAAAATAACCCCACGAGACTTGATTAATAAAACAAAAACCCATTAAAGTGAGTGTGAAAGCACTGTCTGGTTTTTATTTTCATATTTCTGTCTGTTTTTAGGGGGACTCTTCATGCGCTCCACGGTGCAGGAGCACAGCGCGTTCAGGTTCGCTGTCCAACTCTACAACACCAACCAAAACACCACGGAGAAGCCTTTCCACCTCAACTACAATGTCGACAACCTGGAGTCGTCCAACAGCTTCTCCGTCACCCACGCGTGTAAGTGTCCTTTTATTTCAGTCCTGTCCAGATCCTCAGCACCACCCCGTGGGTCCTGGGCAGAATTATTTATGTCGAACCCATATGGTGCTTATTATACAGACAGTTCAGATCAGTGTGAGGGAGGGAGGCAGTCAAGTTCACCTCACTTCACTCTGGCTCATCAAGTCCCAGTGGGAAATATACAAAGACTGGATAAAAAAAAAATCTTGAATCGTTTTGGTTTTATTTTATTGCATATAAATATACTGTATATAAGTCCACTTCAGAATGTATATATTTTTTTTCTCCAACTGCACGGATACAAACAGTGATAAAAAGAGTGGCTTTGAAAAACGCTGCTGTAGCCTGAACACATTGGCCTTGAAGAGACAACACGTCCAATTACACAAACCATGTGTCAAGGACTCCGTGCTGAAAGAACCCGTGTTTGGACCAACACTACATGATCCGGTGTTTGCTTTTATTTTCCCTTGACTCTGACTCACACTTCTGGAGAGAAGGTTGTAAATTGGTGTGATATAGAAGCCCCCCCCAACACCTCTACCTCCAGACCCCCCTCTTCTTCTCCATCCCCCATTTGTGATGAGCCCTATTTGGTGGATATATATTGACATCTCACGGTGCAACTGGTGCATGAATAGCGTTTTGATTTGTAGCCGATCTAACATCCTTCCACCGTGCAGCCGTTTCTTTGGCAGCTGTTTCTTCAAATCAGCAGAAACACACTGGATGCAGTAGAGTTGATATTGCCCTTCTGGGATGTCAGGGTAAATGATGGGCACAGTTGGGCCGAGCGGCTGACTCTGGAGCCACATTACAACTGTGTGTATGTGTGTGTGTGTGTGTGACTAGTCCAGTCTGTCGAACCCCTTGTGTGGCGTGGTCATAATGGCCCCTCTGACTTCATGTGCCAGAGCTCCTCTGCCTCCTCCATCCTCTGTCTCCCCCCTG
Source organism: Cynoglossus semilaevis (assembly GCF_000523025.1). Classification (NCBI taxonomy): domain Eukaryota; kingdom Metazoa; phylum Chordata; class Actinopteri; order Pleuronectiformes; family Cynoglossidae; genus Cynoglossus; species Cynoglossus semilaevis. The sequence goes on from NC_024321.1 coordinate 14,711,805, forward strand.
CGTTCCTGAGCATCTCCCCCAGCATTGCAGAGTCAGCTCATTAGCACCCAGACCTCATAGCATCTCACCGCGCTGTCATTGGGTGAAAGGGGAGGAAAAAAAAATCCATAGCTCCCTAACCAACACCAGCAAATGAGTTAGCCTCAGACCTGCAGAGGAGGTGGGTCTGAGCAGTGAGGGAGTTGAGGCAGAGCGTAGTATCACACGAAGCAGAGCTGCAGGAGCCCGGACGGAAAAACAACAGCAAATGTGAGAAAATAAATAATGGATAGTCCCATGCAATTTCACGCATGTTAAAGATGAAGAAAGCATACAAAAAGGTTGGTTAGAAGAGTCTAATTAAATTCAGGTGCAAACGCTGAGACTTTGGTGAGAGGTAGAGGCTCCTCCGAGAGCCGTGGCCCCTTTTCTTGTCCCCTGCTGCCACGTCTTAGCATCTCCGTCACGAGCACACCAGTTCTCAGGTCTGTGTCAAAATTCAAATTCAAGGAAAGCACGGACGTTTTATGTTACTGAGGAACGGTTGTGCTCAGGAAATGGTTTACTGATGCAATAAAAAGAGATGAGGGTTTGTCAAATGATGGTCCTTTTTTTCCCCCTATTTATTTACACTGAGAATAGTCAGCGTTGAGCTGAGAGAGCTGCATGACACCACAGGATGAAGCTGCTGTTAAGATTGAGAGCTTTCATGGTTGAAAAACGTCATAGAAATATTGTGCGTACGTTGTTCCAGGTCAGACTTTTTGAGAAAACGCCAGAGGTCTTCAACAGGGGGTTTGCAACCCCTTTTTTGAGGTCTTCAACAGGGGGTTTGCAACCCTCGATGAGTCCACAACATTTTTGCAAACGGTCATATAATTTGTGATTTGAAAACAGCCTTTATATTTGAAATGTCACATCTACTGTTGAATCATCTGCAGAATCATCATTCCTTTTAGACATTAGCAGTAGCATTTGCATTAGTATCTGTTGAAAAGATGTGATGTTTATAATTTCAACAGCAGCACATTGGATGCAAAATGACAGAATTGATTTTCAGATTAAAAATTACATTTTGAAAGAATACGTAACAATGGGAGTGATTGACATATATAGAAATATCTTAATATTTTATATTTATGTAGGAAGGAAAACTTCATCATTCCCATATATGTTAGTGAAACAACAACATATATTGATACAGTACATGTCCCCAGGGCTTCTTTAAAAATAACAAAAAAACAATTCATATATTTTGTTTTTGGCCTCTGCTTCAGAAACCTATATTTTGTTTTTGGCCTCTGCTTCAGACATCCATCAGTTTGAGATCTCCTGCTCTAAACAAAACTCGACAGTGACGCGGCTCATTCCAAGTTCACTTGGGTTAACACCTGAAAAGTGTCTCTAATGCTGTGAAGCCACAGAGAGGACGGCTGTGGTATTAAATACACGTTCATTCATCTGCTGACTCTCCCAGGCTTTGTCTCTCCAAAATACATTTCACATTTGTCAGAAAACATTTTGGGTCCCGTAGGCTACCATGATTATTTATTGGACATTAGAATTTCTTTTGTCATCCACCGCCCCATGTGGATGACTCAGACCCCGGTGAGCAATAGCCCATCTCGGTGCCGTGATAGGACAAAGTGAAACAAGGTTTTACTCAAGTGGTATTTATGTGGGTTTGGGCAGTGGATCTATTTTGAGGCCAGCTCCGCTGCTTTGATCCAGATGAGATGTGGCTGCCTTAGGCCTTGAAGGGTCATTGAAATGACAGCTTTTGAAAATTTTGTCTGATGCAGCTGATGCAGTTGTCTTAATTTAGTGCGTATTCTTTTGAGTCTGTCAGAGCCCTCCGCTCTGACTCATCACGTACGGAGCCACAGGTAATCTGCATATGTAAGAGGAAAGTTAAACAGTTCAGAGACAGATGATTAGGGAACAAGGACTGCTCTTTTTTAGACTGGGTTTCATTAGATATGCAACTGAAGCTGTGTTGTTTAGATGGAGCAGCGTTGTGGGTAATTGGATGACGTGCAGTGTGTAGGTGTGAGCTAAACCCAAACCACAGTGTGGACACCAAACAGTCAGTTTTATTTCCTTCCCATTAACAGGAGAATATTTCTACCCAAAAAGATGAAATGCTTTTTAAGTAAAACAAGAAGTCTATAAACAAAACTGAAACTAATATTTTAAAAGTAAAGTAACATTAAGCTTTATGCACAGTTGATGCACCCACCAGAAATTGAGCAGAGCTTTTTTACACAAATAGTGCATCAGTTCAAATGAAATCACAAATCACCCACTCTCCAGTGATTTATCTTAGAACTTTTCGACTGCCTCTTGGGCTGCAGCCCTTTGTTTTGCTGTCGGTGTAATCGAGGGACAGCTCTGTGTTTGAACACACTTTCCTCTGAGCTGCTTTAAACGCGCTGGGCTGATAATTGAAATGGTGACCTCCAGAAACACAGTGTGTGGCTTCAGTACTCCAAAGATTGGCTTTGTACTGCATGTGCGTGCTATGTGCTTTGGTAACAACACTACTTTAGCTTTGAAGTGACACCAGAAATAGTGAGACTCCTAATTACCAGTACAGGCTGCATAAAAGTAGCTGGAGCCACGAGTCAGGTCTGCTCACAAAGGAGTATTTCAAAGAAAATAAAACTGCTCTGAAGAAAACAGAGGGATGGCATTAATGCCCCCGATGGTCACGGATGGGTAACTTCATGACAACGTCTTCCCTTTTTCCTACTGTTAGCCCTTCCTTTTCCTTTTACCTGTGGCAAAATAGGTTTTGTTCAGTGCCATTTATTAGATTACCGGCCTTGATTTCTTATAAAGGCACATTTTGAAATGCGTGGCTTTCAAGTCTGCGGTCCCTTTTCCTCATTTCTCATTCTGTCATTAAGCTAATGGTGTGTGTCCTCTCTGCCAGCCTTTTTACATGGACCTATCCCACTTTTATTAAATCCTGCTGGTCCTAAAACCCTGGCAGCAGCGAATGCCTCCTTGGCTTCGGCGTTCGGCCACCGTCTCCACTGCTGTTAGCTACGACATTTAGAAAATACTTTCATCCGAGAATGTGGCCCTGCATTGTCCCAGAAAGAAAAGAAACAATAAAGGAAGCGGAGAGAGACTGCCAACGTTAGCGTGTCTCATTGTGTTTGATAGAAAAATGATGGAGCAGCTAACAGTTTTGGGAAGCATCGGTTTTGCCTTCTTGTGATGATGTCCATTATAGACCAGAAGACACTATGGGTTTACAATAACTGACTAAACAACAGGGTAGTGTTGCTTGTGTTACATTATTATTATTTTTTTTTTTTAATGAAAATTAAAGGTGTTAACGTTGGTGTTTTTGGGGAACTTTAGACAATAGTCTATAGCATGTGTCAAACTCGAAGTCTGCGGGCCAAATTCAGGCCAATCAGGTCATATTATGTGGCCCACCAGAGCGTCACGTGTGCATGGCTGCTTTAAGGTCTGTACTAATGTGTACTGGAGACACGTTTGTTAAATCACTGGTTCCCAATCGTTTGTTGTTCCAGAACTACACTGTTGAACTATAAATGTCAATCCTGTTCATCCCACAACTAAGACTGGGTTTGAAATGTCGGCCTCTTGATTGTGATTGAGTGAGTTTGACCCGTTGAGTTTTAGCACGTTTGGTTGCTGGTTCTGTGGATCATTTTTATTTTTCTATAAACTGGAGATAAAATGTAAATGTCTCAACTGTGGCGAATAATAATTTAGATTTATATTTGAACTGATTAAGAAAAGTTTATTTGCCAACAAATGTTTTTACTGCAGCCGTGTAAAGAGAATACTGCTTTTCGAAAAGCCCTATATTTGTGTTGTTACTGCACAGCAATGTTAGAAGAGCAATACACTGTTTTTCAAAGTCTAAGAGTTTTTTTTTTTTTTGCAGCTAATGATTGTGCCATTAAATAAAATAGTCACAATTGAAAAATACAATAATGTCCAGCACTTATATTATTTCTACAAATCTTTAAGCGTTAGCTCAGGGTTCATTTATAGATACTTTACTACAAGTAAGAGCCTAGATTGAAATAAAATGTCATGTTCCTTGTATAAGGAGGTGTATAATTATATAGCATATACTTATAATAATTTTAGGGCTTGTGGCTTGAATGGAAAAGTCACTTGTCTACACAAGCCCCCCAGATTCACACCCTGTGTCTCCCTCCCTCCCAAAAAAAAATTCTCTTAATTTTCATTCTCTCTCAGTTCATTCAAGTCAAGTATTTGTTCACCGTCAAGGCATTCCTTCAAGCCGTTTTTCTCCTGACATTTTAATTAACTCTTGCGTACGGTGGCTGTGGACGACCTGAGCATATCTGACAAACGAGATATAATGTCAAGCACGTACGATAGAGTCCCAACACCATCATCACGCGCGTCGTCTTCGGCAGCTGCCGGCTGCGTCGGTGGTGTGTGAATGGATGGTTAACACTCTGAAGTGTCTCCCACCATGCATGGCATGGGGATCGACAGGCTTTGGTCAAGAAAAGCTTCTCCGGTGATGGAAGCAGGGCCAGACTTCTTGTCTTTGCAGGATTGTAACAAGGCTTGAGAGGTGTGACTGGGGAAACATGACGGGGGGGGGGGGGGGGGGGGGGGGGGGGGGGGGGGGGTGAGCATAGTTCAGGTACCAACATGGAATGGAACGAGAAGGTCTCCAGGCTCGGGAGGGGGTTGTACACAGTCATGCCATGACTGTCCAGCTGTGTTAGAGACACAGATGGATGTGTGTATGTGTGTGTGTATGTATGAATGCACTTGGGTACGTGTGCAGACGTCGTGGAAGTGCATTTACATTTCACTGTAGAGAGAACATCTCACTCGTTCAATTCAAATGGATTTTTTTTTTCACTTGTTCTTTATCTCTGTTAAAAATGTTGACATAATTAAGAGATAAGAGAACTATTTATCAGCTTTTTCAACATTAAGCTTGTGAGTGATGGTATTTACCAGTAATTATCAACTGGTGGCCCACGGATCAAATCTGGCT